>NC_050202.1:74268300-74578300 GCF_013141755.1 Anopheles stephensi | reverse complement strand
GCTGCTCGCGTACGCACGGCAAAACTTTGGCACCACGAACCTGTCGGAGGACGACTGGCAGAAGGCGGAAGACCACTACAAGATCAACCTGCTGTACCAGGACATGCTGCGCAAGCGGCAGGAGATTGACCGGCTGGCGAGCAGCGGCCGGTTTAAGTACGAGTACGACTCGGACGAGGATACGACCGGCGGCACCTGGGAGCACAAGCTGCGCCAGCAGGAGATGGAAGCGACGCAAAAGTGGGCCAACGAGCTGACGCGCCAATCGGAGGGCAAGCACCACATCGGCGACTTTCTGCCACCGGAGGAGCTGCGCAAGTTTATGGAAAAGTACGAAGCGCAAAAGAACAACCGGCAGCCGAACCTGAGCGACTACAAGGACTACAAGCTGCGCGAGGATAACGTCGGCTTCCAGATGCTGCAGAAGCTGGGCTGGAAGCAGGGCCAGGGCCTCGGGGCCGATGGGAGCGGTATTGTGGATCCCATCAATAAGTAGGTCCAGCGGTGGTGGTGGTGGTGGTGGTGGTGGTGTTGTGCGCTTTCCATTCATGCGGATGTGCGATAACGGTTTGCTTATCATTCTATTTCCCCACAGGGCCGCACAGCGCGACAATAATCAGGGGCTGGGCATCATCGCTCCGGACAATCCGGAGGTCAACGATAACGAGTACGATGCGTACCGGAAGCGCATGATGCTGGCGTACCGTTTTCGGCCGAATCCGTTGGTAAGTTGACGGGCGATCCGTCCATCCGGCGAGCCTGGAGCGTTTCGTTAGCTACATCTTCTGTTGCCTTTCAGAATAATCCGCGCCGTGCGTACTATTAGGCTTCGGTTAGAGCATTTAGAACAAAATGGGTGGAACTTCCGGACCGGATGCACGTTTCCAGCATCGTGTTTCGAATCGTCTGCTTTTTCACTGCGAATGGATGTGTTGGTATATTACACGTTTTGTGCATTAAGTTAAAGCATACCTGCGCCGTGAAACCAAATTTCCCGAACGGACGACATCGGGAGTTAAGGGAACAAAGGGTAACTGATTTGCGCTTGTTAGCAATACTTGGTTAGTGATGGCCAACTGTGCAGCCGAAACCAGAAGGATCGCTATTGAGCGTGAATAGACGACGGTGTGCTTGTACGGCAGGGAAGAGACTAGAACAAACGAGTAAAAATATTTATGTTGCCCCCCAACCCCATCAAGCAACCGACCGTCGTCGTGCATGTGTGAGATCGCAAGCGGGAGATTGCGAAACAAGCACAACAAACAAACAAACAAAAATCCGATGCATTGAACGTTCGATTGAATTGCATGTGAAATCGCTTCTTTGTGTACACTGCGTTCTTATAGCTGAAGTAAAGTAAATTGTCAAGATGCTTAAGTGTAAGTAAAATATACAAATTGTAATAAATAAAGGGCACAGTATGTTCGTCTGCAACAAACTATTCAACTTGCTTGCTAAATTTATTTAATGGCTTAAGAAGCCTTTCATCATGTGTTCTGTCCGGCATGGCCGGGATGTGTCCTGCATCCTCATAAGAGTCCTCGGTGTGATAGGGACGGTGTCTACTGTGTGTCCTTCAGCAACCGTACCGGTTTCCCATCGAATCCCTCCTGCTGCAATCGCTTTGCGGTCTTGGCCTGCTGCGCCAATCCTCGATACCGCTCACGGTTTAGCGCCGTCGTCTGTCTATACCGGCCGTTCTGGCGGACGCATCAACGCGATCACTCCATCTCAATTTGGGCCTACAACGCCTCCTCTGTCTGTGTGGACGGCCTAAAAGGACTTTACGGGCTGGGTAGTCCGGTGTCATTCTCATGACGTGACCAGCCCACCGGAGCCTGGCGAGTCTAATGCGCTGCACTATGGTGAGACCATCATACAGCTCATAGAGCTCGTCATTGTAGTGGCTCCTCCATTGTCCTTCCACACACTTACGGGGCCAAAAATGCTTCTGAGCATCTTCCTCTCGAACGCGCGGCTAAGAGGGCTTGCGACTATAAACTGGGACTGGGGTGAGTACTGGGACTATAAATGTTCTGTACAGTCCCAGCTTCGTCCGTCGCGACAGATATTTAGAGTGGAGAAGTTGCCATAGAACAGTACGATTTATTTCCTGAAGAGCTTGTGAAGTTCAGCCAACCAAGACCGCCCTGCCAGGTGCATCGATTTTAATCCCGTACGCAGGACTGACACCAAGGAGATTCCAAGTTGCACTTTAATTGTCCTAAAGACCCGTGTTGCTAACCAATTTCGAATGCAATGCAGTATACCGTGCGGGATGGGTAACTTCCTTAATGGAGCGATCGCATCTTGCACGATCACAATCACATATATTTAGTTACTTCAACCAGACATCTTTCTTAGAATACAAAACATAGCTTAAATATCTAACGATGGCAGCTCAATTGATCTATGGTATTCAAAGATGGCGACATGGGAAAACATGGGAACACAGAAAAGGACAAAATCTATTGCAATCATGTAATAAGCTCTGTGTGTGTGTGTCTGTGTGTTTGTGTGTTTGTGTGCTACTCCCCCTCCCCCCTCAAACGTTACACCCTGCCGGTAGCAGCTCTTGGTCGCGAAACTTTTCACACTTGGGAGTGACGAACGATCGCACAATGTCATAGCCGGGCGTGCTGCGCCGATGCCCCCCTATTCGTACGCCGGCCGTATACCGGGTGTTGAATTCCAGCTTGCCAAACTCGTACGCATTCCGTCGCAACACTACGTCCTGCCACTGGTTGTTGGGGCTGGACGATCCACGAGCCACCGTTAAGCATTCGCGGGTACCGCGGCACATGTGCAACCGATACCGGCCGTATCCTCGCTCGGACCAGCTCAACCGTACCGCAAGACCCGACTTTCGTAGCGCAAACTGGTACCGCAACGTACCGGATGACGGTAGCAACCCGTTGCCGAGCGATCTGCTGCTGCTGCTGCTGCTGCTGCCGCCGGTTGCTGAAGCGGGTGAAGAATGTACACCCTCTTTCAGGCTTGGTTGACCCTTGGGCCGTCGATAGCCGGCATCACCCATCAGCAGGTTGTCCAGATTGATCGGCTGACCCTTGTCCTGTCCGGGTGTTACAGAGGACGTGTTCACCAGCAGATGGTTGGCAGCTGATTTGAGGCGCCGCTTGCCATACACACTGATCGCTTGTATCTGTAGGTAGTAGTACCGGTTCGGAAGAAGCCCCTGGATGTCGTAGTGGCGGGTAGGCTGCAGGGAGAAGGTTAACGATTAAGGCACTGACGCATGGGGTAGGGCCGGTGGGCCGGCATCTTACTTACGGCCGAGATCGTAGCCATCTCCTTGAACAGTGACGAGTTGTCCGTTTTGGAGCGATTGCTGGTAAAGTTCAGGAAGAGGCTCCAGCTGAGTTTGTACTTTTCCACGGGAAGGTCGGACCGTGGCAAATCCCACGACACGCGGCAGGTGTACGTTCGGTTTTCGGTCAGCTCCAGCGAGCCGACGGTGAGAGCTTTCGGTGGCTGTGGTGGATTTGGCCCTGAGAAGAGCGATAGGGAGGGGATACGATTAGATCGCGCTACGGAGAACTGTGGCCTTTTGCTTATATTCTAAGCGCCTAAAGGTATGCAATTCCCATGTCTGTCTTACTGTACGTACTTTTGCTTAGCTGAAACGGCCGTGACGGTGTGGAGTAGCCACGCGTACCCATCCCGTTGACAGCGGCAACCCGTACCTGATACCACCGGCCCGGCTTCAGCTTGATGCCACCGACGTACTGCTTCACGGTGCCCAGGTTGTACTGCGTGACCATGTCCGGCTCGTGGATCTGCCAGTCGTTCTCCATCTTGTGCTCCGCGTACGTGGTGCCGATGTGAAACCGTGACTCGGTGATGTAGTACGTCGGGCTCTGCTCGCTCTCCACCTTCATGTCCCACTGGATCTGGGCGGTACGGTAGAACCGGCCCATCTCCACCAGCTGGACGTGCGTCGGTATGGGTGGAAGGCCGGCCACACGCTCCAACCCGTACGGACTCTGGCAGCTGTGGCCGCACGAGTGCTCGCAACACTTCTCCACACCGGGACACTTGTAGTCCAACCCGTCGCAGGTGTTGAGGCACAGGCTATCCAGCTTGGTGGGTGGCTTCGGTGGACAGTGGCCATACTTTTTGTACGTCGCGTTTTCCAGAAAGTTGATCATGCACACGTTGTAGCACTGTTTTGGGCAAAGAGAGCGAGAGACAGAGAGAGGGAGGGAGAGTGAGAGTTTGAGGGTGTAAAGAGGGATGCCGTGCTGCGTATTGCGTATCCGCCGTACTCACTTTTTCGTCGTAGATACAGTTCGAACGACACCTCGCGGTCAGTAGATTATCGTTCATGCTGACGATGCTAGTGGCGAGCACAACCAATGGTAGGTAGAGGCAGACGTGTTGAACGATCGCTAGCTTTAGCAGACTCGCTTTGCCTTGGTGCATCTGCAAAGGGGAATGAGGAAGGGGGAAAAACGAGTACATTAGAGAACATATCCTTCCGTGGCACCCATTCATTTGGATGTTCTGTTATGTACGAAATGCATTCGAAGATATGTTTGTGCGATCGGGAAGATGAATGTTACAGACGCGCTGGAGCATACCAACATCTGGAGAAAGGTGCACAGGGAGACCCATTTCTTGACCACCCAGCACGGCCGTGAAGTGTAGCAAATTGGCGTCGGCTTTCGAAGTTTATGCTCGGGTGCCGCGAAGGATTGCGCAAACGGTAACGGGAAATCCTGCATGCAGAGTCATGGAAAAGCTGGCGAAGGGTGGCGAATTTTGTATTATGACGAATGGCATCTTGATAGCCATTATCGGTGGCAAATTTAACGGTAGCGACCACCTAGCACCCCACTCGACTCGACTCGGATGTTAGGCAACTCTTTGTTTCCACTTGATTTTTATGTGCCGAAAGTGGCTTTTTGGGCCACTCAATCGTAAAAGAATAACAACAGTTCCCGTCGATCCTTTACAGTTAAAGATAATTGTAAAACTGATGGTAGGAATAAGATGTATCTATATGCGCGAATCCGCGCTAATGAGTGGCGTTGCATGCAATAGGGCTTGCGAGTCTCACTCGCAAAAAATGTTTGACATCACTGATCTCGCTGGTCTTGAGTTCAGTTCTATTCAGTAGCGGGTCAAGATATTTGGAGGCCCCGAGAAGAATTTCAGTTGAGACCCCTCTAATTGTGATATTAGAGGGAAACAACAGGATTTCCCCCGCCGAATAGACTTTCCTAACCGACGAGGCCCCGAACGGCCGCTCGTTCTGCTCCTAGGTTGATCCGCCACTGGTTCTATTGAAGATTGGAAAGCAAAGTATCCTTTCGAAACGTCCAGGAAAGAGCATGATGATTCGCGGTATTATCTTTCCCGTTTTTCGGTTCAATCCATAGAATGAAACTATTGAATCATTAGGGAGATATTTCAATCCCTTTGTGGGACTTTGCAATCATACAATGGAATCCTGCATACAGTTAGGGGCAATTTAAAGTGCGAATGTGCATGGAAAAGTAATGAATATGCATGGTCGTATAATGAAATATAAAGCTATTTGAAGTAAGTGTTCTCCATCTAAAAAGGTGAATTGGGGCGGTCCGGTGGACGAGGCGCCGGTCTTCGCATGGAAGGATCGGAGTTCAAATCCCATCCAGACCGCCTCCCCGTACGCAGGGCTTGACTACTTTGCTACGGGTATAACCAAGTCACCGAAAGCCAAAAAATGGCAGGCCGAGACCTCTCGAGGTTGTAGTGCCAAGGAAGAAGAAGAAAAAGTTGAATTAGTAGAACATGTATGCGAGATAATGATTGGTAGGCGCTATACTTTGCTTTCAGAGGTAATACTTTCCATAACTATAGCGCTTAAGTCGACCTAAATCTCGTTCGCGTCTTAAAATTGCGAGATTATTATCGTCAGTCAACGTAGATCAAACTCATCGTCAAGGAGAGTCATTGGTTTGTTGGCGATCCTACCCCAAGAGGCTCCAAGGGTATACCACGAGAGGATTTGTTTTATCCTAATTTAGACAATTTTACTTGATAATTAAACTTTTTCTTCCAAAAAATTCAAAATTCCAGAATTGATGGAATTATCTACTGGAAAAAGCTGCCGAAACGTTCCCCAGCGGTCGATTGTTTCATTATTCCTTTGAAAAGTCTCGTGGGACGAATCGAGCCCTCGAGCCTAACAGGGGTTCGAATTTGAAATCATATAATGAAATTTGGATTGGGAGAGATTTGCAGAGCGACAAGAACTTTTAGATAAGCTATGGGTATTCTGCCGAGCCTTTCGAGTCCAACCTTGTCGAACTGTAAAATCGAAAGATGTTGCATCGTTTATATACGTGGCCAAATTCTATAAGCAACATTTGAACGGGAACAATATTCCTTGCAATATTCCACTGTTTATTTGAAATATTCCCCAGGATGATTCGAAAGGACTATTGTATGGACCGAAACTCCATATGATTGACACGTCTGCTGTTAAGGATTTCCAGTATCATATGACTAGAGAAAGACTATAAACTACCTTAAGTAGGAAGACCGGTCACCGGAGTTTTAGTCTCCGAAATGAGGAAGGATGATGGAGGCTTCAACAGTACAACTTCATTTGGTTTTTTTTTTCTGGCACCCAAGTTCATGACCAGCAAGAAGGCCCCACGTATGGCACCTAGCTGCACTCGGCACAGTGGTGTGTTGCTGCACCATGCAATAATGCATCCGACTGCATATAAATTGTAAAAACAAACCACACAAAAACACAGGATGAAATGTATAAATAATCGTACGGCATGGAGGCTTCTCGGACAAACCACCGGACCGTCGCGAACCGGTAAAAAGGTTAAATTTAATAGCCTCATTTTCAACGTTTTGTGTCCACTCGGTATTCCGCCGTTGGTTGGGCACCGAAGGGCTCGTTGCCGCCACGGTGTCCGGGATGGTCTGGGACGCCTTTCGGCTCCCACAAGCTATCCCACAACGAATCTGCGACGCCCTTGAGCGTGGTCAGCGCGATATCATTTTACGGGCAAAGTATGGGCAGCCTTTGACAAGCAAACGGACAAATAACTGGTCAGATTCCAGCGCGCACCGCGCGCTCGTGAGTGATGAGGAGGTTTCTGTTTTGTTAATTTTTTTTTTTTGGTTCGTCCACATACAAACGATATGTTGCTTTACGTGTGTTTGGTTGCACAATTTAGTGCAACAACAGCGAGGGGTTTAAAAATTCACCTGTCTCTGCACATTTCTCAGCCACACTCGGCGAACCACGCGAACGGGCCGCCGGCCTGGGGCAATGGAATGGAGGATTTTATGTTTAAGTTAATTTGAAAGTTGATCGATACCGTGTAATGCAATCCACTGCAGTTTTTAATTTCATTTATGCGCGTGGCCATCAATTACACCGTGTGTTTGTGTGTGTGTGTGTGCTGTGTGAGCGGAGTGGTATTGCTGGGAGCTGAGCCCTACCAATAATCAATGCATTGCGACAATATGACATAGCGTTTCGCGGGTCAACGGTTTAAAGTGAGAAGAAACGGATTGAAATTCAGAGGTAGCACAAAAAAAAAGGGAAACCAGTCCCATGTGTCGTTGCTGGGTGTTAATTTGTTTCGATTAAATAAAATTAAGTGCGACAGCATACAGCCGGAGCTGGACGGTTCACGTCGAGAATGTACAAACCAGGCGCAATTAAATGAAAAATTGATGGATCGGAAAAAATGGACCTCATTACTTATGATTTTAGTGTGTGTGTGTGTGTGTGTGTGTGTGTGCAACAGCGAGAAGCTGCTAAAAATGCGATGGACATAATTATTCTTCAATAAGGTAATGAAAAATTATGACCATGAATGATTCATTAACATTAACAAATTTAAATTCGTACACAGCTGATTGAAAAATAATCTCAATCGGTTCGCAAATTATCCCCCCAACTGTTTGGAAGATTCCATTATATGGCTGCAAAATTTCTCAGCGGAATTGTACCATTCCATCGAGTGATTCAGAAAGATCCATTATATAGTTCGAAACACCCTGTAAGTCGTAGTGCTTGAATACTTTTAACTGAATTGACCATCGATCACGTTCGATAGTGGATTTTTCTCCCCATTTCCATCTGCTCCCAATCTACGAACCGATCACACAATTTCGTTCCCGTCATCACATCGCCAAGCCAAGATCGCCCAGGATTAATCAGAAGAAAACAAAAAAACGAGACGAACGAGCCGGAAAGAATCTCATCATCGTACCCCGTCTTAAGACGACCCCGGGAGAGAATAATAATGTACAGCGGGTACAGCGCGAATGGAAGAACCAGGCCGCATCGTTACTCGTGGGAGACCACGATGCGTGAAAGAAAGTCCATGTGTCCTTACCTTGACCTACTGAGGCGGGTGGCGTTCTCGTTGGTTTCTTTACGGGCACTGCACTGCACAACACTGCAACGCGGCTTTTCGCTGCTCGATGCTGATGCTATTGCATTGGAGCCGCAATTTCGGCCCCCTTCGCGTGTGTGTGTGGTCCGAGCGAATTGTGGATTCTCGCCCCACTGAAAACTGGAGACGCACACAACACGTTGCGCTGCGATTTTTCTTTTTTTTTCCCCACTATTTACCCACCATCAGGGAATCAGGAAGCACTTAAGGGAACGATTCTTCAATTCTTCAATAAATCGACACTACATGACTCGTAGGTTCACACACACGCGCGTGCATCTCGATCGATCCTCACGGGCATGCACTTTTCAACGGCATCACTCACCCGCCGACTGCTTTCACGACCGAGCGCAGTTTATCGTTTATGGGTTGCGTAAACGGGCGGCCGCCAGCACCAGCGTAGAAAGTATGCAGGTCCGGTCCCCGGTGGTCTCGGAACGCAAGGCAAAACACTTCGAAACGACCGTAAGTACACACTGCAATTAACGTGGTGGCTTTTTGTTTATAGCAATCTGCCCTGAAGAGGACACACACTTTACACACTTTCAAACAAGGACCCGGGATGGCCGTTTCTGTTGGTTCACCACACGCACACACACACACCCCCCATGCACATGCACTTCCAACGGGGGTTTTCTCTTCGCTGTGCTAATACTGCTGCATCGAGGGATCAGCGCTCGATTGCAATGTCACACTATCCGTGCTTGATACCGAGCACCGTCTCACGTTTAAGATTGGCCATGATGATGAGCCGTGAATCCATTCACTGTGGGGCACCACACAAGCCACCCGAACTTTGGTGGGTTCATCTCGAATGCACTCGACACTTCCGCACTTTGGGCTCTCGAAAGAAAGAAACCCGCCCGCTTCCGATCCTTATCGGCCGTCGTCTGCAACCGACACCTAATTATCCATCGCGCAGGAATTACACCCCACGGTGGAAGAAGGCTTTCGGCGATACCGCACACAACCAACCTCTCAAACGGGTGGCACTGTTACAACAACAACAACAACCGCGTGCAGACGGACGGACACACAACCGCGAGGCCACGATGTCGATGGCAGAATGAAGCCTTTTTGTGCGTGCAGCTCCAATGCTGGCTTGGCAACTGTGTGCATGCGATGGCGAGCCCGTCGGCGCTCCGTATGCGCCGGGTGGGTAAATATGAAACCGGATTCATGCATTCTCCCCCTGTTTGCGCACAATTCTTGCTTACTTTTGTCTAAAAAAAATGATACGTTGATTAACTTGATGAAACCAAATAGATACTGTAATATTTCCCTTAATAAAATAGTCATTTGATGTAAATTTAATGTTTTAAAATAGTCAAATTTTCCCACTGATCGGTTTCATTTTTACACACCTCGCGAAACGAGAGCGTGTCGGTGCAAGCGCACTCTCACGCTCTTTCGCCTGTCTCTCGTTCTAATGCTCACCACCGCCTGCGCCTCTCTATTCTATGCTGTTGCTCGCTTTATCTGTCTCACCTTCTCTGTTTTGTTGGCGCCGATCAGCATCATCATCATCATCATCCAGTGATACGTGATCGTGCGTGTTTATCCACGTTTCTACGTGTAGTATTCGGAATAGAGTAGAATTTTTTAGTTGAAGGTTCACAACATAAAACGTGTGCTCATAAACATACTTTGAAAAAAGAAACTAAAGTGACTATAATTTCGATTGTCAGTCTACATTCGTCTAGACTGCTCCTCAAGTAGCAAGACAGTCTCCGCTACGATGGCTCCACCTTCCGGAAGTTTTCAAGTGGTTTGCAAAACTCCTGCTTAGAATTAGACGAAATCGTAAAATGCAGAGTCTAGGCAGTATCTTTTTACAGCGATTTAATTACTGTCTGTCCCACGTCTGGAGACGGAGAGGTATTTTTGCGAAGCGCGTCAAGAAAAATGTGCTCACACACAAGAAGCATCGTGGTGATGTCGCATATTCTTGTTACAAAATAATTAAGCTGCACTAAAGTAAGTAACTCAACTGCACCTCCTCAGTACCTAGGAATCGATTACGCCCGCTCACCGTCCAATCTGTTTTGCCATCTGGATTGACAAATTCTGACAGCAGCAGCAGCGCAGCCACAATTACCCGTGCCCCAGGACAGCGCCGATTGATTGATGAAGGATCGATTGGAACAACTTCTTGGCTGGCGGGCTCTGCACCGGCGGCACAGGTGCAGACCGCCACACACTAATGCGCAGCCGTAAACTCGTTGCAGGCGCACACAACCGTTTTTCCGATCCAGTTGATGCTTGACAAATGACACACTCACGGCAGCAGTGCCTGGTGTCCACGCAGGCGTCCCCTTGTCCATGTTTTACCTGCATCGTGGCCGCCTGATTGTGACGGATGTCCTCCGTTGCATGTTTTAAATCGCGTGTGTATCACTTTCTAGCACCGATTGAAGCTGTCGATTTGTCGAGCCGCTCGGCCGCGGGTGTCCCGTTTCGTTCGCGAAACGGTATTAGAAATATTTTAGACTCAAATTTAACCGACAGCTTACCTGTGTAATAAATAAAATAGTTAGGGTATTAGTTGATTGATACTACTGCTTCTATTGATTGACGTTTTGCGGTTAGCGGTTAATCATCGACACAGGCAGAGAGGGGGAGAGGGAGAGACTAGTTAGGGACCTAGCCGGTGCAACATATGCTCGGACCTTGAGCGTTGCTAATGTCCAGCTAATAATGGCGATAATTTTCGAACATAAAATAATAACACATATTCACTAGTGGAACAAGTTTCCACCACCGAAACCAACCGAAGTCATGTACGCGTGTCTGTGGGTGCATTTATTAAACGCATTATCATCACCGGACGCCGCGCAACATTACGCGTATTACCCGATCGCCTGCCAGGGGCTCACAAAAACCAGAAATCAATGCGAACGAAAGTTACCTTTTCCTAGCGACATACGGGGTCGCTGTCGATGTGCCGGAACAGCAAAAACGGCTATACGTTAGTAGCACTGCGGTTACTGAAACGTTACGTCAAGACGAATAAATCAACCACAGCAACTCGTGCCCTTCCCCCCCCCCCCCCCCTCTATTCGGCCCCATTCCAATACGAAACCCCACCGGGAAAAGTGACTTCATCCTTACGAGCGATAGAAAACGGCCCATCGGTTTGACGCCAGGGTCGCTGGCCAGCTAGTTTTTTCCTCTTTTTTATTTTTTTTTACCAAGGAAAACTTCCCTCCCTTTGTCTTTATTATTTATTCCTGCCTGTCGACAAAGGATTGTACACAAATCTTGGCCATGTACTTGTGTCCGGCACCCAGGGCCTTAGCCGCAGAATTAGTCAGGACTGCCCACGTTTGTTGCAGCTGCAACTTTACTGAGTTGCAGCCATGTATTTTTAAGATAGTCGCAAAAAGAATTTAGAAATCAAAAACTTAATTTACTCAAATAATATTAAAAACGATTTTTAATTCTTTTCTTAATTTATTCTCTAAATAATAAAACGAACGACACGGCCAGCAAGTCGACCCATACGACCTACCTGTACGAAGCGCTATTAAAACTAAACAAACCATAAACATGCACGGACTTCGGGCTGTTTCCTGATCAGTAAATCCCAATCCTTGGTCACACTCGCGGACAAGGTACGCACACCGGGTACCTTACCTTATACGATGGTAATGAACTTCACCAGATGCAAATGCAGTTTCTGTTTGCTTAACCGTGAATCATCATTCATTTGCAGAAATGGAAAACGGTGGTCTTGTGTGGCGACCGGTCGACGGCTACATTGAAATCGGTCGCAAATGTTATCCCCAACTGCGATGAATGAGTTACGGTTGGCAAGGGTAAAACGGTCACGGAGCACATCAAATGTTCCACTGCGCGTTTGAAACTCGGTGCAAGTGTTTGATGTGGAACGAATGGCCACCGGCTAAATCAATCGTTGCATCCAGGCTTCAAACATCATAACCTGACACGCGCGTTCGGTTCTGTCTTTCTCGTCCGATATTGAGGTCGCAACCCGACCTGGAATGTCTGTGTGTGCATAAGGAAATTAAACGATTTCTGGGCAGAGAATGAATGTGCATAAATTGCTTCCCGGACATTTGGTTTATTTGGGACAGTTGGCCCAAACCCACCCGCCGAGGGCTGTTTATGTTGCATACGGAAGGAAATGATGCACCACCGCGATGACGGTGATGATGATGATGCTGCAATTTGTGCAATAAAAAGCATCGGGATCGATTGGAATTGCGAGGGATGGCCGGGCTACATTTTTTTTCTCCTGTCCTGTTGACAAATGAGCCCAATCCCAAACGGTCTATTTCAAGGGCTATAATGCGCATCATCCCACGTGCGTTGGCACAGCGAGCGGGAGATTTGGGGGTGGTTTGTTTGTTTGTTTCGATTGCCACATCTGCATCGCACACCGAGGACCGCTCGGGTGCCAAGACGGGCACAGGGATAAATCTGCTGCAAAAGTTGTCCTGCTGCCCTGTGTGTGTGTGGTATTTCAATGGGAAAGTTGTTGTGCAGAGGTGGTTTTTCATTTAATTGTTTTCCGCAAAACGATAGCAAAAAACAGCAGCCCGAAGGAGCTGCTTTTCTAAGCAGTCGTACGCATTTGCATTTTTGTTTTTGCTTTTCTTCAGTGACCCACATTTTAATAGCTCACCGAAACCGATGTACTTACCAAAGCGAACATACCCATTAGTCATCATCGTCGTTTGCACGCCACTGCAATGTTTATCTTTGTGGCCGGGTCTGCAATGCAATAAGGCGAAGCGTAGGACGATGCGGGTTGATGCGTTTTGGATAGGATTTTTTGTTAGTGTGGATTATGAATTTGATAGTCCGGCTTTGTTGGTCAAGCGAGAAGGAACTCTTAAAGGCCTTCCGTGATTTAATGTATATTTTTTTAACTTATAGTGTGTTCTCGAGCGCACTACCCAATACTAATCCAATCCTTGGAGAAGGTCCTTTGAAGCAAGCCCCTTGGGCTAGACCCCTTGTATAAGGCCCCATGAATAAGGCCCCTTGGAAAAAAGCCCCTTGAATAAGGCCCCTTGGAAAAAGCCCCATGGATTAGGCACCTTGGATAAGGCCCTTTGGAAAAAAGCCCCTTGGACTAGGCTCCTTGGAATAGACTCCTTGGACTAGGCCCCCTTGGACTAGGACTTTTGGATTACGCTCCTTGAATAATTCCACTGGACTAGACCCCGTGAAGCAGGCCCCGCGGACCAGACACTTGGCACCCTTAGACTAGGCACTTTGAAGCAGGTCCTGTGGACTAGGCTCTTTGAGATAGACCCCTTGAACTAGACCCTTGAAGCGGGTCCCGTTGACTAGGATCCTTGGAATAGACTCCTTGGAGTAGGCCCCCTTGGACCAGGTCCCTTGGGCAAGACCCCTTGGTCTAGGACTTTTGGCCTAGGCCCTTTAGATAAGCTTAGTTCAACTAGGCCCCTTAGACTAGGCCCCGAGAAGCAAGCGCTCCCGGACCAGGCACTTGGATTAGGCTCCTTAGAGCAGGTTCACTTGTCCAAAGGGACTAGTCCAGCTCAAACCCCAACAAGTGATCTCCTCGTCTGCTGCACAAACAGCTGTGCCTCTTGTAGGAATACACGATACAGCCATTCGGCGTGATAATTATTTCTTTTGCTAAACGAAACGTTAAACTAAATCCAATGCAACTTTTCATGCTAAATCAACTACTGTACTGGGTGCAAACGATGATCCGAGAACGAACGAATTGCGCTTTTCAACGCACCACCACGAAAAACGGGGAACCAGAAACCGAGAGTGATGAAGGTTAGAGAGTTAGAATATCGTTAGCCTTGAACTCGACCCCCCTCCCCAAGTTGCACCAAGAAACGGTGGGCTGCCACGGGAGCCACCGCTGGGATGGCTGGTGGGTGCAGAAAAAAAACGAAACGAAAATTGAAGCGAAAATGCAGCAGAAGATCACCTGAAGATCGTTCCCATTTTTGGAGCAACGTCAAACACATTCCAGCCAGCCAGCCCGTCCCGGCACTGGCTGGTCGTTCGGTCGGTCGGTCTTTAGCTTTTCATTTCGTGCACCATGTACGATCAGATTGCGATCGAGCAAGAAGAAGGATAAGTCCGGGGACTGTGGACTGTACGGGGAAAAGAGCAAGAAACAGAGAGAGAGAAAAGATGCTAATAAAGCAAAGCGTCCTGGCCGTGGATGAGACGATGCACTTGACATAGCACGTTGCTACCGTTGTTAAACCCACTTAATCACACAGCCACACGCACACACACACTTCGCTGTGGCACCCTTGCGTGTGTGCGTGTGTGTGTGCGTGGTCATGGGCTGTCGAGAGAATGTGCAGATTCCCATCGGTATTCGCTGCTGCTGCATTTCCGAGTGCGATGATTTGACGTGCGATGATGATGATGATGACGAAAGAAGACCATGATGCATGGTCGCATAGCAACCGGCAAACGCCAGCAAGCAAGTGGTCATGTTCTTCTAATTCAAGGTGATAGAGAGTGAGTGTGAACAAAATCAGATAAAACGAGACGGAACAAAAGCAGTGCATCCCCTTCTGCATCCCCATCTGATGCTCTGTCAATCAGCAGGAGGATGCCCCATCGTCTTTCACCCCCTTTTTGCAGGGTTGTCAAACTCAGGTGAAGCTCGACAAAAGGCGTTTGCGCGTACGAGGGAGCTACGGGGAGCAATGAATCTGTGCGCCTAATTACAGGATTTTTGTTTTTAGTTTTCTCTTCGGGTTAATGATCATATTATGGCTCATTATACTTCAATATCACAGTGGTGGCCGAGGCGACAACGGCGCCGGTCTTCCCACGGCACGGACCGGGGAATTTTGGGTTGGGAAAAGGGACCCAAACTGAGTTGTGGTAATAGACGGATTGTCCGCCAGAAGTAAGAATTTCTACGAAAACAGTCTATTTAATTTATTAATTGCTTTTATTTTTTTTTTAAATCACTCTTTTTCTTTACAATGCCTGATCAAATCAGATCTGATCAAGATCACTCTCATAGTAAATACTTTTTTTTACAACCCAGAAGTCCTATCCTAATCCTTGACTGTCAATCTATTTTCTGCCCAATTCTGCAAGCCCAATACTTTTCTTCTTGGAGCCAGGCACCGACCGCAAGCATCGTGTTCGCTATCAAGAGAATTTTAGGACGTGCTGAAATGGAAGTATGGACTACATTTTAGAATTTATAATGACTTATTCGCTTCCTACCGGGCTGTGCCCCATCCAGGGCGATGTTCCCTTGGCAACGATATCGCAAAACACCCACGGTGCGGAGCCTGAGGCGGTTGTTATTGTTTTTTACTCCTGTTTGTTGCATGTTTGATGCAGCATCTCCCCATTTCGATCGACCCCATCCCTGCCCGGTTTGTCAGTGCGGCTTTATGCGATGCAATCGAAACGGTTCGGTGGGGTTGTGTGCAGTTTTGGGGGGTTTTTTGCGTTCGAATGCATTTCGACGGTTTTGGGCGATTTCTTCTATCCTTATACAGGTTGGTCAGTTCGTTCCCAGGGTAGTGCAAATCGCGCCAGAAAGATCGCTTCGTTCGGCAGATCAGAGAGACGCGCAACTAACACATTCACGAACATCGAATAAACGAAATAAAAAAAAAACAACACACGGGCAGGCTATTCACCTTTTTTTTTCTCATGTCGCTGTCCCAACATGTGGCCCAACCAAGAAGACCGATTAAGCAGAAGCATACCCGTCGGGCCGAATGCTTTCCGGGGGTGCATCTTCAGCCAGGTGAATTAGCGGCCGTGTGTAAGCGGCTGTCCGGCCGATCCTGCCTGTTCTGCTTTAATTTGTTTCCTTCTCTACCTCGCGCGGCTGGGTGTGCTACATGTTCCTTTTTTTTTTTGCTGTGTTTATTAACCTAATTCACAGCCGCCCACCCAGCGTGTATCGAAGAGGGGGGTTGTTTCATGCGATTTCGGACGAGATAGCAACGACCAGAGCGACCGGGCGACATTCCCATGAATGTTTGGGAGCAGACGGGATGAAGAGAGTTGGTCCGCGTTTAGATTCCAAAATTGTACTGGTTTCGTGGTTGCAGGACTTAGTGTCAGGGTTAGGTACTCTTTTTGTTTGAATTTTGTTATTTTGATTTACAATAAATCACGACAAGTAATGAATAACTCTTTCATCACTACCATGCTCCCCTGAAACCATCATATAATTAAGTACATCCCCATAACTTAACATAAGCCTCTCTTAAAATCATCATCATCATCATGTTGGCCTACTCTTTCAAAGAGCACGTCGCAGTGACATGTCAACGATAGATTTCCAGGAAACTCGATCCCAGCCAACGAACTCGCTGTGCTCCCCCACGCCTCGTGCCGAACTGAGGATCGCTGACGAATAACTTCTTCGGGGGGCATGAGTCCGGCATCCTCATAGCATGCCCCAACCATCGTATCCTGCCGGTCTTCACCACCGTCAGGATGTCCGGTTCGCCGTATAGCTCAGCAAGCTCGTGGTTCATCCTTCGAGCTAGGTCTAGATCTCCTCATAAGTACTTCTTCTTCCTCAATGGCTGGAGAGTCAGTCCGAGTCTCATCGACCGATGGACAGCATATAGTTCTATGGCTCAAAATCTGAAGAATACGTCTAGTGTGTCGTTTCTCATATTCTAATCATTTCCCCGATTGTCCCCCCACTGATAACGATGTTGGAGTAGCTCGTCCAACCTTTCGGCTATGAATGTTTGACGAGGTAATGGAGTTGTGGTATGGACCCCCGATCATTTCCACTTTTTTTTTGGGAATTGTTGTAAACGATTGACTTCTCATTTTCCTTGACGATACGGTAAATGAATCCCAACTGATTGTCTTGCTGGAGTAACATTTGGTACCTTCCTTGTGAATTATTCCGTATCGAAGGTAACTCATCTTGCGTTTGAATACAATTTTCAGAAGCCTAGTTTGCAATAGGTCAAAATCGCGTCCCATTTTTTGCTGGTCTTCATAGATTTCAAAACGACCGTTTTTTATGTACGAACCTCACACAGAAAAACAAAACTACCGACCCAACAGCCCAATATCCTTTTAAATGCTTGTCACCACTATCGCCGTATGCATATCTGCCGTATGATAACCTGACCTATCACCAGGCAAGGAAACACAAAACAAAAAGAAGCGAACATTTTTCCTTTGCTTCCAGTGCCGCTTTTAAGTTCTTCGCACAGCGCTTCACCACCAACCGTTCCGATGCTGCACCGGGTTTGTCGGACATATCGGATAGCTGTCAAAATCGATCCGTAAACGTGTTTTGTCACACTCCGTGCCTCCACAGTAGAGCTTCGAACCTCCAGCAAGAACGAGGGCAAAGCAAAAAAGCAAAACCTTCTCCATTCCTTTAACAAGGCCTTTTTTTCGGTTGTTGCTGCTGCTGCCCAAAAGCAAAGCAAAGACACGACCAAACCATCGTGCGGTTTTTGGTGCAGTTTTGAGTTCTCCGGGTGGAAAAAAGGAGGGTCTTCCTTGTTTTTTTGGTTTTTGTTTTAATCCTTTCCGTCTTATCGCGAGGGTCGATGTGTCCCTCCCCCCGGGACACACACACACGGAACGATAGTTATCGTATTGCAAATGTAATCTGGACAGAAAAGGGAAATTTAACGGAACATTGACATCAGCTCAACCGTGCCGGGCGGCGCCGAAAGGGCGATATCTTAAGCACTTGTTCATTTGCGGTGTTTCCTTTTTTTGCGCGCTGAAATGTTACACGCAACACGCAGCAAAAAGAAAACAAAAAATCAAGAAGGTCCTGCCGGTGTGATTACCTTTTTTTTTTGTGTGTTGTGGCCATCGGTTTTGTGGCATATTTTGCCTAAAATAACGTTGCACGGGCGCACGAGCGCAAAATGAGTTGGCTGCCGATGGACGGAACCAGTGGACCAGGGTTGAGTGTGGTTAGCGTTAGCACGGCACCCGGAGGAAGCCAGATGAAATCTTACCCCTTATTGCTGCAGTGGTCTCAGGGACGGCCTCCCCGGAGGTGAGGTTTACCAGGTTTCACCTATTTTTTTTGCAAATTTACCTATAAATGGGTTTTATATTCTATTTGGAATTGATTATTAGCACGAAGTATTTTTACAAATTTTATCACTTTTTTATCTCCATTTTATATACCAATACTTGTTCCTAACCACCCCGAAGGCAATGAAAAACACGTATCATGCATTTCGCTTGCCCCTTCGATCGATCTTCACCGAGCCCCCCCAATACATCAGACACAATGCCGGGGCCCCAATAATGAGATCGGATGAGTGGAAAAGCGGCGTGGAAAAAGGAACAAAAAACCACCACCAATCGGCCCGAGTGAATCGGGCGAAGGCGCCGCACATTTAAATCAGACCGACATTCCTGGCGGATTCGAACACGGCGTAAAGTGTTCCTGTACGACGTGTTACATACCATTCCGGCCATTTTCGGCACGTTAGCGCAAACGGTGAAGATTTACCTTTCGGCAGAATCGATTGTGACACAACGCCAGGGAGCATCGTCACGAAGGATCATCAAGATGGTGGAGGGGAGAGGGGGGGGGGGAGTGGGTGGAGGTGAAGGGAGGACGGACCAAACACCAAACTTTAAAGCAACAGAAACACCTTCCAAACACACACACACACACATGCAACAAGCAAAAAATGGCTATCTGCACGGTAACGCGATCGCCAACACAAAGCATAACTCAAAAGCCATCGGCAACCGGGGCCAGTGTTTCGCACTAGGGCGAGCCTCTTGGTGTTTTTGTTGGTTGTTGCTCTTATGCAAAGCAGGCGGTGCGAAAGGAGTGCGCGCGGTACGGTGCAGGAAAAGTTTGTGAAAACGGCGCGACAAAAGAGAAAAGAGCCGAAGAGCCGAAGATCAGATCACACCGGCAGCTAAGAAAAAACAAAAAAAGGGGCCATCACCACAGTGCGTCCGGGGATATGCAGCGAACGCGAAGCAAAACAATCGGAAACAAGAGCAGCAAAACACAAAGCCATGCATTTATGCACCGATCGGCAAATTTGCATGCAATCACACAGCCCGCTTTGATTTCCAGGAAGCGAAACGGCTGGATGACGATGATGATGATGATGATGAGGCATCGAATTGGAGCCGGCCACGCAGCATCATCCACAGCCCAGGTCCAGGTTGTTATGGTTTGCGTGCGATGGGCGAGCAGAAGAAACGAGCAGATAAGGAAGGCCAGGGGGGATGGGAACTGATGCGTTTATGTGCATATTTCTCTGACGTGTGTGCATCGTGGGCAAGCGATGTGCATACGCTGGCTGAAGGTTTCCGTACGATCTTGTCTTTCATTTGATACTTTTTATTTGGAGTTGATGGCGTTAAGGTGTTTTACTTTAAATGAAACACCGAGAACATAATTAACTGCTGCGATGGGGACAGGAAGACGTAGTCAGTAATTTTCAATTGATTTAAAAGTATTGCAGAAATTATCATATTTTGGCACTCTAGGGTCTAGGATAACAATCTCACTCTCCCAGTCTATGGATCATTCAAGGAGGATCTTTGTCCAGAAGACTTCAGCGTCCTCCTTTCAACCTCGTCTACCAGGAGAGCTCGTGCTCGTCGTCCAATCATCAATTGCCGAGAGATCGTTCAGACCTCTTTGTCCAAAGGACTTCGTAGCACGACAAGAGTCTTTGAAGTCGAAAGAAGCTTTCCCAGTCCAAGAGACTTTGCTTCGTTTGCTTTCCAAGGAACTTTATCGTACTTCAATCCAGTTTGTCTACCATCAGACCTCGTAGTAGGAGGAATCTGGTCATCCTTATCAACTTAGAGACCCCACTCAAGCATCATCATCTATAAAGGGACGGGGAGGCCTCATCGACCAAGGAGCTTCGTTGTCCAAGCCTGATCTACCTATAGACCTCTTCGTCCGATAGATCTTCCACGATAAATGATAACGAGGCTCCTCAGTTTCTGAACTTATCTTGGAGAACGAAGGTTGTTTCAAAGTTTACAAAATCGATTGCAATTTGTGGTTATCATTTTTTAATAACAATTTAACGTTATTATTAAGCAGTTATGCTCTTATCTAGAAATATTTTGCTTCCAAAAGCCATGTAAATCTGCTTGAACTACTTTATAATTCCATCCTAAACTAAACTGTTTGCATAGAAATTGATCTTATGAGGCTAGTTTCCATTCCTTCTATTGCTGCATTTGGCCACCGTCAAGCTTGAGCATCAGTCCCAAGAGAGATACTTTCGCGTCCGTACCATTTGTGTCCGGCGCGATCGAGCTGCTATTGAGCTGGGCGTTCAGTTCCTTGTGGACCATCACATCCAGCAGAAGCCGCCAGCTAAACTGTGAGAGAAAATTACCAAACACACTGTTCATTTCAACCACAGACAGTAAACTAACCTACCTTCCAGCCGAGCGCAACGTTAAACCAGCTTGCGGCTAAAGAACCTGAAGCAACGCACATTCCCAACCAGACTAGAGCTAACTTTAACTGCGCCACACTTGTACCCATTACACTGTAACGAACCAAAGCGACCTGCAAACGCCAAGCAAAGCTGTAGTCGTTCGTAAGGTTTATATAGGTTCAAGTGTTACATCCCCCGGGGGTTGCCGTGGTTTACGACTGTAAGCAATCACAACAGTTTGAGTGCCCGCATGTCGGAACCGAATCGGCTGTAAGCTGGTTATCGCTGAAGAAAGATGTACCGCTCTTTTGTTTTGCAGAACGTAAAACCCCCCCACCAAGGGGACTGATATGCTGCAGAAGCTACCGTAGATCACCACTCGATCGCCACCTCTAAGGTTTCCCGAAAAGGGTAACAGTGTTGCAGTGAAGAAGGCCTGCTCAAAATGCAGCTCCATGCTTGCCATCCATCCCAAGGTCCCCCACGGTACTCGGGAGCAAGTGAAACGAACCGGTTAGCATTTAATTAAGTTATCATTGCCTGAAACCCAATCTCCATTACCTCAATTAATGGGATCACGTTGTAATTTGCCATGGGGACATTTACATAACTACCTCGAAACGCCCCCGGAGGCTTGGTGCTTGGTGGCTCGCAAGCACTAGCTCTTCGGATGCTTCGTATACGATTAACAGGCACGGGCAGGCGCAAGCGCAAGAAGATACCGGGATTGTTAAGAGCTCAGCTAGTTGGAGCTTCCTTTATACCTTGCGAACACCTCCAGCGCAGAAAGATGACGTACGATCATGGGTAGAGGACGATCCAGTTGCCGATCCGATTGCCGTCGATGCAAAGCGGCGGCTGCGGTTGTGCATCGTTAGTGGTATCTGATCGAATTGATCGAGGCGCTCTTAAAGGCATAGCTCTGGCCGCGGTTCAGCTCACCGGCTCACATTACACGGTGACGGCGAAACAAAACGTATGTCATTCGCCAACCAAAACACCACATCCACTCCCTAACGAGGCTTTAATTGATAAACTCTGTTAATTTGTAATGAACGATAAAGACATACATTCGCATCCTTCACGCGCGACTGGCGGAAGAAGGATGATCACCGACCATCCGACCAGGACCGGATTGGTTGGAACGTGACCGCAAATTTCCGTGACCGGAAAGTGCCGGCAAAAGGGTTGCTTTTCGCAAACGGTTGACATGCGAGCAGCACATTTATCACCGGGCGTCGGACCGGATCGGCTGGACCGGGACCGGTGGGCTTCGGGAAGAGATCTAGCTATGGAGAATCTTCGATTACAACTATCGGCCTCGATCTGCAGCGGCGAAGGAGAATCTTGCGAATCTTTACTTAAACTTAGCTTAGCTTAGAGTTTAGCACTTTTCCACCGTTGTGTCGGATGTTGTCTTTAGGAGCAACTCGTTTTTTTTTCGCTCCCTTCCCTTTTCAATTCGTCCGTGCGGACCTGGCAGCCCTACGATTGCGCTTAACGTCGCATTTTATGTGGTTCGGCATTTTCATGTGATGAGAAGGCTGACGAGTTTTTTTTATTTGCAGTTGTTGTTATAATTTTTTGCATTCATTTTATTGCTCCCTTCATGTCCCTTTCTTGAGTGGTGAGCGTTCCTTGGTGAGACTTGGTGCCGTTAGGCCGCAATAGCCGTTTGGTTAGGTTGTTCGGTCTTTTTTTTTATTTGCTCTAGACTTCTGTTTGCGGTTTTTCCGAGCCAGCAGCAATGATGGTTGGCACCGCAGTCCCTTTTTGATTTCTGCAAGAAGGTGTGTAATCGTCGCATTCCATGTCGGCACTTTGCCACATGTGCCACGATCGAACCGCGCGAATCGGTGCGTGTGCCGTTGCTGTAAGTTGGCGCTAATGTACAATTGACGCTCGTGGCTTAGAGATTAGATAGAAACGCGCGCGCATGGCTGTCGGGGTTAAAAACTGGCATCATCAAAATTGCCAATCGGTGATCGGGAGATTCCTTAACATCTTAATCACTGTTGTGCTCATAAATGGATGCAATTGCATTGCGTTTCAGCGTTCGTTGTGGCAACAAATAATGAGTGCGCTATTTAGTGGTTTTTCGCTCTACCGATGCGATTATTTATCTCGATGAGTGATAATATGGACCTAGAATTTGTTGGTTATAAGTATGGTTGTGGAACATTCTTAAGCCAAAATGCAAATGCGAGTAGTGAGCGCCAGTCAAGTCTAATTAAGGGTTTGAAGTGGCGAGATCTCTCTGCCCAAGACACCTCTCCGTACGTACCGGTTGACCATGTACGTGCACCACTCAATCATCTCCGTTTCGGTTACTTGTTTTAATGTTCACTTTTTATCAGTCTTGTTTCATCCCACACGAAACCATGTCCATGGCACTGGGCAATAACACAAATCAAACGCACTCAAAACGGGGGTTATGTTGTACGCCGTGAAACTTAACACTGATAATTAAAACAGAAAACATAACTTTGAGCTTTGAGCTTTGAGCTATCATTGGAATACAGTTTATTAGTCTGCAAAGAGGCGGTCCGGTGGCCGAGGCGACAGCGGCGCCGGTCTTCACACGGCAGGGCCGGGGTTCAAATCCCATCCAGACCGCCTCCTCGTACGAAAGGCTGACTACTTTTCTACGGGTAAAATTAAGTCACAGAAAGCCAGAAATGGCAGGCCGAGACCTCTCGAGGTTGTAGTGCCACAGAAGAAGAAGAAGAAGAAGTCTGCAAATGGTGAGTGATCATACACCACCGTACAGAGAGTGCTCACGTTGATCGTTTCTCAATGCTTTGTGTGACCTTCATCGGGTTCTGGTCCAGTTCGGTTGACAATGATTGATTAAATTTCCATCGCTGTTTACAATGTTTTAGTAGATTTGTGTAAAATTATTTTAATAATTATTGGGTCTTGCTCTGCTCCAGCAATCATCCACACGGCTCACGATCTCCATCTCAGGTTTAGCCTACCACACTTCCTCTGTCCATGTGGAAGACCTACAAGGCACTACGGGTTGGATCGTCTGATGTCATTCATTTGAATCGGAGTACGGCGGCTCAGCTCGAAGATCTCTTCATTGCAGTGGTCATGATATATGGAGGTCCCAAGCGGAATAGCAGTCCCTCTAATTGTGATATAAGCGGGAAACAACAGGATTCCCCTGGCCCACGTAGCCCCCTGAACCGATGAGGCCACGAGCGGCCACTCTTTCCGCTCCTAGGTTGATCCGCCACTGCTTCATTGTGGTAACTTTCACACATAAGGAACTAGCAATGCTTTTGAGCATCCTCCTCTCGAACGCTGTTATTGACATGGCCGATGTCCTAGAACCGCACTTCAAAGGTGCGATTACACGTGCAAAAATCAGTGTTTGCTAGCAGGAGGTTGCTCCTTCGTTAATCTTCTATCCGAGGTGAGACAAAGAGATATAGGCAAGCTTCCACGCAAAGAACCATCCTGGTGGTCGCAAATGGCTCTTGTAATAGTGCTCATCAAGACAACAAGATAACATTTTATTCTTCCTTTATTAAACAAACTTCCACAACCAACCTTAGTCCCTTTACTGCAAGATAAACCTAAGAGAAGAGCTATCGAAATATTCCCCTCACGATCGTGTGTGGCCATAGGAGATAGCATTTCTAATTTCTAAACCATGATCCTGGCATGGGAATCAAATGTAACTTCAGAAAATAGCACTAGGCGGGGCGTCAGGTGCGGGAGCATCCGTGCTTGCCGCAGCACCGTCCCCAGGTGCCACCGCAGTAGTAGCACCAGCGGCACCAGCAGTGGTCGTTTCGTTTGCTGTTGCAGATCCCGGCGCGATCGTAGCAGCCGCTGGAGCTGAAGCGGCCGGCGGTGTAGCAGAGTCTCCGTTCGGTGTTGGTGGCGCCGGTGGTGGCGATGCCGTTACCGTCATCATCGTACCACCGGCCACCGTCGCCATACTGTTGCAATTCGGACAGTTAATGGTGAGCGTGCAGTTGTCGCACTCAACATTGATGGTGGCATTTTTCCCATTAACCTGAATCGGTTCGGACGAATCGCTTTCGCTGTCCGAATCGAAGAATATCGAAAAAATATCTTCCTGTGAGGGGAATATAAATTTAAAAGAAAAATAATAAGGAAAGACTAAAACAATTGCCTCACGTGGTGGTGTCTACACAACTCACTAAAAAGTCATCAAAAGCGGCTACAGGTGACCAGTAGTTAGAGGCAACCGATAGCACCAGCACCAGCAGCAGCACTCTCTCCGGATGCACCATACTCACGAAAGACTTCAACGACAGAAGCGACGAACCGCAAACCAAATCACCGAACCAAAATGGTGGCACTGGAGAGCTGGTAGCGCCAACGCTTTGCTTTTATTTGCCGGCAGCTCGTTTTGTTACATTTCAAACCGAACGGTACGTTCTTCACCGTGCATGATAAGAGGAAAACGTCCACCAAACGTCCTTGGCCACCGGATGTAAAAACCAATCTCTTTACGTCTTCCCCCTGCGGTCTCTCTAATGTGTTCCAATAGTTCACGGGTGTTATGTGAAGACACGTCTTTCTTCTTCTTCTTTTTTTAGCATCAGAACCTATAACCTACACGCGACGCGACACTGATAAGACGGTGCGGTTAGAGCGTACCAGCTCATAAAATGCAATGACGGTACTTCGCCCGGACCGGGTACGACCAGCTGCATAAACAGCGGCACACGGACACGGGCATCATCGTCATTATGCAAAGTGGTTTACTGTACGGTTCCACCCGCGGGAGCACCCGGACCTGTTCAAGGTCCGCATGCAAAAGCTATCCTGACGCAACCGGATTTACTTATGCGGAGCATCGACGATGGCCACTTGCGCCGGGGCAGTGTGCTATCAAAGTAAATATTGACGGTGGTTAGCTGTGTTTAGATGGAAGATAATGAAGGGTATGATGATGTACAGTAGGTTACAAAATTTATTACCCTACCAATCTTACTAATTGGGTGTAGTGTTTTTTGTTGTTGTTGTAATCTAGTAGCACACTCCGGCGCTTTTGAGGTTAAGTGTCAAAGTGTTTGACATCGATTTTGACAACTAACTTAATCCAAGTATGCCATTTAATGGGTTCGTAATGAATGCGAACAAATTGTTAATTTGATGTTAACCTCTTTTTGGGAACATTATTTTAATTTTGCAAGTTAATTATGTGCCACTTGAACCTTCCACTTATTCACTTATTGTTATCAACCACTGTAACACGACTCACAACATCGATCGCCACACTTGATCATCGGCGTGTATTGAGCAGTATCGTAAGCCCGCGCAAGGAGCAGGGCTGGACCGTTGGCGCGTTGTGAAGAAGGGGTTTGCTTTAATTTAATTACCGGACAAATTATGATACTTAAGATGTGCAGCCCGATTTATCAAATCATGCAAAACCATTATCATTTGGTCACCGCGTGCTAATGGGTGCTGCTGTTAGATAAGTGGGCAGCGCAAACAGGACGAGCAACTGCCCCGGTCGATCGTCACGTCGACGTGCCCGGTGTCAGCGTTCGATCGATATCTAGCATAATTCCTTAATCAGCCCTTTCTTTTGGCTTAATTGGTTCGTGGCTAACTGTTTTGCCTTCCGGCGATGAAGGTACAGAAATTAATTGCAAGCGTTCAACAGTTCTTGGCAGGTGACGAACGGACGGTGATTTGAATCGGATAAAGTTACGGCAGCCAATTCGCCGCTTCATATTTTTGCACATAATTAACTGACAGCAATAAAACGCTTTCAAGGCTCGGGGCATCATCCTCGGACGTCCGATTTCATTACTCTCGTTTTCTCCTCATTTTTGTGTCGTTTTCCTTTGTGCGATTGCGTTCGTTAACCGCGCGACTCGACTCGACGGCGTATTTAGAGCAACTTGTTTTTTATGGAAGCCATGTCTGGTACGATTTATTGAACGGTCAGGAATGTGAAGAATTTCCTGCCAAACAAAATTGGGTGGAGTGAAGGCAATGTTCTTTTGGCAAACGAATCATCACAACAGAAAGGGCAGTGTTTCTTAAGCATTGCTACGGTGGCTTCGAGTGGCACAGTTTCAGGGCTTTCGGTTAAACGTATGCACTTCGCCTATAGGAAAGCTTCTGCTGTCTCTCTGAATTTCTGGACCTCTTGTTCTTAAGACACACATTTTTAAAATTTATGACTCTTTTATGTAACTACACCATACGTGAAAGGCGATTTGGCAAATTCTGCTACGCCCGCTGCTACGACGTTCCAGTTTTTCACGTTCCATGTTTTACCACCACATCGGAAGGACAAAATTGGGCGTACCGGGTCAGGTGATAGCCGGCCAAACGGTGGGAAAGTTGTTGTCTTGGTTCATCGAACTGTCTTGCCATCTTGCGCGCGCTGCATTCCTTCGTGGGCATTAAACATTCCAACAAAGTAGGCTCACTCGGCTGCGTTTGTTTGATTTGTAACAAGTAAGAGAGCGAGAGAGAGAGAGAGAGAGAGTGAGGGAGAGAGTGCTTGGGGTGTTTTGATAAGAAAAACGCCGGGTTGAATAAGGTATTTTGTTGCATTTATTATCATCGCGTTATCGCTACCCACTCGCGTCACACAATTTATTTTTGCTAATTCTTTCAAATACAACTTCATAGTGCGTTAGTGTGTTGTTTGTGTGTGTGTGTATATGTGTCTGTGTGTTTACAACTCCTTTCGTTTTCGATCTTCATTTTTGTATGTACCTATCAACGGTGTTTTCGGTGTTCGAGAATTCAAATTACAGTCTCAAATTCAGGAATTTTCCTGACTTATCCATGTGTAAGTGCGTGTGTGTGTGCGTGTGTGTGTGTACTTGCCCTTGATGCCATTGGATTGCCAAAAAGAAAAACCGTGTTGCTTGCCGTAATATACATATTTATAGATATTTATAGACTTTCGTTTCCTGATGCCCTCGAATCGGCTCATTACGCCCCACCACAACAACAGCAACAACCGCCGGCCCCGTCCCGTTACGTTGCATTTTTACTTTGGCCTCCTGCGGGGGGGAATAAGGAGGCTGTTCGTTTAGCTGCAGCTATCGGTATTGTTGTTTTGAATTCAATCCTCCCTCCTAACTAAGACCGAACTAAGAAGCTTCTTTGTCTGCACGGCAATCAGGAAGGTACGTTTGGTTCGCTTACACAAGACCAACACCAACCAAGGAAAGCAGTTGCCAAAAAGGTAGCAAACGGACAAAACTAAACGCGTATGGCAAAACGTAAACGGATCACGAATGACTAGCGATAACCGTTTACAAAAAGCGTACCGTACGAGCGCGTGAGAGCGGCCGGGCAAAAATCAACAGCGAATCGGATCAGTTCGTGAAACACAAAATGTAACAAAAATTAAACGAAAGGCAGTAACAAGTGATAACATGCGCGCGCACAAGCACACATACACGTTACATTCTGCTTCGGCGGCTAACCGTTCATCGGGGGAATGCTGTTATGGATCGGCAGCACCCGGTCCCCCACCGTGCGGATACTGCTGGCCGGCCGACGTCGGTGTTGGCAGATTCGAATCAAGTTCGGCTGCACCAATCATGCTGCTGCTGCTGTTGCCTATGCCGGGCAACGTGCCGCCGCCCGACAGTTGCGCACCGAGTCCGGCCGAATTTTGTGCCACCAGCGCGGAAAGATTGCGGATCTCCGAAAGACCCTCGCTGGACGCCAGCGAAATTGAAAGCGGTGACGTGTGGTCCAGCGAACCGACGGCATCTGAAACGAGCGAGAAAAGGAAGCCATGAAGCAAGCGATCGGCTGGACCGGTGGGACGGGGTTCCAACCCCATTGCTTACCGGTACGGTCGGAGTCGGGAGACTTTGCGGCGCACCGTTTCAGCTGATTGTTCAGATCCTCGATTGTGTCCTGCATCCGAATAACGATCGCTTTTTGTGCTTCGTATTTGTTTTCCAGTGCCTGGAGGTATGAAACGGGACGGGCGTGTGGGAGCAGGTGAGACGTTCGGTCTTGTTCCAAAGCCTTTCCATCTTCCACTTACCATAAACTTTTCCTGGTACTCTTCCTTGGCCGTTTTAAGCGTCCGTTTCTGTAGCGTGATTGTTTCCTCGCGCTTGATAAGCTGCTGCTCTAGCTCGGCCTGCCGTTCCTTGGCCGTATCGAGCTGGGCCGACTTTTGCTGGAGTGCAAATTTGAGCTCTAGGAAAAGCGGAAAGAGTAATTAGTCTTACTGGTCCCTCCCTCCGATACACCACGTTCGTTCAACAACCTTTCCACTCTTCGTGGTAGTTCGCTTTGATGAGTGCAATTTCTGCTTCGCGGGCCCGCAAACGCTCCAGCTCGGCCAGCTTCTCCTTAAAGCGCAACTGCACCTCACCCATCATGATCAGCTCTGACTGAAGGCGCGTCAGCTCTTCCCGGTACTGTTGACCCAGCTCCGCCTTCCCGATCGCCTTCCGCAGCTCGTTTCGCAAATCAAACAGCTCGCCCTGAGCGTTCTCCAGCTGCAGCCCGACCTCGCGCCGCTGTGCCGACTCGTCCTTGATCACCACCTGCAGCGCTTCGATCTTGAGCTGCAGCTCTTTGCAGCGTTCCTGCTCCTGATAAAGCGATTCCTTCCAGCGAACGCATTCGCGCGACGCTTCGGTCAGCTCGGCGTTGGTTTTACGCCGCACCGTACTGAACTCCGCGTTCAGGGACGCGATCTCGCGCGTCAACCGTGCCACCTGATCCTTGAGCGCTTCGTTGTTCTGCTCGAGCGCACGGATCTTGCGGCTCTTGCCAAGCAGCCGCCGGTTCCGTTCGGCGTGTATCTCGCGCCGGTGCCGCTCGTACTGCAGCTGCAGGTGCAACAGCCGGATGTGGTCCTGATAGTACGATTCGGGCAGGGTCGCGGTACGGCTGCCATTTTCGGCCAGCGTCGCCCGGCTCTTGGCACACGTTTCGATGTACTGGTCGAGCAGCGCGTACGGATCGAGCCGGCCACCGTTGGCGGCCGCTTTCTGCACCTGCTGATCGTGCTGCAGCTGGGAGATGCTGTTCTTGAAGCGCAGCTCCTCCTGCAGGATGCCGTAGAAGATCTGCTCGTACGGTTGGGGCCAGCTGATGATCGTTTGCGTCCCGGTCGTGATGGTGGCTTGCGGTGGAACCGGTGCCATCACCGCTTCGATGCCCGCCTGACGATCGGTGCGCGACCGCGCCAAAGCAAACGAATCACCGTGCTGCTGCTGTTGCTGCTGCTGATGGTGCACCCGCTGATGCTGAAAGTGACTGCTCGGTGTGATGACGGTCGTCAGATTATTGCGCAGCTGTCGGAAGAGTTCCTGGTTGCGTGCGAGCTGCTCGCTCGAGCGTTGCTCCTGCTTGCTGTGGAAATGGGTAGCCGCAGAGATGGCTTCCTCCTCCGATGGGCTACTGTCCGCGTTGCTGCCCACTCCATCCGAGGAAGAGGCACTGTTCCCTCCCCCGTTGGTCGTTTCGCCCGCCCGATGCGCGTGCGGTCGCTGTTTGACGATCGACACCGAATCGAGCAGCAGCTTCGGGTTCACTTTGAGCGCGAAATGTTTCAGATCTGGCAGCGAATGGCGGCGCTGATGGCTCGCGAACAGCGCACCACCCGAACCGACGAGATGATGGTGGTGGTGGTGGTGTTGGTGCTGATGATGTTGCAGCTGCTGCTGCTGCTGCTGATGCAGATGTATGTGGTGGTGGCACTGGTGATAGTAGTGATGGTGCTGCTCGAGCCCAGCTGCCGCTGTCGGCTGCCGGCTACCGTACACGGCCAGCGGTTCCGGAATGTGGAGCTGCTGGTTCGGACCGGCACCAGCCCGCGATCCAATCGTAATGAGCTGCGTAGCCATGGTAGCGCCGTTGCGGATAAAGTTGCCGCTCGTGTCCGCCGGCGAGGTACCGGTGCTGTAGTACGGATCGTTCGAATCCACCAAACAGTGGCTGTGCAGTCGACGGCGCGTGTAGTTGATGACGGACTGCGAGTTTTTAAAGTGCAGTCCACCGGCCGAACAGGGCGAACCTTCCCCTTGGTCTTGATCTTCGTCCGCACACAGGTCGCGTATCGGTACGGCCGTACCGACCGGCAGCGACTGCGAGTGATGCATGTGCGGGCTGTTGATATCGTTTACCTCCTGATCTTCCTGGCTCAGATCGCCGGCGCGTGATTGAGCCGGTTGAATCTGCACCATCGGTGACTCGTTGCGGGATGCCGGGGCCGTCACGGCCGTTGCCGACAGGGGGGCCGACTGCTGATCGATAGGAAGCGGACTGGACGGTACGCTGTTGCTGGTGGTCGACGTTGCCGAGGCCACCGTCGTCATGGTGGTCGTCGTGGTGGTTGTGCCCGTGTCGGACAGCTGCAGCAGCGACTGATTGCGATCGCTCACCACTTGCAGCAGCTTCTTCGACGTGACCACCGCCAGCGGATACTCGTAGTTAAAGTGTGACTGGCCCGCATCCTTCTTGATCGGTGAGGCCGGTTGCGACGGCGTCCAGATCGCCCGTGCCGTCTGCGGCTTGACGGACGTGGGATAAGGCCGGCCACTGGCGGAAGGTTTCGTATCCTTCATGGGTGTCGTTTCGGGCGTTGCCTCGACAGCCGCCTCCGGGGGCGATGCACCGTCCGCTGCCGGTGGCTGCGGGACCGGTACGGTCGGGATCGTATAGCTGGGGGTAGGAATCGGTGTGTGCGGTACGGTGCCCGTCGTGGGCGGAGGGGTCGGCTGCATGAGCGTGCTGTTCGGTGACCAGAACGAATTTTGAGCGGTGATCGTGCACAGCTGCTGGTCCAGCGACAGGGTGTTGAAGAAGTTCACGTTTGCTTTCCACGAGAACTCGAACACATCGGTTCCGCCGCCGGCCGTGTACTCGTACGGTTTTATCGGTGTCATGTAGCAGGGACATTCGTTGCCCCCGGACCCATTCACAGCCAGCAGTTGCGATTGCGCGCTTTCCTGCGGTTCCGGATACTCGAGCGACATCCGCGCGCACTCGTTCACCACATCGTGCGGTTCCATGTTTTTCCAGCGCTGCTGGCTCGTTTCGCTCTCCTGATCGGACAGCACGAGCCGCGGATGGATCTTGACCGTATCGAGCAGCGGCTTGATCGTGTGCTGAAACACGGCCTGCCGCCCGGTCGACGAATATTCCTGCTTGAGGAAGGCCACAAAATTGCACGGATACATGCCGTACAGCCGGGTGAACAGCTCGTACAGGCCAAACTGGAGATGTATCAGCTGGTACTCGGGCAGGTGCGACTCGTTCTGGTTCCAGGTGGCAAGATAGTTGAACACATCGAACAGGTCCTGCACAAAGTTGCCCATCGCCAGCGGAATCACGGGCAGCAGATCGATGATGCACAGCACCGCGTTGATCAGTGAGGTAATGTCTTTCTCCACCTTCGACAGCTTCAGCACGTCCTTTACCAGCTGGTGCGTTCCAACCTTGTACAGCCACAGCGGTCGCTTCTGTATGATGTGTCCGAACAGTGTGAGCGCCAGCGTTTTCGACGTGCCGCTGCGTATCCATTCCGCCAGTCGGTCGAATATGTGCTTGTCGTGCGGTTGCTGCACCTTCACGAGTATTTCCACGATCCGTATCGATGACGTGTGGGCAAAGTACTCCATCATGTTGCAGGCAAGCCAGGATTCTTTGGCTAAAATATAACGCAAGCAATAAATTCGTTCCGTTGCGATAAACAAACACCTAAACGACGATAACGCGTCCACCGGCTATACTTACTGGAGGAAAACAGCTCCTGAAACTTGCGCTTCACTTCGTCCACCCGGTCCATGTTGTTGGACTCGAGGTCGTCAAACAGATTGGCCACATCCATCGCTTATCGTCACGTTCGCCTTCAAGATTATGTCGTATACCTCTTCCCGGACCGTATTCCTAAACCATCGATTCGTGCAGGCAGCTTCGGTCAAGCACCAGCTGGCCAGCTGGTAGAGTTGGAAACTACCCTTCTTCCGTGCCTCTTCCCGGTGCGGCACAATCGACGTCGCCTTTCCAGAGAGTGTTTACACGCAATTACCAACCCACTGTGTCCCACTAGCATATTTCAGTACATTGCCAACGTCACCTCCGCGGGTGGCTGGTTACGGGGTTAGAGCCCACACGGCGGGGTTACCTTTGCGCAGATGAAACGATGGTCGGTCGCGGTTGCTTTAATAAGATTAATCGTGCAAAGTGTTCGCCCGCTCCGCGACATCCGCGACCGGAAGCTAGTGGCGAGCGAATGAAGCCCCCCAACGGGCTAAAACCCTCGGCTAATCGAACAACAGTTGCATGCAAAGGAAGATATAGCACGGCAACACACGCGCACGAGTGAACGGCGAAGGTAGGGAAAACTAAACTAGCAACTGAATGCACACAAACTACACGCAAATGTTGGCCATCGACCAGCGTGTTCTAAATCTTTTCCATGTCACAAATGTTTTTACACTTCTCACTACACTATCTCAGTCCATCTTCTGTCTCTGTCAAGCCGTGGCCACATGTCGGCGGAAACTTTTGACAGAAGCAATCACAAACGGTTGTTGGATTAAAATTGATTACGATTTAAGGCGGGTCTGTTGCTAAAATGTAGGGGAGAAAAATTATTTTCCTGGCGCAGCTGTACTTCGTTGAGGGATGAAACTTCCATTTAGTTTATTTAATTTGGTATTATATTCTGCAATCGTCAACTCGAGGGAGCTCGCGGTGCCGTGTACAAATAACAGCTGTCAAACGAAAACGATTAAGCTACGTTTACACGGCGCAAGGTGCAGCGTAAACAACAGTGGCGGCAATCAGTCGTGATCAGGATTCCCGGTAAAACGTTTTCTATCGGAACGGTGCGCGAAAGTCGTTGTTTTCGTATCGGATATAGGATTTTCGAAGCGTGAAGAGGACTTGTTGTACAGAAATTCTTGTGCGAAGAATATGATTTTTTAGTTCCGCACCATTGCGGTAAACATTTAAACTACCGGCTTCAGCTGGAGAAGCGACCAATTGCTGGAACACGTGCAAACAAAGAATGAATCGCCGGTTAGTGTAATCACGCACAACGCTACGCCCGGGGCCGCAGTCTTCAAAGTAAGTGAAAAATGTTTTCCTCTCAGTGTGTCTTTTGTTGGTTTTATTTCTACTAATATCGTTGAAAGCAAAACTATGTCGACATAGATTATTGCAGTGATCTGCTTTGATCAACGCACGAAAGTTCGATACCTGGCGATAGGAGGGTAGTCATTACACGTCTTGTTTATTGCTGTCTAGTCGTGCTGAGTGTGGCCAGCGAATGTGTCGAATCTTATGTTCCGAGCCGTAGTACGGTGCACGTTTGCACCAAGTCAAAATGATTGATAAAAACGGGAGAGCACTATTTCTAATGGTAGTTGCTAGTTCTAGAGGAAGCAAGTGGTTTTCTGGGCCACAAGACGCTTCCCTTTCGACGTGTTATGGAGATAGATAAATCATTGGGATAGTATATGCCATTCAATTCGCACCTTAAACGATGGCGCTAAACTACAATCTTACTGTGATGTCGTGAGGTCTTGCTGATCTGGGTCAGGTTTTATTGGCAGTTCGCCGATGCCAACGTTGCCGACGCCACCGCCACCGCCACCATCGCCAGCCCCTTCGATGGGCGGCTCTTCCTGCAGGCTAGTCTCAGGAAACATTTCCGGGCCGAAGCCGAACGTTAGCAGCCCTTCGTCCCCCAGTGCTTCCGGCCCATTGTTATCCTCCACGGTGGTCGGAGGCACTATCCGATCGGCATGCACCTGCTCCTGATGGTACTTGACGTCACGCAGGCGCGTGAACACTCTCGGACAAAAGTTGCACCTTTGCAGCGGTTCACGGCCAACCGCATCGGATGGATTTTCCGAGTGATAACGGCTCTGGTGCGTCAGCAGATCGCGATACCGATCGTACATGACGCCACACTCGCTGCAGGGAAACCGTAGCTGCTGCATGTGTATGCGCAAGTGCGACGCCAGGTTGGGCTTGTGTTCGAACGCCTTCGGACAGTGCGTGCAGCGGTGCACCTGCTTCCGGCTGGAAGCTTTCCTTCGCCTCCGAATGCACTGTTCGCAGTGATGCGGCCTCACGCTCGGATGGTCGCTCAGATGCTCGTGCCAATCTTCGCGCTTCTTGTAGATGCCCGTACAGATGCTGCAGTGGCACAGCTTGATCGGTTTACATTCCGGCTCACCGTCCGCCCCCAAGTGATGTAAGGCGATGTGCCGCACACACCGCCGATACTTCTCAAAGTCCGCGTCGCACACCCGGCACACGTAGTCCTTTCGTTTCGATTTCTTCATCATCGCGAGCGCGGGCGATGCGTCGATCGATTCCGCCTGATCGCGCGCGTGCACCATCATCTGGTGCGTGGTACGATCCTGTTTGCGCAGGAAAATGCGCGGACAGTAGTCGCAGCTGTAGCGGGCGGCCATTGTCGCACTGTTGGCACCATGATATTTGGTCTTGTGGTAATCCAGCTGATTGTAACGCATAAACTGAACGCCACACTCGTCACACCGGTGCGGCAAATCGCCACTGTGGTACAGCGCGTGCATTCGCAGCGCCGTGCGAGATTTAAACATTTTCGTACAGTGCGGACACGGATGGAGGGTGATGCCGAACTTGCTGCGCTTGCGTTTTAACATCTGCTTTCCGGAATCGTTAGACTCTTCATGGGTCAGCGGAGTGCCCGCACCGCTTCCCCCTTCATCCATGCCATCGTCATCTCCGTAATCGTCAAAGTCTGCATCATCGAATGTCACATCCGGCAGGTCCTCGGGCATTTCCATCAGCTCCAGCTGGCTATCTTCCGGCGACATAGTCGCGTACAGCTCCAGCTGCCATCGATATTCGTCCAGTATTTTTGCCGGCAATCGTTCCAGCACCACGGCGAGCCGCACCGACGCCTCCAAGTCCGCGTAGTGCTGCATGGACAGCACACTGTGCGCGTCGTTGGACGTTTGATCGTAGCTGTCCGACGCACGGGAGTGTAGATCGTGCGCCGCCATGCTGCTGCTGCTCTCGTCCATCTTGTCCACCGTGCTGCTGTTAATCGCGGCCAGCTCACTTTCCGTATCGTCCCCTTCCGGCAGCGTGTCGCCCTTCTTTATGTGTGCGATCCGCTCGTGCACCTTCTTGTACCGTGCCATGTGGAACATCCGCGGACAGTAGCTACATTTAAACGAACCCGTTTCCGGCAGTGTCGGATGTTTGCGCTGCCGATGTGTGCGCAAGTACTCGTTGCGCGTGAAGATGGCTGGACAGTATTCGCACTGATACCCCTTCCGGGCCATGTGCGACGGAATGTGCTGGGTCATGCTCCACTTGCGCGTGAACGTTTTCGGACAAAAGGGACACTTGAACAGCTTCGCGTCCTGTTCCATCGCTGAGGAAGCGTCCAGCTGATCCATCAGCTGTTCGCCCCCAAACGGGTGCTGGTCGTCCAAGTGCTCCGAGTACATGTCCTCCGTGTCGAAGGGCATGGCGCATGAGTAACAGTAGAACGGAAATGCACCAGGATCAGTAGCCACGCCGGAGTCGGTGGCGGTGGCTGCGTCGGCGGCGGCTGCGCTTGTCGGTGCCGGGTCATTCGCATCCGGTTCCTCCTCCTTAATCACCATCATCGGTTCGCGCACGTTTGGTGGCAGTATGCCCGGATCGGTCAGCCCGTCACTGTCCGCCGGGGGGCAGTCTTCGAGCAGCTGGTTAAACCCGGCGGCCGATTCTTTGCTTGCGTGCATATCCGCATGCATCTGTTTGATGTGGCTTGAACGGTCACATTCGCGCAAAAACCAGCGCGAACAGTACAGGCAGGGGATGGAGGTGCCGTTCGCCACACCGCGGGCAGCGTTAGGTCCGTGGTAGCGCTTTTTGTGCAGCGCCAGGTAGCTCACGCTGTAGAAGCGACAGTTGCATATGTCGCAACCGTACGGCAGCTGGCCGTCATGATTCAGCAGATGCATGCGTAACGATGAGCGGTGCTTGAACACGCGCGAGCACTTGGGACAGGAGAAGGTGTCCTTTTCCTCGGGCTTCGGGTTGGTTAGATGTATCTTTCGCTCGTGCCCAACCCGTCTCAGGTGCGATGTAAAGCTGCGCGGACAGTGTCGGCATCGAAACAACCGTTCGTCGGGCTTGTGCCGACGGAGATGTTGCATGTAGTACATCTTGCGGGTGAATTTCCGTGGACAATACTCACAGCTAATCGGCCGATCGGCTGTAGGACCGGTAGCAGGTGGTGGTGTAGGAGCAGCAGCAGCAGCAGCACCAGCGACCACCGGTACCGTTTCTGCCGCCGGCACACTCTTGGCTGTCGTTTTCGAGCTTTCGTTTCCGTTGAGGTGTGATTTTTTCGGCCCCGGAAAAAATCCCTTTTCCAGCGCAATCCTATCCCGGTGCTTCCAAAGATGCTGATCTAGATACATTCGGTGCTTGAAGCTTCGTGGACAGTACTGGCACTTGAATGTCAACTCGCTCGATACACCCGCAGCGGCGCCTTTGCCCTTATCCTGCCGAACAGCCTTCCCAGCAGCCTGCTGCTTCACGCCTGCTGTATGCCCTTTCTGCAGGAACTCGGTCGGCGTGGTGGTTCCGCTGTAGCCGGGTTCGGATTTCACCACCGGCCGCAGGCTTCGTACGAGCGCGTCAAATTTCAAGCACCGTTTGCGAAAACACTGAAACTCCTCCATCGTGAGCGTACACGACCAGCAGATACTGCTGGGGCAGTAGTCCTTCCTGGTCAGCTTGATGCCTAAGCAGTCGTTTATTCGTTGCAACAGTTCGGTATTTGCCTGGGCTCCAGTCGCCGAAAAGAGTGGTTCAATTTCGTTCTCCGAGAAACAAAACCGGCAGTACGACTCCGGGTCTTTATTCGGGCTGCAAAAGAAAGACGAGATTCGGTTGGAGAGAGAGAGAGGTGTAACGACGTGGCGGGAACCGATACTTACACATCTACCGGATCATCATCCACGGCCGGTTCTGGTTCCTGTTCTGGTACCATATCCATCTTGGCGTGATGTTTTGTCTGTTGTCTCTATCGCGCTGTACTTCAGCTTAAACACAAACCGATTCTACGGATAACATTTGTGAAGGACACCTAGCTAGCTTCCGGCTTTATTCCCTCAAGCCCTGGCGATATGAGCTCTCTCAATTCCTGTTGACCGGTGTAATCGATAGCATAAAGCTCTGCACGGAAACAAACAATGCAATGCCACCACCAACCATACCTGTAAGCTAGGGTGCACTCGACGAAGAATCGCAACCGAATCACGAGAGCAGATGCGAGCGATCCTTGAACATTGTCCTTGAATCTCAGTTCTTAAGCTACACTTTTTGTCTGCATTTTTCACGACGCTGCTGCTGCTGCTGGTGTGTTCGTTCACGCAGCATCTTTTTTCAACCTATCCCTGACAGACGAGAGATTTGCTGTTTGTGTGTTGGTTTGCTTCGATCCCGGCACGCACACCTGCGTTTGCTAAAATGTCAAATCGAAGGTGGCAGGAAAATGACAGCAAGGAGTCTGTTGTGTTTTTGTAAATCTGATCTGATTTAATTTATTTTCGACTGTTTGTACTTGTTTGTGTGTGTGTTTTATCGCACATTTCGTCCGAGTGTCTTGCGCTGAAACTCTGCCCCATCCCCGGCCGTCGCCTGACGGTTGATTTCCTTGTGCCGGTCGCGGGTCACGCACTCTTCGATGATTTCACCGTCGCCCTTGATTAATCGCGTACGCCCGGTCTCTGGATCGACTACCCGGCGTAGAATCGACTGGCGGGCCTCATACTCTTCCCGTGTTTCCGGTGCCATAGCTTTGCGATTCATTAAATCTAACGGTATGCCACAGTCCAACAGTCCTGGCGGCTCCCCCTGTTCTGGTGCGGCATTTCGGATGGCTGTTGCATCCTTCGACTGTTCCTTTTCCTTTTTGCGCTGTTCCTTCAGCTTTCGTTTTGCCAGCTTCTTTGCCAGCTTTTCCTGCCTTCGTTTGGCTTTCTTCTCCTTGCGAAGTGCTTTCTTTTTGGCTTTCGCTTCTTTCTTCTGTTGTTTGGCAAGTTTTCTCTTTAGCTCCTTTTTTCTGCGCTTCCGTTCGGTGCTGCTATTACTACTCGTGCTGGAACTGGAACGGGAACTGCTGTCGCTAGAGTTGCTGGAGCTGCTACTATTATCCCTGCTGGAAGACGACGATGAAGACGAGCTATCACGCCTTGATCTTCTGCGCTTTCTGCTTTCCTTCATGGTAGCCAAGCAATGGTGCGGATTGTTTACGTTCTGAACCTGAGCTAGAGAACGATTTTGACAGCAGTTTGTTTGGTGTCATGTGTGGTAGCGCGAGTATCGTTGTATTGGTGTAATCCTTATTTTTGATCCAAACAGACAGTAATTTCCAGTGGGTGAAATACTGCAGAAACGATGGAAAGCGTTTTTTAGGATGAAAGTAAAAGTATTAACAGAAGAGAAATAGATAGAAGAACAATAACAAAAAGTAGAGAATGCGAGAGGATATAAAAAAAGAGCACTCTTCCGTGACAGTGTGCGATGTGCGACACTGCCGTGACCAGGATTCGAACCTGGGTTACTACGGCCACAACGTAGGGTCCTAACCACTAGACGATCACGGCTAACGAGTGCTGTCGAGGAAGAGGTGTTTCAATGCGTATAAAAACCAACATAGCAACGAACGCTTTGTTTACTTCTTTTTAACACGTTTGCTCTTAAGCGAAACTTGCTATTTGGACATGTTTGAGATTAAATTATCAACCAATGAACTGCTCGAGCAGCAACATTTATCAAAAATTGGGTTTATTAAGTGCAAAATCTGGAGCGTTTGGAAAATTCGAAGCCAGGCCCGCAGCAGTTAGTGTGGAGCTCGTTCCGGAGCTGTTGGTGAATCCTTCCATTTTCTCTTGGAAGCCGTCGTTTCGTCGATGTGAAGCTTTCATTTTAATTTTTACAAAAAACATTTTTACCCTTCGTAAAATGTGCTAAACAAATAATTATATGAGTGAAAATTTCTCGTATACATGGAAAGATCTTTCATGGAATTGCTTACACTGATAGAATGAATTTATTTATTTCGTGTGTGTTAAAATGAACGACATCCCCCTTCAGTGGAAAATGATTCACTAATTATTGATATTTATGTCCGCACGGAGCAAAACTTACTTGCTAAAGGAACAACTTTGTCGATTGATAAAATTGTGAGTTAAAGCGATGAAGTTGATTCGGATTAGGGTGGTACTGGATGCTGACTAAATGCATCATTCGTTTGCCTGACTATTCGGTTAGAGTATGAAATTGTTACGACACTATCGGCTATATTTACCCCTAGGTCACCACTGTGCTACCACAACTTATTCTAAATATTTGTTCGTTTGCGAAATATTTGCTGATACTCGTTCTTGCTATCGTACCCGTACCGTACTTTAAAAGCTTTGCACTAGACTGTCTGAGATCGATCGATTGTTTTGTTTCCCGACTAGCCAAACCGATCACTTGCATTACTGGGATGGATTGTAGGTGAACTACCTGGAGATCGATCGATTGTTTTGTTTCCCGACTAGCCAAACCGATCACTTGCATTACTGGGATGGATTGTAGGTGAACTACCTGGAGATCGAGAGATTCTACATCAAGCGACATACTATATGCTATTTTCGATTAATAATTAATGGACGGTTACGTTGAAATCGCGGTTAAAATGTGGTCCGATTGGTCAATTTTCGATTTGACTATCGGTCGTTCAAAAAAGACTCCTCGTAACATCTCTCAAAAGACTGCATCGCTAAAAGATGTTTAACAGTTTAAACAGTTAGGGCAGTGTTATTATGTACTGAAGACCGCTCCCCATTAGGCTGTTAACGGAACGTGGGGCTGAGACTGCGATCATAGTCTCCTCCTCTACCTCGGCTGGTAGTTGGTGGCAAGCTCATCGATACGGCACTGTCCAATCTGTAAAGTTGGGAAAAAAGTGTTCGCTAAATCCTTGATGGCTGATGGATGATTGGCAATCAACTACTAATCCACTTACCGACGTGCTTCACTTTCGAGCAAACCCGTATCGAGTGGATCCTGGGCCACGTTTCGTAGTGATTCCCCGATCGTCTGTCGCAGTTGTTGCATCTCTCGGCCAGCACGTGAACTGCGCAATATGTACTGCTGGCGCCGCTTTGCCTCCTGTGCCAGCTGTTCCCTTAGCATCGTGATTTGGTTCTCCAGCCGTGTGACTTGCTGGCGGTGCGATTGTTCCCGGGCGTCTAGTAACCGTTCTGCCTGTACCTGGGCACTCCGGTAGCGTTCGACGTCAACCCCAGTGCTACCACCACCGCCAAGACTGCTGGCTTTGCTCGGTGACTCCAACAGCTTCGCCCGCGAACGAGCCAGCTCTGCTTCCTTTTCCGCCAGCAGCGTTTCTAGGCGCCGTACCTTCATGCGTAGCTCACGTCCTTCCTGTTCGATCTGCGCGTGATCCAGACCACAGCTGTAAGCCGTCGTGTCAATCCGGTTCGAATCGTACTCACCGGCGAGAGATTTCTTCTCGGACCGATCGTACTTTCCGGCCGGACGTTTGTCGCGCTCCAGCGTGCGGATCTTCTCGTTCAACGCTTCCACCTGGTTACGGAGCTCGTTACGTTCACGCTGCGAACTGATGAGCTGACGGGCGAGCTCCTGATCACCGGAACCGTTTCCACCGCCACCCATGTTGCCTCCAGTAGCTGCTAGCTGTTCGCTCGTCTCCTGATTCCACTTGGCTAGCCGCAGTTGACTCTCGAGGGTCGATTTCTGCACCTCACACTCGGCCAACTGCTCCTGTAGCCGGGTGGTGCCGTCCTGTGCCGCCTGCTGGTTGCGCCGCAACTCATTAATTGTGTGCTGGGCCGCATCTAGCCGTTCGGCCAGTACGCGCCGCTCGTTCTCGCTGCCGGTGAGCGTTTTCTGCAACTGCTTAAGCTTGTCCTGGCCCAGCGCGAACGTGTGGCTTTGGTCGGCATTGTGGCGCTGCAGGCCGCTTATTTCACCGCGCAGCTCCGTTTCGGTTATGGCCGCTGCCTGCAGACGCTCCTTCAGTTGGTCGACTGTGCTCTTGAGGGCGACACAGCGATCCTCGAGCTGGGTCAGCGAACGCTGCTGGTTTTCAAGCCGCTCCTGCTGATTGCGCAACGTGCAGTCCTTCTCCTGCATCGCCATTTGCAGCCGTTGGATGTCACCCTCGAGGGCGACACGTTGCAGGTCTAGCTTTGTGGCACGTGCCTCCGTACGTGCCAGCTCGTCCTGCAGATGGCGCTTGTCGGATTCAAGCCGAGCGCCTGCCTGTCGGCACTTGTCCAACCGTTCCTCGAGATGTGTGCGTTCCTCGGTTGTGCTGGTCAGCGACTGTTCTAGCTGAGCCGCCTTCTCGCGCAAAGCCGTCAGCTCGTCTGACTTCTGGCGGAGTGTTTCCTCGGTCGATTGTAAGGCGCTGGTCTTCTGCGCTAACCGAGCTTCCAGATTGGTCTTGTCTTCGTGGACTGCTCGCACGTGCTGCTGCAGTTTGTTGATCTTCGTCTCCAGACGCAGCTGTGCATCGCTGCCTTCCTGCAGCTGCTTGCGCGCCGTGCACAGTTGCACCTTGAAATCATCCCGCTCGCGCTCGATGTGTGCGATTTGCTGCATCAAGGAACGGACGCCCTTGCGCACCATCTCCGGATCGACATCGATCAGCACATTCTCGCCCGAAAGGCTGCGTGTCTCGTGTCCATGATGATGGTGATGGTGATGGCCATGGTGGTGATGGTGCCCAGGTGGATAGTCGCCACTCTCCGAACGACCGCCGGTACCGCCACCACCACGCGCCGGACTGTAGCGACGCGAAGGACTCATTAGGCGATACGGCAAACTGACCGAACCATCCATCTGGATACCCGCAATACGGCGCAGCGTGTGTCCGATCGAGCTGAGCTTGTTCTCGACCTCCTTCTTTTGACACTCCAGCTGCACCAACTGCTCGTCGAGCGCACGGACACGTCCCTCGGCACCTCCGAGGCGTGCCTTGAGCTCTTGGATCTGTTGTGTCGCATCGGCCAGACACACCTCAAGATTGTGCTTCTGATCCTCGAGCCGTTTCTCACGGCCACGACCCTCCTCGTTGCGAGCACACAGCTCCTGTTCGCGCTGGTGGAACCGATGCTCGTCCTGGTTTGCTTTACAGCGCGCACGGCCAAGCTCCTGGCGTGTGGCGCAAAGTGTACCCTCCAGGTCGGCCATCTGCTTCTTGATCTGGTGCAGCTCGGCCAGCACCCGTTCCTTTTCCTCGCCCTCGTTGGCCAGCCGGGCCTGCAGTTCCTTTTCCGACGCATCCTTTTGGCTGGTGTCGGTTTGGAACTTTTGTATGTCCGATTGAGCATTCGTTAGCTCCTGGTTCAGTTTGGTGACGTTGGTTTCCGTTTCCTTGAGGATCGTCTGCAGGCGCACCTTGTCCTGCTCGAGGCCGTTGCGCGTTTCTTCCAGTGCTGCAAATTAGAGTAGGCGGAATTATAAATGAATGGGTTCTATGCCACTTGGAGGGGATCTGTTATGCTTACAAGAAATCTTAGCAATTGCATCTTCGATAGTGCGGGCCTGCTGCCGACGTTGTTCCTCCACCCGCTTCACGTGGTCCCTCAATTCCTTGTTGCTGTTGGCATACTTGTCTCTCTCGATGTTGCTATCTGCCAGCGTCCGTCTCGTGTCCGTCAAGTCCTTCCTCGTGGCATCCGTATTATTTTCCGCTAAATCGCCGTAAAAGTAGTTTAAATATCTGGCACACTACTCAAAGTAAATCACTACTATTCCACTACTTACCTTCCTTTAATTTGCGCTGTGTATCTTGAAGCTGATGGTTGAGTGCATCACTGCGGTCCTCGGAAAGGCGCAGCTGCACCTTAAGCTCTTCTGCATCCTTGATCAGCGTATCCTTCTCTTCGCGTAACGATCCCGCCATCATCTCGAGTCGATTCATTTCCTCTTCCGCCCGAATGCGTGCCTCTTCGGCCTTTGTACGCATCTTGCCAATTTCGTCCCGCAGACACCCGATCGTGGTACGGTCCTTCTCCTGCCGTGCGGCCATTTCACGCTTCAACCGGTCACCGTTTTCCAGCTCATTCTTCAGTTCACGTGCCGTAACTTCCAGCTTTTCGATCACTGCCTGTTTGTCGCGGTGTGCAATCAATAATGCTTGCTGTTTTTCGTTCTCCGCCCGCAGGATCACCTCCTCGTGCTGCTGGTTCAATGCATCTAGATGCATTTGCAGCGTTTCGTACTGCTCCCTTAGCTGCCGAATCTCGGCATCTTTGGCGCTTTCCAACGCCTGAAGCGATTGTTGCATACGCTTCTCCAACGTTTGTCGGATCTGTTCCTTTTCATCGTTCAGCTTCTTAATATTTTCCTCGCTAAATGTGCGCAAGTTGGACAGTTTCTGCAGGAACTCGGCTTCCTGATTGGCGGCAGCATTCGTCAGCTGGATCTTGATGTCCTGGGCGCGACGTTCCGCGTTCTCCAGGTCCTTGTTGAGCCGGGCGATTAGTGCCTTGTGCGACTCTTGTTTGATGAGTAGATCTTGATTTTCTCGCTCCAGAGCGTCCTTTTTGGCTTCGGCTTCTTCGAGCGAGGTGTTGGTGTCGAAAAGGACGGCTTCCAAAGACTCCTTTTCACTGCGCAGTGAGGCAAGTTGCTCCTGGAGAGGTTTTGGAGAACATTAAATTGAATGTATGAAAGTTTAATGCATGATCGAATTCCCTCTCGCTTTTTGTATCTTTAAACCACCCCCTTACGTAGAATCATATCGCAAAACATAAAATAATGCTTAATTCTTAACATAATCTGAATGAAAAATGGCTGGATTGTGAGAAAAAAATAGCGTCTATATTAAAAAGGGGTCGGAAGGCTGTGTTTCTCGACGGCGTCGGTGGTGTAATGGTCAGCATAGTTGCCTTCCAAGCAGTTGATCCGGGTTCGATTCCCGGCCGACGCACGATGCTTTTTGCTTTTTTTTATTCTCCCCCCCTCATAGTTATACATCCTTGTAGTGACAGTTCCCTTGAGTTTAGTGTTTTTACCTACCTGCAATCTTTGCAATTCCTTCTCGTGTCCTTCAATCGTAACCGTCTTTTCTTCGCTCTCCTTCACCAACTCCTCAAGCGAGCGATTCAGCCGCCCATTCATCTCATTGGATTGTTCTAGCCGCTGCCGTAAGCGCATCACCTCTTCGCCAATGGTTTCTTTCTTGCGTGAAATGGTGGCCAGCTGATTGCTGAGGTCGTTGCGCTCGCGAACCACACAGCTAAGCTCCGCCTCGATTTTGTCCTTTTCCATCTCGAGACACTTCAACCGTTCGCTAATGGCTAGCTTTTCCGAATCAAGATCAAGGCGGGCCTGTTCGGCGCTGATTAGTTCCTTCTTCAAGGACGCCAAATCTGCACTCTGGTCCCCGGATTGGGCGCGCAATTTGCTACGCTCCTCGTCCAGCTGGGCTACGGTCGTTTTGAGCTGGCGAATTTCCTGCTCCTGGTGTTCGTTGGAGCTGGTACGCTTTTCCAGTGTGGCGTGCAGCTCGTTGCGTTCGCCAGTCACGCGGTCCAGCTCGAACTCTAGCTCGAGTTTTTGCTTTTCGAGCATGTTCAACAGTCCGTCCGATTCGATGCGTTGCTGTTCGAGCAGGTCGCGCGAAAGATAGAGCTTGTTTAGCTCTTCGCGAAGCGTAATGGTTTCTTCCCGCAGGCGGCTGCATCGTTCTTCTTCCGCTCTGGAGGTGGAACAGATTGGCCAAGAGTGAGAAGATTAGTAAGGCATAGGCGAAGAAGAAGAAGAAGTGGGAAAGGTTGAAATATGTATGTGGCGTGGCTCTCGGCACCTCGTTCTCGCAGCCGTGATCGTCTAGTGGTTAGGACCCTACGTTGTGGCCGTAGTAACCCAGGTTCGAATCCTGGTCACGGCAGTGTCGCACATCGCGCACTGTCACGGAGAGAAACGAAGTTGGAAATCTTTTTTTTATGTTTTGGTTTGAGACTATTATACGCCTTGTATTGCTGCCCATCGTTTGTCCCAATATATTTGAGTTTAATGGAAAAATGCTTCCTTTTTTGAAAACGTTGCTTAGAAAAAAGAACTATGCTAATCAACCGAACTGATACAAATGAGAACACAAATCCATGTAGTGCATGTCTCCTTATGGTAAAATTTGTCCATATTTGTTCTACGTTCCTAGTAGCTCATAAATAGGTTGTACGCAAGGTATAAAATAATCACCACAATTGTTTTGATTAACGTTTCTAATCGCATAAATTGTATCGAGTTGGAAAAAATGGCAGTTTCTAATTTGATGCAAAAGAGTAGCTGGAATTTTTGAAAGCGTTTAACGCATGTGTTTTCAAGCGACCGTGTGGCCTAATGGAGAAGGCGTCGGACTTCGGATCCGAAGATTGCAGGTTCGAGTCCTGTCACGGTCGAACACGAGAAACTTTTTTTTTGTTTATCACACAGATCTCTTTTCGTTAATCTTACCTCAAATTCATCTCCTGAATGTCCTTATCTTTATGCACGCGCTGCAATTCGAGCTCGGTCATCTTCTTCTCCTCCTCCAGCGCGTCGTACATCTTCTGCAGTTTGCTGTTGACGTTCTGTAGCTTCTCATAATCGGTGTTTAAACTATCGACCTGTTGTGGCGAAAATAGGGTGATGAGACAAAAGCTCTCTCAGGTTTCGCTGTGCTTTGGCCTGTTCCGGATTGTTTTTTTTTTAACTTACAATGGAGTTCAGTTCCGCCTTGCCACGTTCCACCGTGTGCTTGTCCGTGCGCAATCCATCCAGCGTCTTCTGCAGACTGTCCCGTTCCTTGTACAGTTCCGAGAGCTGATGGTTGGCCGAGTCGAGCTTTTCGGTCAGCTCCGTCACCTTGCCGGACAGCATATCGCGCGCGTGTTCGCATCCGTCGTACTGCTTGCGCGAAGCCTTCAGTGCGTCGTTGTTCGTCTGCAGCTTAACCTGCAGATCGTGTATGGCTAGCTGGTATTTGTGCAGTGCGGCCTGTACGGCGGATATCGTCCCCTCGGCGAACGCTTGTGAGGCCCGTAGACCACCGCCAGCTCCAGCACCACCGGACGACCGTTTGGGCGATCGAGGTGCCACGCCAGGTGAGACGATCGGCTGCGATAGGTGCAGATGATGCTGGCCTTCGCCGCCAATGCCGCTGCAGCTCAAGTCGGCCGTTGCACTCGTTTCCGCGTCCTGCACCACGGCGTGGGCTATGTCGCGCAGGGCAGCCTGCAGTCGCTCCACCTCGTCGTTCATGCGGTGTGCCTGGGCTGCCTGACTGTCGGCTTGCGTGTAGCGATCGTCGAGCAGCTTCAGGTCCTGCGCCATCTGCTGCAGCCTCTGGTCACGCTGGCCTATCTCTTGTCTGGCCGCTTCGTACTGGAGCCGCAGCTCGGACAGTTGCGATTTGAGCTCCATGTTTTCCCGCTCAATGTGCATCTGCTGTGCCTCCTAGCAGGTGATCGATGAAGTGTTAGAAAAAAACGATCATGCGTGATAGTGATCCTGGTCTCTCTCTACTCATTTACCTCAAATTTGGATGATTGTTTCAGATTGACTGAAACTCCGCTACAGGCACCCGAAACTTCGCGCACCGTACCAGACAGCTCGAGATGCATACGGCCCAGTTCCATCTTGGTGGTGGAGGCCATCTCGTTGAACATGCGACGCACCTGAACCACTTCGCGCCACATTTTCAAGAGTCGTGTATGTTCGTTGTTGTAGTAGTCGTTGAATGCCTGAGGATCATTGATAGGAAGCGTAACATGGGTTGGATTTTGCAACATATGTTTGGCAGGTAAGAATTGAATAATCGTTGTCTATAGATTGTTTAAGTTGAGGTATTAAGGTGTGCAGTGAAGGATCAGATTGTTTCCATGCCGACCCAGTGTCGTAACATATATGGGAGGCTGGTCAGCTTCAAGCATCGTGTCGCTTGAAAGGCCATCATCATTTCCTTGGTCGTGAACCGAAACGTCACCCCTTCATCTACTGCGTAGCACATGCCGCGCTAGCGATTCATGCCTGTATGCGTTACCCGCGTCTACGCATTCTATAAATAGAACATTGGACCGTTCGCCGAACGCGTGTGTACTCGCTCTCTCGCGGTGCTCGTTCTCTGTCGCTCAACGCTGCTCACATGCATGGGACTGTTGTAGGGTTCTGCTGCTTGACAGTAGCAACAGCAGCGTATGAATCATCGAGCTCACAGGTACACACGTGTTCTCTTTGCTGCTTACCACCTCCTATGCAGATACACCTTAACATATATACCTGTTCTTCCTCCTTCCATTCGTCCTCCTTGCTCAACAGTTCATCGCGCAAGCTTTCCCAATCGCTGGTAAGCTTCTGGAGATCGTTCGTTAATGCGTCGTTGGTGCGATGAGACTCTTCCAACTGCTGCCGCAGGCAGGAGTTCTCGACCAGCAACTTTTCGCAACTGCAAATATGCCCAAAGAAAACAGATCCCAGATAGAGAGAAGATATTATTGATGCTGGGACACAGGCTACGATTCCACCGGCTCCTTACCGTCGTCGTTCCTCGTCGAGCTGATGGCGGATTTCGTCGTGTGATCCCTCGGAGTACTTCCGGCACGGCGATTGCGACCGGGATCTTGATCGTGCTCGTTCACGTGCCACCGGGCACACCGAGGGCAAGCTTAGTGGTCCGGCCCCATCGGAACAGATACCACTCCCGGCCAGTGGTGGCGGCGGCGGCGATGGTGCATGGTGTGGATGATGCGGATGGCGTGAACCGGGCGATGGTTCACGACTTCCCGGTCCTCCTCCATAGCGACCACCACCCCCACTACCGCCTGCGCCACAATTTCCAGCTGTGGGAGGCAACTGTTCCAGGTCCGTGCATCGCTGTTTGTACTGCAGCACCTTAGCCTGCAGCCGGCTAACCAAGGCCGCTTGATTGTTTTGCGCCTGCTTGTACGTCTCTAACCGGCGCCGGTAGTTGTTCGCTTCCTCCTGGAGCCGGTGCCGTAGCTCATTGTTCTGCCGGATCAGGGCATTGGTATCGGCCGCACTCGGGGGCGAACCGCTGCTTCCGGTGCTCGAGGGCATCCTTGTCGCTGCTGGTGGACCACCAGTGGTACCGGCAACGGGTCCGGACGTTTCGTGCTGCAGTCGGCTTTTGTTGAATGGTCTCGAGAAGGGTTTCTTGGAGCGATCGGTAACGCTGCTGCTTGATCCTCCACCACCACCTCCTCCCTCTGAGTGGCGTAATCCTAAGCTCGGTGCACAATCCTTACCATTCAGCTGTAATGAAACAAGTAGCAATGTTTTACTTTTCTTGTGCTTTGCAAGTAACACGAAATCCACCTGAAATGAAACTGCTTTTCTCATTGTGAATCGCACTATGGTTACAATGACAAGCAGGATACAAACACCACCAGTAGTCCACCACGAGCCATCAACCACACTGACCACCATTCACGCTACGACTGAAAGCCGCATCCCCGGTCGGTGGCTACTGGTCGGACACTGTCATTAATGGTTGCGACTGGCCGCAACCGAAAAATGTAACCAAAATGTGGACAGCAGTGTTTTGGTCTGGAAAAAAATCGATAAAAAAGGACCTTCTGGCACAGCACTACACCCTACAGAGCCCTCTACTGTGGAGGTGCATGTGGTCAGGTGAATAATTACACGAGGGTGGCAAGTGACCACACGTTGTAAATCAGGTGAATAGAGGGATTGGAGTCCCCTATGGCTCCGGGGCGGGATAAAACATCACATATTCTGGCTGGTCATGGTTGGATGCATTTGTGTCTCTCCCAGCGACACGTGGCTCGAGTTTGTTTCTCACGGGAGAACCACATTTTCCGAGATTGGGTAGTTCGGTCGCATATTTTACCGAACAAAAGAATGTCCAAATCATCGAAGAATTCAGATTAAAAGAATTTGGTTCAAGTGAACCCCTTCTGAAAATGAATAATACATGTATCTGTCTACATATAGAGTGTATCACATCCAATGTCTAGATGTGAAGAAAATTTTGGTAAAAAAATGTGGAACGCTTCACGATTTTGCGTGTCATCCTTGCGCAGGGGCCATGCTAATCTTCTCTGTATCGTTCCAATTTTAGTATATGTCCAGCCGAAGCTAGGACAAGTGAGGAGCAATCGCGCACTGTATATATACCGACGCTCGTCCGTTTTACTTCTAGCGATGCATAACTCCGTACCATCGCACACGACAAGCAGCTGACTTTGTAAGGTTCCGTGTTAACCCTTCAAGCGCACGCATCACACCGCAGTCATGCGTCCGCATGTGTTAGCGAGGCGAGAAAATCGATTGTGCTGGTTGAACAAACGCACAATAAAACCGTTGTTACAGTTGTTGGTGTTGGTGCTTTGGGGTTTTGAGCGTTTCTTTTTGTGATGCGTAAACATGCTCAATCAACAAATTACCATGGCTGTCTGATTTAATTGTATTGTTGATTATTATTCGGCTCCTTTCGGAATAGACCTTGCCTGCGTGTGCCTGCCTGGTGGGGAGCAGGGCGTAGAAACGTTAATGGATTTCTATTTCGACGCATCGTGTGCCTTTTTTGTGCCAGCATAGCACATAACTGTTCCGTTTTCTTCCGTTCGAAAAACCCGGAAAACCCCCTCTTTTGGCTATTTTAACCGTTTCCCGAAATGTCACTCAGCGCCGATGACGAATTCCCGCGGAAATCGGCGACGCAGATGAATACACAAATACATTTCAAGGACATAAAGTTTTATTTTCCATTAACCCTTCCACCAACCCTATCATCATGCCCTATCAGGATATGCTAAACCTCAGTGCGTGTGTGTGTGAAAAAACAACAATCATCAGAACCAGGCTGGGGCTTTTAGATTGTTTACCGTGGCTTGTTTTGAAAGCGAATCAGTCACGGGATCATTCTGGGCCTTCGCTTACACACAGGTACGCGGCCCGCTGTGATGATCACATGTCCAATTACGCAATCTGACTGCTGCTAATCGTTTGTGTTATTTTGATGAGCCTTGTTTATTGACCCGACTAGAGAGGGCTGAAGGCGATCTAGGTTTGTTGGTTGATTTGTTAATTTACGGAGTAAGATCTATTGGGGTTTGCTTGTTAATAATTTTTGAACTACAAAATATATATTTCCCTTTACAATTAGGGGGGGTTTGGCGTTTAATAAAACAAAATGCCTCCCGTGTTAGTTCCAATTTTCCCCCTCTTACTGCTCGACGATCTTCAAGTAAAGCAAACAATCGACTTTTTTTTCGCTCCCTAACTATCAATATTCCTTACTTCCAATATGGCAAAACCAGTGCCTTGAGGGACCCCCACTACGGCACACTCACAAACGAGCCCAGCGGCGTCGTCAAGGAAAACGGAGCATTGAGAAGGGTCGCCCCTGTACTACGGCACATATTCATGTCCCGGAAGCCAGAAAGATGTCTATCGGCAGCATTGTCCGTACAATAATGCCTGTCTTCCCGAATTGCTTACTGCTCTGCCCTCTGAACGTTCAAAGCAGGGCTCCCTCATGCTAGTTGTTGTCGGTGTAGCGTCATGGAGGAGCATCACAGACCTCCAACCCTCCCCCCTCCCTTCCCCCTCGTTTTCGCACAATTTTCCACTTATTTATTTACCTGTTTACGGGCTTTATTAAACGCGTGAGCGCGGGCATGGCATGGATTGTTTATGATTATTTATGATAGGTAGGCAGGTCTGCAGGTACCCCCACCAGGTGGTGGTTTTGCACACGCAAAGAAGGCTCGGGATCATCCTTCACCGTTCGTGTGCGTTCCAGGTTGTTCCGGGTCGCCGCCCGGAGATTTTATTTACGGACTTCGAATCGGAATTCGATATGATCGGTAAGGGAGCTCCTCAAAGTCTCCTGCTTTGTTTCAAATTCACAATTTTGTCACCGCCCGTGTATTGGTCCCCCCTATTTTGTGGTAGAAAACCTATTATCGATGAGCTGGTTTTCCTATTATTAATAGTTTTTTTTCTTGCTTTCTGTCCTTTCTTTCGTTACGATAAACCAACACGGAACCGAATTCGCTTTTCCGCGCCCGTAGAACCGCTGGTTTTGATTTATGGCCACCGCTACCCGGGCCGCGTCCTTTGCGACTCGCAGTGCTCGCATTTTACTCTACTCTACACACGTACTCAGCCCGCGACGGTCCCGCGTGCTGTGCCCATGGTAGTAAAAGTTTTGTGGGATCGAATTTTTTTGGGTTTTACGAAACCTAAATTGGAATGTAGGGCGAATGAGCTGGCGAGAGGCAGCCGGAAGAGCGGAAGCGGAGTGTACCGGAGATCTCGGCGGTGCTGGTGCGCAAAATTTGATCGATAACGCTAAAGGTAGGATCGAAAACGTAATGCTACGTACGCTTAGTGCCGGATGGAAATGGTTCGCTATTCTGCAGGGAAAATGGCGGCACTGTACCTGGCCTGGCCAGATTTAAGTACGGAAGTTTACTTAACATAATAATGTGTGGAAGATACAAATAGAAAATGTTTATCCTTATATAGTCGAGGTGGAAGAAGTCCTCCGGAAGCGAAATTCGTCGATTGGTCCTCATGAAATGATCATGGAGTACTGAAGCCTGTTACAAACCGCAAATAGCATCGATTGGAACTAGCTTCCCCCCCAATAGTGCAATAACCCACAATTACGAACTCCACCGTACTACAATAAGTCGAACTTTACATTGATTAGCTGTCTGCAAAGTTTGCTTCCTGCTATCATAATCATGAAATCGGTTTGAATTAGCCCAAACACAGACAAATGCAACGGAAAATAGATTTCGCTCGCCAACGCCTTCAGGAGGACTTCAGGTGCCAGGACCCTAAACACCGGACGGTTGGGTGTCGGGGTCGGGTGACGTGTGGTGTTCTAACAACAATGCAACATTATTTCCCTGCCATCCTTGCCGCCGATACTCCTGGACGGTGATGAGCACGGTGATGAAATAATGATTGGTTTGCAAACCGTGTCCGCTAATTAGCGCACGAATACTCTACACCGATCGCGTGCCACCACAAAGCGGAAAAGCAATCAGCGCGCTTCAACACCGTGGTGGCCTGTGGGTGAAATCGGTGCAATGGAATTCATTGCCAATCGTCCTCCATCGGTCCCTGGTGCTCCACCAGGTAGCAGCAAGTACGGCCAAAATGACGATGGGGAGAGCAGAAAGGCTCACTTGGTGGGGGCGAACACGAGCGAAAGGATTGCTTTTGACAGCTCACTGACAGCATTCCCTTGGCAGGGTGGCGTGCGATGGCGGAAGATGACGTTTTGGAGCGTTCGGCCTCCAACACAGCAACAGGTGGAGCAGTTCTGGTGGATTATTTTAAACTTTGTCTTCCTGTTTTGGGTGCGGCCGGTTAGAATAGAGTCATCGCATCATTGTTTTTTGCCTGGAACGATTCCCCTTAGCGCTTGCTGGCTGGTAATTATCAGCAATTTGTGGAAGCCACTTTGAACCGGTTAGACGTAGCGGGCAGGCCTGCCGCGAAAGCTACAGAAACTGCTGGTCACACACAAAACAACAGCACAACAACACACCGCGGAGACATCATCGAGGGTCACCAACACCGTCATCAACACCCAGCCGGACTTTGCACTTTGATTCCTAATCCGTCTGAGGCTGAGGCAAAGAACAGAAAAGCCCGCCTAAACCCGGCCAGGCACAATGAAGCACGTGTGTTCGATTGGTTTCCACCGGCACGTGCTTTCGTGACACCCCGTTACCATCGGTTGAAATCGTCTTTAAAAACTGATCTTATCATTTGCCATGTGCACTTGCTAATCGTAGAAATGGATGTTTAAAATGGTTCAATTCTACTATCGCCATCCCTAGCGATACTAGCCTACGATTCTGCCGGATCGTTGTCCTGTTGCCGGCGGGCGATAGTAGTGGGCGATAGTGGCCTCTAGTGCTCGAGTACTTTCCTTCAGAAGCGAAAGAGCTTGTTTAAATTCATTCAATAGGTGAAAATCAAACGATTGGTAATTCCCTGCTGCTTGACGATCATTCGCTCATGTGTGTGGTAAATTGCCGGTGGGATTAAGGGTCATTCGGGAATTTAAAATGTGATGAAATCGGCAGCAAGTCTATTGCAACTTCTGGCCATCGTTTCATAAGAAATGATCAGTAATCTATTGTGCAATAGCTAGCAGGATTTCACTGAAAGAATTACAGCAAAAGGGAGGAATTAGAAGAGAACTTCATCCACACCTACGAGACTCATAGCATAGTTCCTGGACAACTATTTACGCCGACGTTCGGAAACGGGCGCCCAACTGCCTTCAAACTAGTGCTCGGGTGTACTTTGACCAGCCGGCCCGTGGGACCAACACCAACTAAGCTGCTCGAAACCGCAGCCGATGATGCAACAAACCAGCTCCCCTTCTAAACCCATCGACAAATAATGCTGTCTGTGTTGTGATGGTTCTTATCTGCCACCGGTGGTGCGCCGGCCAGAACATCAATCTGGTTCCCGAGCATCAGTGTCCCGAGGTTCAAAGTGTACAAAGCGCGCCTAGCACAACCGACCAGCCCTCTCAAGAGGCCTCTGCAAGAAATTGTGATTGTGAAGGCCGGTGCGACTGGGTGTACCCCCGGCACGCATCGTCCAAGTTCCACCAGCGCTGGCAGAAGCGGGATCGGAATCTGGCGCGCAGCAACCGGTTGGTGCCGGAGTTGGCTGGTTCCAGCCGTGGGCGATGGGCACGGCCTCGGACACCGACCACCGGAAGCGAGCAGCCCAGAAGCTGGCGCTTATCGTACGCGCACTTCGCACTCCCCATTCCAGGAGAGAGCAGGAGATGTGCAAAGTGTTCTCCACGGTACGGTTTCCATCCGTTCAACCCCGTGGCGATCACGTGTGTGTGCCTACGGCGGTGCTGTGTATAATCGGTGGTGGGATCATCGCATCGCGAGTTGACCAAATCGTGGTGTTGAGGCACGGAGGGGGAGAAATCGATCCTACGTGCCTGCCTAACGCTTGCCTTATCTCGTGTCATCGGCGGATTCATCGTGCAGTTGCAGGTTCTGTACTGTAAGTGGCAACAGTTTTAGAACCACACAAGAACTGGCACAGCCTTGCGGCTTAAAATTATCACTGAACTGGCGTTGTTCACTCCGCTGCATAGTTTGTCTTGGCACGGTTTTAGAATCAAGACACGAACATTGCCCAATTCTATAAGAGCTAGCGGGGCCCCTGTTCGTGCAGTCAGGTCGTGTAGTCACTGTAAGTTATTCATCATTGAACATCGAACGGCATTACCGTTTTTGGGGTAACGATTTAGGCCCCCTATCCTTCCCACGGGAACGGTTGACAAATGTACTCTGTCAGAAGGTAATCAGCAAAAAAAATCTAAGGCCCTGTACCTTCACAAACCACATCCCCGAAACACGCACACACACACAAGCACACCGAGAACTATTTGCAAACTTTATTCCCCAAATGGGAAGGATAGCGGCAGGATTTATGTCTGTGACCTGTTTAGCCACAGTTAGGCAAGCATCGGAGGAGCATCGGGCGGAAGGCCGGACCGCCGTGAACGTTTGCGGTTAGTAGTAGGAAGTGAAGACTTCGAGTTTTCACGTTGATAATCGATACTGTGTTACCCCGTGCACACAGGAACACACACACACGCACACACGCACACAGGCAGTGGCCGTGGTTTGTCGTGAGACTTTCGATGAACGGTTGCAAAATGTTGCTTGAGGCCGGTGGTCTATCTCATGTCTGTCGGTCGTTTGTGGGCCTACGAACGAATGCTTCTTCGTGCATGGACACATCGTACTTGCACCGAGGCGTGTTCTGGTATTTCGCCGATTTCGATACGGAACTCTAGTCACACTGAAGCTTCCCTTAGAGGGAAAAATCACTCCTATGCAGTATTCTTCGTAATTTCTCGATCACAAAAACTTACGCGCGACATCACGCCGACGTTGCTGGTTGCACGGAACTTGCCGAAATGCTCCAGCAGATACACACGACACTTGACACAAAATTGCTCGAACTGCTGGTTCGCCCCGGAACTGCCGGCCGTACGTCCTTCGGTACTTTGGGCACCCTTTCGTTCGAAGATGAGCTTAACCGCACTGCCGGGATCGTTTCGACTGTCGAGACTGTCGACCGAACCGGTGGTCCTGCTCCACTGGGCGGCCGTTGCGCCACTACCGTCGGCCGGATCCGATTCTGACACCCGCAGCCAACTTTGTCCGCCTGCCGCCAGGTACAAACTGTCCACCAGCTCACCACCACCACTACTGTCCACACCAACCACAACTGCTGCCACAACGCTGCACGCTGCTTCTGCTTCTCCTGCTCGAGGCTGCCGGTCCGCTCCGGCTGACAACTGACGAGGAACTGAGCGACCCGCGACCGGGTCGGATCCTTTTCTAACGTCCTGGCGGTTGGTCCGCGGCCGCCGTCGCCTGGTGCAGAAGATAATTTGTTTATCGTTTACCTTGGTAGCGAAGCATAGATCGCCGATTTCAGCCAGCGACACCTTCACGTCGCCACCGCTTCCTGACATGCGCCGTTCCAGTGCTACGGCCTGGCCGACCAGTTCCAGGCAACGCGTGCCGACGCCCGCCGTCGAGGGGGAAGTTGTTGACAACCGGTGCGTGGTTGCTGTTTGGTACGATGATTCCTGGCGCGGTGGTGAGATTTTCCATTCCTGCTGCTTACTGCTGGCAGCACTGCTCTGCTCAGCGCTACTGGCCACTACTGTGGTGTGTTGTGAGTGGCATTCCATTTCGGGGTACCGTTTTGTATTGGGTTGAAAACCGGGGAAGGGCCAGCTTTTCCTCACGTGATCCCGGGTTATGCGCGCTGGTAGGAAAGTTTACGGGCAACGTGCTTGAAAAGTAATTTAGAAACTTTTAAACCGTCACTGCACACAACCACAACATCCTCTTGAGTGGCGGTGGGGCTCTCACACACTCGCACACAAACACCAACCAAGGGGATGGTTTTAAATTTTGAACTTAACAGACAAAAAAAAACAGCAAGGATAAAATCAACGCGAATGTTTGGGGAAAATCAAACCTCGCCGCCGGACGCTCAACGGTGACTGATGTATCGGAATCGAACCCACGCGGAACTGGGTCATCCTTTTCGACACCTCGGCCCAGGCTCACCAAGGTGATGATGATGAATCAGCAGATAACAGAGCGTTCGCTACGGTGGCGGCATCCCTTGCGATCGATGGGGATGGGACGGTGTGGGATGGTCTCTATCGCCACAATTCGTCATGCAAAAACTCTGCGCCCCAAGACACGGGCGCCACTTTTCGCAACACGCATTCTGGGTACTATTTCTGTGTGTTTGAAAACTGGGCGCTTATCAACGCACGCTTCCTCGCTCGCTCTCTCTGACCGCACATTCCGCCCGAGACCCGGTCCAGAAAAGGGGAGCATGATCTGTGTCAACAGGCTCGACACTGTTCGAGTGCTACTGCTTTCTACCAGCAGCATAGGGAAAGTGAAAAACATCCGGTCCGATGGGGGGCTCGCAATCCAGTCACCTGAAGCCAATCCAGCCACCGCCGTTTGCTAGTGTTTTGCTCTCAAACGTACGGGCTGTTCGTACGTACGTACAAGGGCGGTGCTGATAAGCCAAATATGTAAGCGAACCCGGGAAGAAGTGAGATGCCGGTGCCGGGAAGGATCCACGGGCAAAATAAACAGAATTGCTCGCTCGGCACAACAACAAAAACATGATGCTGTCCAGCGGGAAAGCATAATACAAACCGGGGGAATGTATATTTTAAGCTTCGTCCAGAGTTCGATGACTTGGTTTTGTCGTTGGTTGAACCCAAATCTGCTGTCCGTAGTATTAGGAGAGGGTAAAGAGTTCATTTGCTTCAATTAACCGACGCTTTACTGTTTCTGGGTGGACAACACGCTCTTTGGAGGTTTGAAATTGAGGCGCTCTATCAGTACTAGCTCGTTGCGGGATGGATGTCTTTATCGGGGTTTTACTCAAGGGTGTGAGGTAGGCCTTTACTCAAAGTTTTCAAGTTCGCCTATCGGTGACATAGAAGAATCATAGAGTCTTCTAGAGCTTCAGTGACGTCAGTAGGCCTCTGGCGGAGGAAAGGGACTTCTTAACACCTTGGAGCGCTTAGCAGAACTTGAACGACGAAGAGTTCTCACGGATGGCGAGCAAATTTGGACGACGAGGAGGATGTCTCTTGGTAGACGACTACGTCGAAACTCCATGGACGACGATGCCTAAGAAGACGAGGCCCAATGAACGACGAGGACCCTTTAAGGATAAGGCCCCCTGTCCGGTGGGGGCGTCTCCAAGGAAGTTCCCCCAAAGGAAACTATTCAACCTTCATATTAAGCTATTCGTTCCTTCCGCTTTTTTGAACCATCCGCTAGAAAGTTTAACCACACGTGATCCACACGGAAACGATCATTGGCAATATTTATTGCTACGCTTCCTGCACATCGTTAACAGTCCTTGTGCCCCTAAAAGACAGTGCCCGGGTACGATGGGAAGCGACAGAATGTTCAGATTTTTCTACTCCCTGCACGCAATAAAGGCATAAAAAAGGCATATAAATGTGTCACGAACGCGGGCGCATACACAGCCACACACACGCGCATAATCGCTCTTCCACAACTACTTCCTGGTGTCGTTTTGGCCACATCGATGGGGACGCCTGGTGGGCCGTGCAGAGCAGTGCAATCGCGAATTCCGACCCAAATCCGACTATTGATTTCGCGTACGTATTATTATTGCGTACTGGAATGTTCTCCGGCGATCGTTTACGTGCGATACGTCGTGCCCATCGCGGGAGAAAGACGCCATGCTTCAGGCACCGGGGAAAGGTACATTTCACATGGGGCGAAATCAGCCACACATGATAAGCAGCCGTCAAGGCCGAGCCCTCCATTTCCGATGGTCGTATCCTCGCGGTGGCGGCAAATGTGGCAAAAGCGCACGATAATAATACCGATAGTTGATGAAGCCGAAGCAGGATCACCATAATGTTGCGTGGTGTATGGTGATGCTTCGCACATAAATTAAGTTGGGTTAACCGATGAAATGCAGGAGAATATATCTGATCGAGGTTTTCGGGGGGGAAATCGAGTCTTGATTGATAAATTTCTTTTTCGTCCGTAACCTGCCAACGTTACGAATTAACTGCATCCAGCAGTGGCGCATCGCTGCCAGCGATTATGCACGAATTCAGCCGCCGTAATCAATGACATGTGTTTATGGTTTGATTTCCAATTTTTTTCTGCATCCGAAAATCATATCACCCAACAAGAACGAGAGCATTCGATTGTGCACACAACACCACACAAGAAAAGGCGAATCAATCTATAAACTTTCAACCTGCTGCCCCGACAGGTTCTGATTAATTTTTTTTCCATTCGCTCGAGGAGAACGCAATGTTGTTTCGGTGTGGCGGTACGTGAGCGCGTACGTGAGCGCGCGCCCACCATCCATTCCAGTGGCTTTACGGTCACTGCCAAGGACACTGGCCGGGGAGGTGCCTTGCCCTGAAAAGTGCGGGAGGGAGGGGGGGGGGGAAACGTGAAAAGCGTTCGAGTCAAAATATTTAGCAATCGAGCATGTTGTGTGGGACAGGCATGAGCCTAATGTTAGAAGACGAGAATAACCGCAAGCAAGCGACCAGGAATAGCTAAGGCTCCAAAGGTCGGGGCCGCCGCCCGTATGTACATGATCGTGGAACGTGATCTAGCAGTGACTATTATGTCACGGATGCGGTCCAAAAACTCAGCCCGCCCGTTAATGGCGAAGATTACCTTCGGCGGTGGAGGTGTAAGCCGTGCCTCGGTGCTGGTAGTGGTAGCAATAGCGATCATGCCCAAACAGGAACAAACACAGCTCTATCGGTAGCGGCAAACCCCGGGTGTGCACATCCCTTCGCGCTACCTGCTCGGACACACACACACACACACTCGCTATCTCTCGCTCTCTCTCTCTCTCTCTCTCTCTCTCCCTGCTGTCAAGCTGACTAATGGACATCGATCCTTATAGACGGGGGAACGCTGATAACGGAGGGCCGCCACCTCACTGAATGTTTTTGCTCTCCCCTGTCCGATTGCCCACGACGCCCCGCGCAAGGGTCGGTCCGGCATCATCACCGCCCATCCTGCATATTATCGCCGGGTCTTGTCAGGGGCAGCGGATCAGTTTTTAAATAGGCATCGCCCGCCCGGCTGCCCAGTCAGTATACGGTTTTACGTTGCGCGCAGAACAGCGTTGAGTGTACGGATGCGCCAAGCGCACGGAACAGCACCCCATCCCCCACTATTCTGGAACCTTTGGTGCTGGAGAATTGAAGGATTCTACCCATCGGCTATGTGATGTCTGCTGTGAACGGCGTCCCCTGTGCTGCGGTCTAACCTTATCGGCTATTGGACGATTCTCGGTGCTCTTTGGTGTGAATCAAAGTGTTTCTGCAGGATAAAGCAACAGTGCATTGTATTGTACGCGTGTGCGCGTGTGTGGTGTGCGTGTGGTGGTGTGTGACCGAACCCAAACGATGCCCTCCGCCAGCAAGGACAAAATCTTTGGCCCGTGGAACCGTAGCGAAAGTACGGGCAACTTTGTGTATCTCTCGAACAACAATACGGCCGACAACTTGGCGAAGATGTTTTCCCGCACGGCTCCCTCGAGTCCACGATGGACACCGTACGGATCGCGGCACAACTCGCCACCGATGCCAAGCTCCCCGTTATCGTCGTCTCCACCGTCGACACTGCGCCGAAACTATTCGAGCACCTTCACGCTCATACCGGAGGATCGGGAGCTGGAAACGGTGCCACAACCTTCACCGCCATCAACTCCGGCCACGTCGACCGACACCGCGTCGCCGCGCGTCTCCAGTGGACGCATCCTGTTGCGGCTGGTGCTCTGGTGGCCGCTCCTGCTAATTGCTGTCGCCCAGCGCCTTCTTGGATGCTGCATGCAACTCGCCTGGAAACCGTTCTTATTCGCGGCGCCCGCCTTCTGGCTGTCGGCCTGTCTGTGGATGTTCTGGAAGCTGATCGCGCTGCCCTTGGCGGGATTAAAATGGGCACTAGTCGCACTGCACACTCCGGCCCATGAGCGCAATCGTCGCAAGCGCACGATCCTCATCAGCTGTGGCAGTACGATCCAGACACTGCATCTGGCCCGTAACTTCTACAAATCCGGAGCGCGTGTGGTGGTGTTCGAGTTCGAGGGCCTGTTCGCGCTCGCCCGCTTTTCCACCGCCGTGAGCAAGTTCTACGCCATCCAACGCCCTACACCGGAAACGGCGGGCGAGTACGTAGCGGCACTGTGTGAGATTGTGGAAAAGGAACAACCCACGCACTACATACCGGTGTGCGCCACCAGTCCGGCACACTACGATGCACTTGCCAAACCGCACCTGGAACTGCGTGGATGCTCGAGCTTCATTCCTGGCGCTCAGGAAACGTCGGTCCTGGACGACATCCTGCAGGTGATGCGTAAGTGTCAAGCGAACGAAATACTGCTCCCGCCGCATCAGATCGTATCGTCGAAGGAGGAGCTGCATCGGCTGTACGATGGCGGCTGGTTGGCCGGCTTCCGGAACGTGATGGTCGCGTCCGGTGCGCTGGGGCTGCTCGAACGCAGCAAGTACGTGCTGCCAGCGAATCGGCGTGACTTGCGGCTCAACTACGAGGTGAGCGAGGCTCAGAAGTGGGTCGTGATACGGGATGTGATCGGATCGCACTACGTGACCTGTACGACGGTGAAGGATTCGGCCGTGATTGCGAACGTCACCTGCGCGATCCAGGCGGACACGCGCAGTCTGGTGCCGGAGGAAAACGCGGCCATCGATCGGTGGTTGCAGGAATTTTTCCGCCGCATACGGTTGCAGCGTCCCATCAACGGGCACATCAGCTTCCGGTTGGTGAGGTGCCAGTGCAGTGGGCAGATATTCCCGCTTGGCATTCGGGTTGGTGTGTCGCTGCCGTACATCTGCTACACCGGGGTACATTCGCGCGTGCTCTGCAAACCCTGTCCACACTTTAGCCGTCAAAATTCGGGCCCGTTGGTGCAGGAAGGTGGTCGCTACTGGATCCACGAGACAGTGCTGAATGCGTTACGCAGGCCGAGCGTGGACGCGGTGCAGCATCTGATCGGTACGGTGATCGATCAGCGGGAAGCCCTGTTCGTCTATTGGGACCCGTTGCCGTACTGCGCGTACTATCACTTCCAGCTGCCGTTCAACTCGGTGAAGCGGTTCCTGCACAAACGGCAAGCATCCCGAACGCCCGTACCTGCGATGGCTGCGCCGGTGCAGTGAAATGGTGTGTGTGAGTGTGTGTGATGGATGGGTTGATAGGTTGAAGTTTAACCGGATACTCCTAACAACGATCGATGGACTCAAACATGTAGGCGGACGAGGGCGCGCGCGCGCGCCATACGCACACATACATTCGGTACGATCACGCTGGTTAACACGTGTCTTGCACTGTTGCTCCTTGGCGATGGCGCTGCTCAAAGTGCGAATAAGTGACAGCGTAGGGCGCAGGGAAGGGAACAACAGGTCGACCGAAATCAAAACATCCTTCGCCGCGCCGCGAGAGAAGAGGGCAAAGCCAATCGAACCGGAACAGTCAAGCCCGATCGGGCAGCACCAGCAGCAGTGATTACGAACAGCCATACATACAGCCAAGAGGAGAGAGAATCAATAGACTTTGGTCAGAGTACGATGCCTGACGGGCACGACGGTGACACGCGGAGCCGCGTGAACGTGTGTTTGCGCCTGTTAATGGTTCAGTCCGGGCAGAATCAATGATACAGTAGCGTGCAGAACAGTGATAGGGCTAGAGAGACAAAAGGCTAACGTTAGGTTCTTTGGCAAAGCATCGTCGGTGAGTCAAACGGCTTCAACGGGTGTGCCTGCCACACACGACACAGTAGATATTAGTGTGGTTCAGGATAGTCAGCATTTAAGGGTCTTGGTTTACTTTTGCATACTTAACACACAGGTTGGATGCGCTGGATCCGTACCACACACACACACACACACTCACTTTCGTCCTGTTGCTGGGCAACATGGATTGGACACGCGGGCGATTTAATGCACTTCCAAGTAGGCAGGAAAAAAAAGTGCCAGAGCTTCAAGGAAAAAAATAGCTTTGCCGTTTGTGCGGCTTATCGCTGACTGGCAGGCGGCTTACCAGGACCACCAGGTTCAGAGGTTAGAAAAGATTGTTTCCTTTCGAAGCTGACCGTCGTTTTCGATTGATTTTGTAGAGTGGTTGTTTTTTATGACCGTCATGTGTGTGTGTGTTTGTGTGTGTGTGGGTTTTTTTTTGTACAATTATTCTACCATCATCCTCACCTTCACCTGACATGAGGCGAATGCGTGGGCTGCAGTGTAGGCCGTTATCGGCCCCTTCGGTATAGCTTATAGAATGTGGTGTACTCTAAAGGTTACGCATATGTAAGGCATGTTATAGCGCTGTAAGCCAATCAGCCAATGTACATATAGAATTGAGAAGTAAAATGAACACACTTGGACCTATAAATGGAGCGATAAGAGTATGCGCCTTATTTTCTTCTTTTGCTACATGTTTGTTCTTTGTTTGTTTCCTAGCGAGCGCAGCATGTTTGATGATATCGGAAAAGTGCATTATGCTGTGCTGCCGTTACGACGCACTTAGCTGTCGATCATTCCATCACAGGGGCAATAATCATTAACGGCGACTCCTTACGAGGGGTCAATGATCGTGAGTGGGTCACGAAAAACGCAACCCCTGAGCAAAGCAGCAGTCGTCGTGTTGGTGATATATCACAAAATCCGCGCGAAATTACATGCAAACCGGTCAAACCGTTCGTCTTGACGTGTTTCACATCATTCATATTTGGCTATTTACAACAGCGAGCGTTCGTACGCATAATGTGGCCAATGTTGCTTAGTTTCGTTTTCGCTCTCTCTTCTATCTCCTCTTTCAGTTTTAGCTAAAAAAATAGTTACAAATTTAGATTAATACATTTACACTCAACATAATAGGATCGCACATTTGTAAGCACATGTATATATATATACTTTCACATCTTCCTCTCTCTCTCTCTCTCTCTCTCTCTACTAGCCTCACAATAATAATCCATCTGGCAAAGGTGAATCCTTCCCAGCTTACGCTACGTGCGTGGCGGTTGGCACCGGCGCCTATAATCGGCCGGCAATTTCCCGCCCGACGATCTTCTCGCAGTAGCTCGTCTGGTGGCGTTTCAGGTCGAGTATGCGATCGAACACCTTGCCACAGTAATTGCACCGGCGATCCTTTTTGCGCATCTCCCGGTGCACCCGGTACATGTGGTTGCGGTGCACGCTGCCGGACGAGAAGGTTATCTTACAAATGCAGCACACGAACGGCCGTTCGCCCGTGTGGTAGCGCATGTGATCCTCGAGCGTCCGTTTGCTCTTGAACATTCGACTAGGCTCGGTGCAGATCGGACACCGGTAGCTGCGCACGTTTTCGTGCACCGTCCGGATATGGTTCTGTTGTACGTATTTGGTTTTAAACTGTGCCAGACAGATGTGGCACTGAAACGGCCGCTCGACGGTGTGCACCGCCAGGTGTGCCACCCAAACGTCGCGGGACTGAAACTTTTCCCCGCACACCATGCACCGATTGTCCTCCAGGGCCGGTACCATGGAACCACCGGACGCCGACGGTTGGCGCTTCGATTGGCTGCGAGTTTGGGCGCGTATCGGGGTCGCGGCGGCGGCAGCGGCGGCCACGGCTGCCAAGGCATTTGCTTGCGCGTTGAAAATGGCACTCATGCTAAACTTTGGTTCCTGCTCCTCGCTGTGTTCCTGACGATGATGGTCCTGCGATGTCTGCTGCTGATGTAGGGGATGCAGATGCTGCTGCTGCTGCTGCTGCTGCTGTTGCTGCAGAAGCAACTGCTGTTGGTGCAGTTGATGCTGCTGGTGCAACTGTTGCAGCTGCTCCAGTACATCGAACGAGCCGTCGTCACGAGATTCATCGGCGGTCAGCGTACTGCTGCTGCTGCTCTCTTTATCACCCTGCTGCTCGTGATCGTACACGTTCTCCAGATCGGACGCTTCCTGCTTTACGATGATCACTTCCGGTTCGATGCGGGGCAACATTTTCGACCGTATGATTTTGTCGTACTCCCGGGCACGCCTTCGAAAGTTATGAAACTCCTGCATCAGCTGCAGACAGTTGTGACAGGCGGCGGAAGGAAAATCCAGCTCGGGTTTCAGCAGCACGCCAATACACTCCACTATTACCGTTATCATCTCCAGATTCAGCGGTTCGCTCGTAGTAGGATGGAAGATCGGTACCAGGCTGGTTTCACGAAAGCAAAAGCGGCAATATGTACCAGGCGTATCACTGGGACTGGGGCGTAGCGTGCGAGCAAAAATGGCAATTAGGAAATAATTTTTTTAAAAAATTGTTGCGCTCCAGCAGGTTATTTTGCGGCGCTTGCGAACTTACACATCGTTGTAGATTGTTAAATCCATTCACTGGGGCGATTTGGCTCACACTTTGGATCGAAAAATGGTTCTCACAGACACAGCGAAGCCCGAAAAATATACAATTTTTCTGTGAAGTGGAACTGGATATCTTGCAGCAGCAGCAGCACAACAGCGGGGCAACGGTTTGTTTACATTATACACTGACAACCATTTTTTCCTCCTTTGCTATTCTTTTCTTTCTCTACAAAAACACGTACGCAGCCTAAAGGGATGCAGCCAGTTCGGTCTTTCCCAAGCAACAACATTCCAACGATTGCGTTTTGCGGTGGAGGTGGTCTCTACTTGAATTTTTTTTCAAGTGAAAATTAATGTGAAAATAGGCGATATATGGACATGATTTGCTCTCTCATAATTATAAAAATGCTCTGGTGCACATGCAATTCCCAACTCTATTAATGCACGCAATAGATTTGAAGAAAAGCAAACTAGTATTAGGACTTCAAGTGTGAATGAAATGTTGGAATAATTTTGGTATGCATGATACCTTTAATGAGGACAGCAAATCAATTGTAAAATTTACAATGTGTAGCTTTATTCTAAATAAATAATATTGCTTCATCACATTTAACTTTGATTGTTTCGGCAGTGTGCAGTGTGCTGTCCGCCATGTGCATACATCAGTAACCGTTGGCAACCGATTTCAAAACAAAACAATTGCGATCGCCGGCTACTTGTGGGATGTATTTTTATTATTTGTTTGCTTATCACATGTTTTATATCATGTTTTTTATGTTTAGATGGTGTTCGAATATACAGTCACAAGGGTCATTGGATTATGGTCGATAATACTATCGAGTTGTGATGACCAGACAAATCGGACAACTTGTTGAATTTTTCTGCATAACTTTCTAGAACATACGGCTTTCTGGTGACTAAGTTTAAGCATTTAGTGGCATTTACACCTATTGAAAACATTATTAACTTAAAAAAACCCATGAAAATATATACGAATCACCGTACAGCAACTACGTACCCATGATTGCAAAACTTTCCTCCTCTATCTTGAAGTTCTTCTCGCGCTGGACGACAACATGTTGCTTTGTAATTGCCGCTTTAAACACCAATACACGAAATACTAATTAAAATATGTTAATATCACTTTAATACACTTCTTTCACATAAACCCAGAACAATTAATTTGTACATTTGGCGCAAGCCACCATCATCGCACTCGCCTCCACTGGAGCAACATAAAACCAAATTTCCAACCCCTTTCGATCGGACATCAACAAACCAGCTGTCAAACTCGTTTGCGTATGTATGTGTGGGTACGTGTTGTAAACAAACAATGTACACTGACATTTGCTTCATTAACCATGTCGTTATCCAACCGGCTGCTGTGCCGATATTTTTCCTCCTCCAAGAATGCAACCAAGAATACAAGGTAATTTTGCGTAAATTGAAATTACGGCTAGTGTACTTTTTGAAGTGAAGCTCACCGCCATTTATGTATACACTCGCAGGACGAAATGGAAGAGCGTCATTGGGTTGGAGGTGCATGCACAGCTGAACACAAAATCCAAACTGTTTTCCGGTGCCCGGGCCACATTTGGAGCTGCCCCAAACTCTTGTGTTGCGCTGTTCGATGCTTCCATTCCCGGCACACTACCGGTGCTGAACAAAAATGCCGTAGAGCTTGGCGTGAGGACAGCACTGGCACTAGGATGCAACGTAAGCGCGGTATCGATGTTTGACCGTAAACACTACTTTTACGCGGATCTGCCAAGTGGATACCAAATCACCCAGCAAAGAGCTCCTTTGGCGCGAGGCGGTGCCTTATCATTTCCGGTGTTCGTTCCGGGTGTCACGAAGACTCCATACTACAAAACGGCTAGGCTGCATCAGCTGCAGCTGGAGCAGGACAGTGGCAAATCGCTGCACGATCCTGTCGAGCGGAAAAGTTTGGTTGATTTGAATCGTGCTGGAATACCGCTGATGGAGCTGGTGTTTGAACCGGATCTAGAAACTGGCGAAGAAGCGGCCGCTCTGGTGAAGGAGTTGATGCTGATCATGACACGGTTGCAAAGTTGCACGTGCCGCATGGAAGGTGAGTGCGTAGTGGTGTGCGAACGGAGAAGCAGTACAGGTTTGAGCGCGAAGGGAAGAGACGGCGTCGGTGGTGTAATGGTCAGCATAGTTGCCTTCCAAGCAGTTGATCCGGGTTCGATTCCCGGCCGACGCACGGAAACTTTTTTTATTTGTGCGTTTTGGAAGGCTTTTTGCAAAATGTGCTAGGAAGTTCATTTTCAATGTTTTGCTTTTCGTTATAAAATTAGAAAAAAATAGGAAATTTCAAACATTTGTTGTGTAGTGGTGGTGCTGGTTTCATTTATAGCTTGGTGATTACTTTAATTGGAAATGTGATATGAAATTGTCACTACTTTTACTCCATTTTAAATTATCGGTGTTGTGTGCGAGTCGAATTAAAAGTTTGACACATTTAGCTAGAAAAGGGTAATAGTATAAATAGTGCGTGAGAGCCAATGTTACCAAGCATCTCGATAGCCGTGATCGTCTAGTGGTTAGGACCCTACGTTGTGGCCGTAGTAACCCAGGTTCGAATCCTGGTCACGGCAGTGTCGCTTGTCGAACACTGTCACGGAAGGGATGTCGGAAACCTTTTTTTCTGCACACTACAGCGTTGAATCGAATTTAATTTTTATTTTATATTTTCTCCTGACAGACGGTGCCCTGCGTGTGGATGCAAATATTTCCGTGCACCTAGAAAACACACCTCTCGGCACACGAACGGAAGTGAAAAATATCGGCTCCGTGCGTGCCGTTGCCCAGGCAGTGGATTACGAAATACAGCGCCAAATTGCTGTGCTAGATAATGGTGGAACAATTCACAATGAAACCCGTGCCTGGGATTCGGCCGCGAAGAGCACGATAGCGATGCGAGACAAGGAGGTGGTGCAGGACTATCGCTTCATGCCGGAACCGAATCTTCCTCCGTTGCATTTGAAGCTGCACGAAGCGGAAAGTGGTGCCGACGGGGAACCGGAAGCCGATGTGATAGACGTTCCGAGGCTGGGGCAAACTATTCCCGAACTGCCAGAGCAAACACGCCAAAGAATCATCGAAATGCATCAGCTAACTTCCACGATTGCAATAACTCTTGTTGTATGTGTTTTGCGTTCGAAATTGAATGTAGGGGCCAGAGTCTAATGATGATTTAAATTGTTCCTTTTTAGAATGACATCACGCTGTACGAACACTTCCGTTCCATTACCGAAGGATCAAATGAGAAGGCTGCTGATCGTTCGCCGAAGTTGGTAGCCAATTTCCTGATCAACGAGCTGCTTACGATTTTGAACCGTAACAAGCTGGATTCGGCCGACTGTCTTCTAACGCCGGACCAGCTCGGAACCATCGTGGATATGCTGCAGGGCAACGAACTAAACATACAATACGCCCGTCGAGTGCTGCAACAGTTACTGGGGGTGTCGTCGCCCGACGAGCAAAGGAAGCTGTGTCCGCGGGAAATTGTTGCCAGCAATGGTTGGTTCCTGATTACGGACGAGGCGCAGATTAGACGGCACTGTGAGGATGCAATCCAGCGTAATCCAAAGCTGGTTGAAAAGTATCGCAAAGGCAAGGAGAAAATGTTGTACGCGTTGGCCGGGGAGATCGCAAAGGCAAGCGAGGAAAAGATTGATATGGCGAGGGCAGTGGAACTGTTGAAGCAAATGTTGAAATAAGCGACGGATACGGTTAGCGGTTTGCTGTAACACAGTATGGAATATGTTACGTTTTGTTGTTCTAACTAGTAGCTGATGACCCGCCGTTCGATGAGGGGTTTACCGAATATTGAGAACAATTTTGATTCTGAATGTCTGAAAGAAGAAGCCGGTGCATGGCATATTCTGCAGTGCAGAGTGAGAATTTCAAGGCTGTTATCGCCATCCAGATCCTGAAACATTCAACCGAGTGCAGAACATAAACCGTGCACGATTTAGAAGAGGATGCAGAGAGCGTTCGTTGAAGTTTTTGAACGAAAAGGTGCTCAGGTCCGCGTGTAACAAGAACTTATGAATTGGCAGACGATGGCGCTAGGTCGTAGGCAGTTAAAAGGACTTCTGCAGCAGTCGTAACGAAGGTAAGTTTTTTTTTTCTCGATATCTAATATTTGCTTCCCCTCTCGTCAAAAGGCTTACTCGAGGGGGGCCAGCCAAAAGCGCCAAGCCAGCCAAGTCCTTTCAATTTACGACCCACTAAGTAACATTGTCGACATTGAGCCAAGACCAACGAGTTTCACACTAAGTTGCCCCAGGTCCCCTCAGAAACTCACTTTTTGACTGTGAGGCATCTTGGGGCACTTACCTGCTCGATGCTCATCCACGAGATTCAATGAGTTTGACACCACTGATCTAGAGGAATTAAATCGAAAGGAGGAACGGTTGTCATCACGGCACTACACATAAAAGAAAATGGCTCCATAAACGCACGGTCGTTAGTTTGTCGAATAAGATATATAATATTCCCTCTCTATATTGGTTGTCTCGTGGCCTGCTTCGATTCGATGCGTCTCCATAATAAAATGCTGAATTGCACCCGGTTTCCAGCTATGCTCGGCACAGCGCACAGACATAGAGTTACGCTCCTTATCTTTACATCAGCGCTTTTTAGCAAAGCATCGGATCACCGTACGAGTATCAGGAATCGCTCAGTATGTCCTTCAGTATCGAGCTGGAGCTTCGGGGCGGTGCAAACCCAGGCTGCTGCTGCATCATCATCATCGCTTCCGGCACCAGGATCGGTTGAACGGGTGACGACTGCTGCTGCTGTTGCTGTGACGGTGGTCCTGCTGCTGCCGTGATCATGTTGCTTCCTGCCGTCGACGTGATGGGTCCCGGCTGCCCGTCTACGGTACCGCTCGACGGTGTGATGTTGATGGTAGCGGCGGGTGACGTGACTATGTTCAGTAGACTAGAGCCTGCAGTGGCACGGGGAGCCGATTCCTTCTCGAGGAATTTCACGAACGCCTCGGTAAGGGACTCTTTGTTGTAGTTGGCTAGATGCAGGAAAGTGCAATAAGGGAACAAGGGTTAAAAATTGACGCCATTAAGAAGGGACACTCAAGGATGCTTACCTCCTCCTCCTCCCGGTCCTCCCGGCCCATCACCACCACTTCCGCCAAGGAAGCTGTTCAGCCAGCCGCCGCCGCCCGTCCCGCCCGCTCCCTTATGGTGTAGCCCCACCTTGGTACATTCGGCCTGGTCCATCGTCAGCACGGACGAGATCAGCTTCATGATTTGCTGCTTGTCGGTTGCGTTCGGTGCGACCGCGTACCCGATGATAAGATTTTTCACCAGCGTCTTTTCCACCTTGTCCGCCTGGCTCGATTCCGTTTCGTGGAGCCGATTTTCTAGCGCCGCGTACCGCTCGTCCCGCTTGGCCACTGGAAATGGGAAGATCGTTGACAAAAGAAAGGGCGAAAAGGAACAGAGTGCGTTAGCATTAGGACATTGGGAGAGTGGTTCATATAGATATGGGCATATTTAGAGCTGCTTGTTCGTGACGATCACTGTAAAATTGCACAAGTTTTAACTCTTATACACACACACACTCAGTCGTCAGTCAGTCCGGCACATGCGCATGCGCTGTCAGCTTTTCTGGTTCCGGGCTGGGGAACTTTGTGATGCGTATGCCGACGGAGAGAGTATAACACAAGTACTGATAGTTGTCCGGACACAACAGTTCCACCACGGTGTCCGGGGGTTTAAATCACACCAGTACCTGATGTAATACTCACCCCGGCGGAACTTTTCCCACGCTTACTCACCCTACTCGGCCGGGTCCGGGTTGCACACATAGACACACACACACGCAAACACTTTCCGATGGCCAATCTTCGCAACACTTTCTAGTATGGGCAATATTTTTGGGGTAAAAATGTGAGTGCTGTGAGCTGTGTTTATGAGCGATTTTTGGAGCAACTGATCCGGGAGCACAATCACTAATGGGGAAAAACCGGGCATCAAACATAAATTCTATCTAAGGACATTCACGGCCGCGCATTCGTAGCTTTTGAACGTTGCTCGATTCACAAAAACATTTATACAAATCGCCTGACTAATAATTTAGCTCTTAAACACTTAAAGGAAACAAAAAAGATGGTTCATCGAATATGAAGTGTACGCACAATGCAAACGAACAAACACAAGAAATATGCACACACACACACATACATACACACACGTACAGAAGCAGGCAAAAACAACAACAACAGTGTATACACAACAGCGCGCGGGCGGCCAGTCCTGGTCATGGTGTGCGGAGCATGGACGGGGTAATCCCAATCTGTAATGTGTGTTTTTACGCGTGGACCGCAATTAGCCGGTGCCGGATGGTTGGGTCCACACTGCCAACAGTGACACACTATTACAATTTGAGATTGCCGCCCATCCACGCCAATCGTTTTTTCTTTTCCTGGCAGCGCGGGAGGGGGGTGGGGGGGAGACCCTGACCCTGACCACTTTATTACCGCATTCGCAAACGTTCCTGGATGCTGGGTGGGAGGAAAGTTATGAAACTGGCTGTCTTATGTTTTGTCCTTGACAGATACATTTCTTCAAGAATGATTTAATGTGTAAACTACTGCAAGGTACTGAATAACTCTCAGGAGCAACAATTTTGGAGCAAGGAAGTATACACTTCCAGGGACTCTCATCTAAAACATAATTACTCGCGAATAAACGGCCTCTTCCATGGCTTTATTGATAGGTTAAGTGCATGCATTTAACAAACTAAACTGATTTAGAAGCTCTTCCATGCGATAGCTCTGAGTCCCTGCGATTAACTTAACCGACCATTGACTTTGGTCTTACACCTGTTTACAGTCACAGTCGAATCGCTCACCGGTTGCTTCGATTCACAAGCTGCTTGCTTTGATTTGCATGTCCACACCATCGAATGCGCGACATGACGACCGAATCACATGCCGTTACCATGGAATCACCTGCCGATATACATGGATTTTTGATTGCTCCTGTATGAATGCATTTGGTGTAATGAACTGACCGACCGGCTAGTTCCTTACCATTAGAAAACATTTCGTCGGCAGCTTTATACGAACAAACGGCTAATAAACCGTAAATGATGAAAAAATGTTTAGTACAATACCAACATCGAACAGTATCGATACACAAGACACAAGTTTTACAGAGTTTAGTGGTGATCTATACATTAAACTAGTGGAAATGAACGGGTCCGAACGGCGAAGAATTTAGAATTTAGGAATTTAGGAAAGTTCATGAAGCTATTACAATTTCTGTTTTTCAATATTTTTCATTGAATTCCATGAAATAGTTTGTATGTATCGTTCATTTTTGCGTAGACACAATATGTAAAATACGTGTAAAAGATACCGGCACATCGCTCTTTCGATGGTAATGGCACGCAAATCGAAGCAGGCAGCTCGTGAGTCTAAGCAACCGGTGAGCGATTCGACTGTAACTGTAAACAGGTGTATGTCCTTTATAAGCCATTACAATTGCTTCGCTGAAAAGTCCTATTTCTGGTCCAACAGTGCATACAGTTAAAGCTATATTGTCTGGTTGCTTTGTGGCCGTAAAACTTGGTTTAAGAGATCGGAACGCCCTCAAGGAGACTCCCAACTACTTGAACTACTGAGAAGAAGAACAAGAAGATGCAAAAGAAATATTTAATCAAACCTCTGACGGAGGTTTCCCTTAGCTTAATCCAATTTGTATGTAGCTTCAAGATGAAGCATTAAATTATCGTTAAGCCTCAGAAAGATCTGAAGCAATAGGAACGTTTAACTGTAAGACAACCATAAACAAGGTTCACAAATTTATAGAAATGGACGTATCTGTTGTAAAAGGCGTCAATTGGCGACAGAGTCTCAACTAGCTTCTGGCTATTCGTTCTTGATTCGGAAAGCATTCTACCTCCTCCATCAGTAAAATTTTAAACAATATCTCTTTTTAAATGCGATGCAAGATAAGAAAGACATACATTCAGTGAGCTGGCCAAACAACACTAGACACCGCGAAATGCAAGACAAAAGCAGTACGATAAGAGGCTTAACATAAGAAAATTGCACTAATCTACTAATAACCTTACAACAAATGGGGTAGGGGATAGCACGAATCGAGCTGGGTGATTCATACAGTACGCGGAACACTTTAATCTGGTTGCTAACGGAGCGCTGACTAATGGTGGCCATATGATGGCGAGTGTAATACTTACGCTACGCTAGGAAGTGGAGAAGAGCATGGTCGGAATGCGCTCCGGCCTGGTGCAGAAAGGTGCCACATTTAGGAGCGAATGGGAAAGCGCGTGCAATTTTAGTGCAAAAATAAGCTTACATTCTACCAATAACCACAAACACAATGAACGGAAACAACAAAACAAAAAACGTGATGGAATGAGGTGAGGAAACCACAATAATATGCATCCCCCCGCACATGCGATCGCACTGCTCACTTAACACTTGAAGATGGAGATTAGTTCGTTTCGTTCGCTCGTGATATGGAGTGTGTTAGTTCGGGAGCCTAAGTGTGCGTGATGCAACACACAAAGAGGGTAATGGGCATGTCCTGATTTTAAGTTCCGTGGCGCGCGCTTACATGTGTTGAATGATGGATGCGTCTCGCTTTACAGCTCGCCGGTTCGCACTGCATTTTTGCGCACTGCTTGCCAAACTGTCGACCGGAAAGTGGATATCAGCTGAAATCCCGGGATGCACGAAGTAGGGATAGCCTAGAATTACCAGCTGATATTTACCTTTCGATCGAACGCGACCAGTAGATGTAGGGTTTTGGTGCGAGGAAGTGTGTCCTTTGCGCAGTGCGTGTGCGGCTGTGTGCTGTGTGTTTGGTTCTTATCTCTCTTTGTATATGTGCTTAACATTCCGACCTGCAGAAATGTTCCCGAACTGGGATTGAGATTGGCACGATAAAGACACACAACTGCTGCTGATGTTAGGGGTTGGGAAATTTTGTCTCACACAATAGTAACGCCGAATATAGCAGCACTGCTCGATCATCGAATCCTCCATACTGGCAGCTGTGTCTTCATGATGCAGAAGGATTAAAAGCCCAGCAAGCTCCAGGAAGTAATGTCCCATGGTAATCGGGTTTCCAGATTTTTAAAGTGTCAGTTAGAAGCGGTACTAGAGTGTGACGGTTAGTGATGTTTCTACCGGACAAACTGGGCCAAAGTTAGGAAGCAGTTTGATGTTAGGATAGGGTAGTAGTAGTATCCGATAAACAAAATTATCAAAAGCAGCATTTATCATCCGCCACGGCGCCACACGCGCACTCAGCGTACTCTTATCGTAGTGCCAAAGTGTTATCACCGATACCATTGCCCGATTATTGGATTACTGGTTAATTAATTGACTGGCCATGCTGATAACCAGCACCACCGGCACTACTACTTACATTCCGCTTTTAGCGATGCGACCGTCACTTGCGATATTTCCAGCTGGTCGGAAATGCGAGCCGCCGCCAGCAGTCCCGTCTTCGCATCGGTCAGCTGTTGCTGGACCTGCTTCAACATATCCTTCAGCCCGTCTTCCCGGACGCGCGCTTGCTCCAGCTCGTTGCGGATGCTGCTCGTCGCCAGCTCGATGTCCCGCTCGCGATCTAAAAAGGGATAGGACGCACGGGTGAGTTAGTCTCGTGAGAGTGCGCGCGTAGTACTTCACATCACTTACTCATCTGGAACTGTTCGAGCGCGCACTGTAGGTTGGTAAGGGCGGCCTGGTTCTTCTGATCGCGATCGTCTGCCGCGCTTAGACGAGCGCCCAGTTCGTCGCGCTGCTGCAGCAACAGCTGGTACTGGGCTTGCAGTGTTTCCGCCTGCTGGTTCGCCCGAATGCTAGCGGACGTTAGCGCATTGGTCGACTGTTTCACATCACGCTCGAGCGAGGCCAGCTGTTGGCGGGTGTCGTCGTACCGTCGCTGCAGTTCGACCGTTTCCTGCGTGTGCGCCTCCTCAATCTCCAGCAGATGCTGCCGCAAGCGCTCCAGATCACGCTGCAAACCGTCCCGCTGTTCGACCAGCTCCTGCTTCTGCTGCAGCGCCATCCGCTGGTTGTTTTGCTCGGTCATCAGGTTGGCCGTAAGGATGTCGGACTTTTCGCGCAAAAACTGTATCTGATCGGTGAGCCGCTCGTAGTCCTGCAGCTGCTCGCGCAACGCGGGACACTCGGGACAGGCGGGTGGCTGTCGTTCCGATTCAGCCTCGAGCAGTTGGTTCAGTCGCTGAATCTCGGCATGATACTGGACGCTTTCGTTGTGCTTTGTCGTCACCAGCTGGACGAGGTTTTCCTTCTGCTGGGTAAGGCTTTCCAGTTGCTCGCGTTGCTTTTCCAGCTCCGCTCGGTAACGCTCATTCTCGGCGCTCAACGCTTCCTGCTGCTCGGCCACCGCCGATGACTCGCGTGCTTGCTGCAGGTCCGATTCTTTTTCCTCCAGCAGCTGGCGCATCTCCTCCAACTTTGACTCCCAGTTGCGAACGTTGTCGGACGAGGTTTGCTGCAGCTGTTGCAGTTTCCGCACCAGATTGGCATGGTCCTCGTTGATCGTTGTCAGCTGGGCCTGTACACTGGTTAGCTCGGTACGCAGCTGATCCGCTTCCTGGCCACCAACGTCCCGCAACTGTTCCAACTGTTGCGCAAGCTCGTCCCGTTCCTTCCGCAACTCCGCGAGTGACTGATCAAGGTGCCGCACGCGCGCTTTACTATCACTTTCAAAGCTCTCGAGCGAGGTCACCTTCATCAGCAGCTCTTCCTTCTCTTCCAGCACCTCCTCCAACTTGCGGTGCGCTTCACGATACTCTTCCTCCAGGCTACGATTGAGCCGGTGCGAATCGTCCAGCTGCTTCTCCAGCACCACGATACTGTCCTCGGCGTTTTCGTTGATCGTCTCCAGCTTGTTGCACTTTACGCTCTCCAGCTCCTCCAGCAAGCGATCGTTGTTCTTCATCAAGCTGGCACACTCTTTCTCGTACTGCATCAGGTCCGCCGTCAGCGTGTCCTTGTCGTGCTGGATGCGTGAATTTTCCGACTTGAGGAAATTTATTTCCTTCCCCGCATCGATCAGCTTCTTTTCGATGGCCGATAGCTTCGCCTCGACGTCACGCGATTGCTGCAAACGGTCCGCCAGCTTATCTGGATTTGAAAGATCCAGATCGAAAAAGCGGCGAATGATTTCCGCGACCCGTGGATCCGGTTCCGGCTTCGGGGTTTCGGGAGTCTCCTTTGCCATCCGGTCTTGCAGGGTTTGGTTTTCTTGACGCAGAGCGGCCAACTTTTCGCCGTACTCCTTCTCCTTCGACTCGAGCTGTACCGAGTTGTCGATGATGACGCTACGCAGCTCGTTCTGTAGCTCCCCAATTTCGCGCTCCAGCTGGCCGATGTGCTCCGACCGGTCAAGCTCCACCGTAAGCTTCTGCAAATTGTCCCGCTCGGTACGGACCGCATCCAGCGTTTGCTTAAGCTCGTCCAGCTCAGCTTGCAGGGCCGCGTTCGCTTCTTTTGCGCTGTCCTCCGTCGGTACGGCTACCACAAACTCCGCTTCTTCGGTGTTCCGCTGGCGAAGATCTTCATTTTCCTCCCGCAAAGTGCGACACAGCTCGTCCGAAGCGGCTTGTCCGCGCCGTTTCTCCTCGAGCTGTTTCTCGAGCGCTGCCACCGCCTCGACATTCTCGCAGACAATCCGTTCCAGCTCGGCTGTTAGCTTTTCCGTTTCCGCTCGCAGCTTTTCATTATCCTGGCAGGTTTGAGCGTTGGCCTGCTCTAACCGTTCGAAGCGGGTTTGCAGCTCCCGCAGGGTTGCTTGCGATTCGGCCGCCTTCGATTTTAGTTCCGCCTCGAGACGACCACACTGAGCCTGCAGGTCACGCTTGCCGGCGACCAGATTCTCCAGCACCACCTCATGCTGCCGGTCAAGCTCTTCGATGTTTTCATTTAGCTCACGGTTTTCGCTGCTCACCTGGCCCAACTTTTCGTTCAGCAGAGCGTTCTCGAGCTGCTGCTTCTTGAGCTGCTGGGACTTTTCGTGCAGCTGGCGCTGGAGACGATCGATGATTTCGCTTTCGTTGGCGGGAGCCTCGAGCGGAATCGTTGTCAGCTCGGTCGGTCCGGACGAGGGCGATTCGCTGTCGTCCTTCTTGGAGGAGGACGACGTCGACGAGATGTTGTTCTCCGGGTCCCAGAACCAGCTGTCCTCCAGCGTGCTGGTGACGGTCGTTGTGCCGACATGATGCTCTGGGCCGAGAGTCTAGGGGTAGAAAACAGGAGGGGGAAAAAAAGGGAAATGATTAGAAATCTTTCAACACCAATTATCTTGAGTATCTGGCGCACACCCGGTGACACTTCTCGTGTCGAGGGGTTTCCCCAATGCAAAGGGAAATTATATTTAGAAATGATCTCACGCAACAGGTGCCCTCTCTGACCGTATCTGAATGGGTACAATTTTACGAAAGCATCCGATGACACACACACAGTGCACTGGCAGGTGTACGTGGCTGGCACATTCCAGCGCTTATCGCGCAACATACCACCGGTGAACCACTCCCCCAAGGTTCTGCTGTGTGGAGAACAGCTCATCGCCCAACCCGAAAGGCTTATCAGCAGCAGCTCATATTGCCTAATGCAAGTTCCGGTTCGTGTCCCGCACCGTGAACCACGCTTCTTCGCTTCCACGGCCGTTCTCGCTAAACCGATTCTCGCTGATAGATGATGTCCCTCGTCGTGCTGCGATCGATCGTTCCATGGGCGGGCAGGAGTAGGAGTAGCAAGTTGCTTTACCCATGTAGCAAAACCCCAGCAACAACAACCGTGCAACCCGTACTTAGCGGGCACAGCCTGGCGGAAAAGATGCGTGCAGAAAATTGCACGTTGCAGTGGATGACAATGATGCGCAACAAAACAATTGTGCACCGGCCGGGCTCGCGGATCGGATGTCAGGGAAGGTTGGCGATTAATGATAGCCGTGCTTTTAATATGCGAAATTAAATAAACGCACTCACGAAACGCGCGTCCCCGTATCGAGCCCATCGACGCGGTCCACGTTCTAGTAGAGCCCATGGTTTGGCGTGTCTAATGGTCGCTGCCTGTACACCGGTGTGTACCGCTTTTCGATAAAATCACATTCTACCGCACATTATCCTCCGCTCCATAGATCACTGCCCTGGCCCTGGCGGTGGGTCCTCAGCGGGCAATGCAATCGGCGGTGGCATACACGATCATCGGAGCGCATATAACAATAATCGACGGTGGAACCGACTCCTTTCGCAACCACTCGAACCATCCCCATCCATCAATGCAGCGAGAGCAGATCCCTAGCACACCCGTACGACGATCGTCTTCCATTCAGATTCGGGAAGCAGCAGCGCCATAAAAATGCACCGTGTGTTGCACCATTAGACTATGTTGCACTTTGTCACCATATTATGAGCTCGTGCTGTACTGCCTGCCGATCATGAAACGATCGAAACAAACAAACAAACAAAAAAAGCGGCAGAAGAATTATTATGCAACACGTGTGTGTGTGTATGTGTTCCGCAATGCGCCGCCAAGAGGGACACCCGCGCTCTCCGTCCCTGGAGGTCGTGTGTGTGTGTGGACACTCACGTACGGTGGGTGTAGAAGCTGATTATGCTATTGAAGCTGATGGTGGGAAGCGTAATAGCAGCAGCAGCAGCAGCAACCGCGAGCTATTAAACAACGTCCACAAAAAACACATCCTACAAACCACACAATTCGTTCCGTTCCGCAAAAGACCTTGGCGAGAAACGTGACACACAACGGTACTCGACGCGCGTCTCTAGAAGTGTTAGAGGGGGGAATGGCTTCTGGAGTTTGGATGATGATGGAGCAGCACCTGGCAGGCAAGCCAGCTCGCGGGGAACCCATTAGGCGACAATGAAGTTGATTTGTTTTCAGCAGCAGAAAGGAAGCAATTGAAGCCACCTCTCTCTCTCGTCGGCGACACACAAATGAGGGAAGGTCAAAATGCAATTTCGTTAGCAGTCGTTCAATTGTTTTTAACAGGCTAGGGGGTTTTTCTTTTCGTGGCACTTATGGCGAGGTGTCCTTCATTTGCATCGACGTCGGTAAGAAGGGACATAAGCGACGAACCCCCTCCGTTGAAGTCTTCTTGCACCTGTTTGCAGTAAAAGTAAGCTATTCGAGGTACCGTTAGCTAGATGCATGATAATGATACCGGAAAAATCGGTCCCGAGGTTATTCAAATATCGAAGAAGAATTAGCTCTAGGAAAGGGTAAGCTTCCAAGAACTCGCAAGCGGACAGGGGGATAGAATTTGAAGATGGCTACGATTTCGTGGAAAAAGTAAGTGAAACAAATACTAAGAACCCGTGGGAAGTTAGTGTTAGAATCGTTGCATACTAATGCATACTCAACTTGAAAGACGAATGTGGGGAAAGCCCCGCTAGGCTAACGATGACTGGTTCGCGTTGCTAGAATCTGCTACCGAACCCGCCAAGAATCTTCCCGATGCACTTTTTATGCTGTCGTGCGTCACCATCGTCAGCTGACTGTTGTACGCTGAACGATCGAGAACGAGAACTTAACAAACGACTTCCTTTCTCTTCCGATGGTTCGTGAGATCGCCGATCGTTCCCCGGCTCCGATGCAGTTGATTAATTGCGCTCGCTTCGCGCTGGGATTGAGGTTCTTCCGATCCGCACACGTGCACGTCATCGTTCTGGAATCAAACCGCGGCAAGATGGCGTCCGCTAGAACTTGCAGTTTGTTTTTATTTTTAGCACTTGCCCGGTTCCAACAGCGCCGGTGTAGCCGGTCATCAGAACGCGAGCTGTTCGATTTGGTGTGAGTGAGCGCGAGCGGGTTGGTTGGTTGGTCCATTTGCCACCAGACCAAACGATTAGTGACACCCCTTTGAAGGGCAAACAAACCGACTGATTTAAATAGAACCAAGAACGGTACATGACAAATTCATCGGGACGGATGATCGGACACACAGACAAACACTCGCCAGTGCATGGCGTGTGTTGTAAGAGTGATCGTAATCGAAAAACCTCTCACAAGTTGCATGTGGTGGCTTACAGGGAGAAGGCTATTGCATCACCGGGCTGTAAACTAATCCTTTAAATATTCTATTCCAATATTTTTATAGCTACGCTCTCGCCATTCGGTGCTCGGGTATTGGCTAGCGTACAATAAAACTGCACGTGTCGTCGTCCTGTGTGTTGGCGGTCAAACACTATTTGCGTCAGCGTTGGTTATAGATTCTTGACCTTGCCAAAGCGATGCACACACACAAACTCACATCCCCTCAGTACGATTATATAAGACCGACGCCGTCCCCGGTCTTAACACCGCGCTCACGCGCTTGTACCGAGATTTGGCCGGGTTCGTCGTGCGCTGCGAGCGTTGAAGTCTTTCGTTCGCCCTGCACAACCAGCATCGGGCAGGAAGGCGCAAAAGAAAAACAAAAAAAAAAAAACAGCGCAAGCGATGTTAAGTGTGTTCTCATCAATATTGCATTTTTTGTTGTTGTGGTTGCGGCTTATAGTTCGTGTGTTCGTGTGCAGTTGTGTTGGTCTCCGTGTGGACCTTGGTGGTTTAGTCACCTGCCAATGTCAACAAAGCCACAACAGTCAAGCAGCCTCAAACGCCCGTTTAATGCAGCAGGACGATGGGTTTTTTTTAAGGAAAAAAACTCAAGGTTTAAGAGTGTATGTTAATGCTGAGCCGTTTTTTTTACTATTATTTCTTATTAGCCAATCAATCATAATAAAAAATCATTATGAGGGTTTGCGTGGTTCGCGCGTTGCTCATCCATCAGCAAGTGATCCGCATCCGAGTACAACACGGATGCTCCGTTCGGTTCGATTGAGCCGCACAAAATGTCAATCATTATGTAAGTGGGTAAATTTTACGGCTTACGGGAAGGCCCGCTTTATTCCCGTCACGTGGCAAAGAGCAGCAAATGTTGGTGCGCTGTCCGTCCGGGAGGAGGACCGTAAAGATGCAACGAAAGGTATAATACATTTTCCGAGAAAAAAAAATCTAAGTCTCTTTTATGGCGAATGACGGCACCTGAACTGGCCCGCGTGCCGCGATCAGATCAAAGTTCTTTTCGGTCAGTCTAAGCTTACGAGCCCGAGGTCATCAGTTTACGATAAGCGCGATGGCATGCAATGGCGCAGTGCAGCGCGCCGTGCTGTGTGCGGACATCTGCGAACGCATAAATGTGCCTGCCGACAACGATGACATGTGTGCTGCAAGTGCACATTTTTCCACCACCTTCTATCCCTCACCCACAGCGCACAGATCATCCCCAGCAGAGTTGTCTCGGACTAAAGTGCTGGACGGGGACGAGAAGAAAAAAAAACCCCCCGACAGTAGAAATGCAACAGTGAGCCATTATTTAATCCCCCCCTCTTTTTGCCCTACCGCACTCCTCCCCACCAACGGGTCACAAAACTGACGGGGACGATGTTTATGTTTAGGCACGACACACCAATTGCCGTACATCGGAGGCCCTGCGTCGTATACCTTATCCATCAGGGACGCAGCACATCGTGCCGGCGCATGCCTTTGACAAAGCGGTGCATGGCGCCTCCTTCAAATCAAGCGTGCGCAAGGCCACCGGCCACCTCTTCAACCACCACCGGACCATCTGTAGTAGCTCCTACGTCCGAGTGCGTGCGTGCTGTGACCAACATGTAATCCGATGGCGACAACGCACGATTTTCGAATCTCTTCCAGCAAGGCGTCTTCTTGCGTGTATTTGTGTTTGATCACCAATTCGCTACTAAAGATGTTATTTAATTTTATGCAATCGGCTATGCATGCATGCGATGAGTGCAGTCACCACACTGCACGTTTGCCGCGCTTCGTGCTGTCCTACATGTCAACACGTGCGCATCCATCGATAGGGTGCGAAGCGATAGGAGCGAATTATGTTGCTGCTGCTATGTTGGTGGTGATGGACTCCAGCCGGCAAAATCCCTTTCCGTCGCATTGGGGACTGATTAGCATCGGAAATTCAATTCTAGAGATGACATTTCGTAAGCGCGCGTACGAGTGAATACGAGTATTGGTTGCTCAATTGTACACCAGAAATATGTGCATACATGTTCTCGTGGCATTCAGTGCGCATATAAGCGGGGTGAGGAATATTTAAGTTTACACCCTGAAGGGATTTTTTTTATCGATTTTCCAATTATTATAATATTTTTTTTCAACACCTGTTTTATTTCTTGAACCGAAAGGAAGCAAATTAAAAGCACGATAAAAGTAATGCTTCCTCTAGCCACTCTACCGCAACTGTTCTAGGTTGCTGTTGGTTGTGTGAAGCCAACGGAAGAGACCAGCGTAGTGTTGTGGTGTGAGACCGCTTTTACACCTTAACACATCGAAGTGTTGAAGCCGCAAATTAGAATTCCAAATTTACCTCTTCCCCCCCCCCCCCTCTCATCGGGGTGCGATCGTTGTCCCGCAGGACAGGCCGGAGTTCGGATTTCCGAACAGCAACAGCTGCTGCCACCACCACTGCCAAACGCTGCTACTGAATATGCTCGAGCTGCTTAACCCACATTTCGCGAGCGCACACTTCTTATTCGCGCCGGAGCGTAAGATGCACCGGGGTGCGGTGAAGCTTCACCCTTCCGTCCCTGGCCGCCCCTTTATATTCAACCGTCCCAAGCAGAAGGAAGGTACAACAAATGCTGGCCGGGCAAAAGTGCAAATGTATGCTAAACCCGAAACCGATACGGGTTTGCGCCAGGCGTGCTATATGCTACTGTTGGCCGTTGTTAACTGCGGTGCGGTGTGAGATAGAACCGAACGGGCTGAGGACCGATGAGGACAACCCGATGCTCGGAAGAACTATATGCCGACCGACCGAAGGGGAGAAGTCAGTCATCACAGCTAAAGCCCTTTCTTCCCTTGCCCCCTCCTCAATCGGATCTAAGAATCGGGTTAGATGTGGTGCTGCTGCTGCTGCTGCTACTGCTGCTGGTATGGTTTTGTTTAGTAGGTACATGTTAATTAGAATGCATCACGAGTTCGTCCAGGGGGTTATATAAATTTTCATAAACATACATACATTTGCTACCACCGCTGAGCTAGTAGCGCCAGCCAGCCGAGGTAGACAGGCTCGGCGCGTTTTTGGTCCTATTTTAAATAATTCATAACACTCACCCCGATGCACTATCGGCACGATCGGGAGAGAGAGGAAGATCTCCTCTTTATGGATGTGCCTTAAATAAGGCTGTTCACCTCAGCCCGATAGTGGACGGGTCTCACTATGCAAGAAGGTGCGTACGGTTCCAAATAGAAGAGAGCCACACAGATCGTACACGTACCATGTTAATGTGTAAATTAACCGTTTCCCGTGAGATGCATCTCCACGTATATCGTGAAGCAATGGTTTAAAACTGGTCGCAGAAGATGTGCAGAGAACGCAGGCAATCCTCAAACCGAAACGCCAAGTTCCTGAGTAAGAAAAATAGGTAATAGGTACGGACAATAGCTTGCTGAGTCGCACTCACAAAGAGTGTGACACATGCACTTGATGAAATCGCTATTTTATGTCACTATTTGCTGATAAGATAGCCTGCATAACTGATAGCGAACGAATCGCAAGATCAATCGACAAATACTAAGCGAGTGGTAGACGTCATCTTTTGATTGCTTATTCTATTTCTACAGAGAGACAATCATTCGTAAATTGTTTATTTGACTGCAAAATCAGCAAGCTTTACGCGGTCTCCAAATAGTCTCAAAATGCATGATTCAACCATCTCAAACTTCCATTTCAGCATAAACAACTCCTGCGTGTGCCTGCGAGCTCTGAGTACAAGGCATTCGAACGCGTCCAACCGTATTCTTTTTTTGTTCGAAATGGATATCCTATTCTATTGCCATACTTAAAAATCCCCCGGGATAACAGCGATAAAACGCGAACGCGAGTGTACAGTACAACTTTAAAGCACGCTCCAACATACACAGAGCGCCAAATACCACATGGCCCCGGCAACCGCGCCATCTCATCGCGCAAGAACGCCGCCAAGTCGGAAGCACGCACGCGACGCACCGAAACCGAGGAGGTACCAATGGGTTGCGCAAACAGGAAAAAGACACCACCACCATCCAGTTCTGCTGTTGGTGTTGGGCGGCGACGGCAATGGTCTCGGCACGGGTCCGTATGCGCGAGATGGCACGTTTCGTTACATCACGCTGACGACAGCGAAAGATATCGTTGTACACATAGCTGCTGCCTGCCGCGACCCGGAGACAAACAATCCCTCCCATCTCGTCGTCTCCTTCCCCAGACAATCATCGTTTCCGAAATGGCCCCCCTAAGAAAGGATGGCGTTTCCGATCGACTTGAAGGTAGATCGTTCGCAAGGATCGTTACTCTGGCAATAGCTCACCCGGAGGTATCGAATTGCAAACGCCCTGCCAAACGTGGTGAAATGGGCGCCATTTTCTACCGGCCAAAAACCACATGGCGTGCCAAAGGGAAACATGTGCTTTGGTTGTGCAATTCACAACACCAGACGCATTCGTCGTCATTCGGTGGTGGTTGTTGATTGATATGAATGTTTACTTACTGGCAATGCTGACTGCTAGAATTCGGCATCCTCTGGTCAAACGCTGCTCAGGGACGCCACAAGTGCGCCATTTTGCCTAGCTCGCACCTTAGTCACAGCGTAAACCACAGAATGGCCCCTTTGATTCTAAGGTGGCTTTCCCGTACTGTCCCTCATCTAAGCACAGCGTTCATTTATGTTCGCGCGCCCAACCGACGGCAGCTGGCACACGCTACGGCACATGTTCGATGTTGTTTGAGTTCATCATCATCGATATTGCGGGCAGCCACATTCCAGGTACGTCGACCAGCTAACATCGTGCAACCGCCCGCCCGCCGTAAGGTCTCTTATCTTTACGGTGTTTGTTCCGTTTGTGTTGCGGTGCGGACCTTTCTGCCGACCGCCCGAGTGTTTCGCCTTTACTAAACATTTGTTCTGGGGCAATCGCTTTTGCCTGGTGGACGATACACTATTCCCGGAGTGGACTTATCCACAGTTGAAAGTCACTGCGGCGGGTCGGGATTCACACATCACTTGATACATATGCACTTGAGAAACGCATCGTTTTGCACCGGAACAAGTCTAATAAAACGGTGTAATCAACTGGTCACCGCCGAGCATATAGCCGGGCCTGAGAAGATCGAATGAGATCGGCGGAGGGAACACTGCGTTCGCAAGCGCGTTCGCGAACCTACTAGCAAGCTTGCTGCGTTGCTGTCTGGCTCGAAGTCGGTGCTTAGTAATCGGATTTTTTTCGTCCGCTGCGGCCGACGACGACGACGACGACGACAAACGACACGATAGCGCGCGCTGCTCATGCACACGAAGCCAAGCGATATGGGGGTGAGTAGTGAGACGCGCGGACCAGCTCACGTACACGCACTCTAACCCAGAACGCACGGTCAGGCAATGTTTGAGAACACACTCTAATGACACACCGCGAACCACTATATCCTCCCTCCGCACACAGCCAGAACGCTCACACGCAGCACGGTACGATTGTGTGGTGTGCGATAAACTAGCCACAGACTCTAACCCCACCACCGCCACTAGACTGGGGGAAGGGATACACAAGTGCACAAGTGCACAAGTGCCGTCACACGTCATTACTATTACCGCGACACTAATTCCACCCACCGCCGGGGGGTGGGGTGGTAGGTTTAGCTACCAACACTATCACACCATCAGGCACTCGTTAAACGATCGGAAGTGGAGGAGAAAACAGAACGCAGCCTAACTTCCACCGGATCTACACAGTGAGCAGGATGATGGATGCTGGCCCGAATGAAAGTAAGATAAGCTGTGGTAGATGAAACCGACTGCTTCACTATCTGTTGTTCGCGTGCAGTATGCAACGGGCACAAATGCATCCAGCTGAACGTTTGGCTAACAACTCGGGTGCGCATCGTGGGCTAAGCCGCATTATATATGACGGGAGTCGGGACCCGCGAAAGCTCAAGCTTCTTTTTTTTTGTATTTGCTACGTCTGTATGCGTGTGTCGCTGTACATAGGCCGTAGATAAAAAAGGGACCGTAGAGAGAGAGCGAGGGAGAGATGGGAACAGGCGAGAAGCAACGATGGATGGGGTCCGTATCGGTTAAAGACACCCCGGTGATGAGCTGATGGGGGGGGGGGGGGGGGGGCAGTCAAAACCTTCCTTCCCGGGTGACGACGACATTTGTGTGCGTTATGGCACTCAACGCATGCACGAAAGACGATGAGCAAACATAACACCGCTGGCAGGATCAAACGGAGCAACCGCAAACGAGAGAGCAAGAGAGTGAGATAGAGAGCAAGAGAGAGAAGGAGAGTACAGATCCTCACGCAACAACTCCATCACGCATCTTGTGGAGTCTTCCATACCCTGATCGTTGAGCTTTCCGGGGAGCTTTACAGTAGCTTTTGCATTACTCTTCTCATAATTACTAAATTTTTAATTTTACTTGTTATAAAAGCGTTCCAGAGCAAGCTATATAGCACGGACGACCTCACCTTTTGGGCAAGTTCTCCTCACGGTTCGCATATCATCCATCCGTACTGTTTCTCTATTTATTCAGAGGTCATGCTTGTTTCTCGCTTCTCGCTTAGGGTAGTTCCTTCCCTTCACAGGGCACCGTAGGGCTATCATAAGCAGGCATAGCCGCCTCTTCTAGATGTGGGTGAAAGTTACGATTAAGAGAGGATGTTTGAAAAGAAAAAAACCGAACTTGCATGAGGCAAATACACACACACACACACGGCAGTAAAGTTACTGCGGGGACGGTGCGCTATGAAGAGCTTCAAGTTCCACAGTGCCACCCTCCCAAGCATTGGAAGAGAAACAGCTTGCGCAAATAGAACATTTTTCAGGCGAGCCACTTTCGTTGTGCTCCGATCGTAGCAGGAACAGGCGAGGATAATTGGTACATTGTACGGTTGTGGGTATATTTAAGACATCACCAATCTATCTCTCCTTTAGGGAGTGTGTGTCCCAGAAGCTTACGACTTTTTAACCTGTAGAATCCAAATTTTCTACATAAACCATTCATTCGGACGTGTAGAGAGACAATAAGGAGCTAATTCTTATCCGACTGCTTCCCACTAGACGATCGGCCTACGGACGCAGCCAGCAACAACAAGCGCAAAGACGAATGTATGTAAAGCGCGCTTTGTTTGAACAAATGGAGCGTAAGAAAATGACGTCCATCTTTTTTTTTGCCATCCACTAGCGTCATTCCAATGCCTGACATTCCTTCGTTTCGCAAGCAAGTGTGTTACGTTTTCTGTTTGTGAAAAAGATTCTAAGCCTGTGAAGCGTGCTGTTGTTACATTAATCAATAAATGGGCTTTACTCTACCAGAAAGAAGAAACGGATACTATTGACTGGTACGATCGTAACACATGGCGTATGGAATAGCTTAACTAGAATTTAAATTTAAAAACCCCCGTACGGCGAGATTAACCGGAATGGGAAAACAGAAGTTTGGTATGGCAAAACATATAATTTCGAGATCACGAAGTTATAGAGAAATTAACGCCACGGTGATAAAAACTTTATTAATTTATACGAATTTCGTTGTGCCAACTGTGACAACGCTACTTCCATACTGTTGTCGAAGGTTACAGGCACAAGGTGCAACTGCAGCAATTCATCTGATGGAAAACAAGAGCCTAGAAGTCAGTTTGACACCCGATCGTCTAGGACGCGGCCAGCAAGAGGCAAGATAAATGGTGCATTAGCTAAATGGGAAACTAATCACCGAGCGAGATTGACCCGGTGGCGTGGCGAATTGTTGGTTTGCGAAATCGGGCAGGACTGAGGGATCGTTGTCACCGTACGTAAAGGGGGATGGAACGAATTAATCAATCTGTGACGGTGAGGTACGAAGGATGGTACGAGTCGATGTTGCTTCTTAGTCTGGCTGAGGATAGTGGACGAATCAAGCTTGTGGAAGTGGGCAACATTAAAGGGACTCCAATTCATTGCAAAACCCATTGGAATGATTTATGTGTTTTGCAATGAGCGTTGTATGATCGAGATCGATATTTTGAGTGCACGAGTTCCACGAAAGGCAAACGATTTTCTTCCTATCAGAAGTAATAATATTAGCAGTTCTAAACTGATCATCTAGAATTGTATTTGCCTCTCATTCGATTTTTTTATATGATCTTATCAAAAGAAGTTTGAAGATCATGATTATAGGTGCAAACAGCAAACCTCAATTATTTAAACTCGATATTCGACATCTATACAGAGCCACCATTAACTAAGCCAACGAAGTTGTTTTTTCTAAACTCAACTATAGAATTAACATTGATCATGATCCGCAAATCGTCCATCTGTTACAAAACATTTTAACACAAAGTATCTCCATCCGGACAACCCACTGTACCAGATAGACAACCTTCACAAAGTTTGTACTACCAACCACGCTTCCACGTAATGTTTCCTCACGGAAGAAATAAAGCTAAACGGCATCTGCAGCTAATACTGCCACCGATCGTGCGATCGCAATATATGAGTTGAGGCAGCTCGTAGTAGTAAAACGGACCACTATTAACACCGGTCAACTGTACTAAGAGCAACCGATTGTCGTGCGCTTACCGCGAGACACCCTGCGCCATCGTGAGCCCTCACTTGCTCACTAACGCTCCGATAGTAAATAGATTTGCACCTGTTGCAACTTGTGCCGCTGGTACAATGTCAGCTCCCCCGAAACGATGGGACATACTGCGACAGACGGACGGACAGAAGGAGGCTCATTTCGAAGGTTGACCAAAAGGGTAACAAATGAAGTAGAGACATTTGTTGTGATAAATGATTCTCAATCAGTATCAATTCTAATTGCCATCGTGAGCCGGGTGTAAAGGGAGGGGTGGGGGGCTTTTTGCCACTTCGACCTCTCCAGATAGCGGAGCCGGGTAAACCTTGACGTAGACACCTTTAATGAATACTAGCAAACGCGAGACTGAGCAACCGCTACCACAAGCAATCAGCGGTTGCATTTATCCACCCTATGCTCTATCGAGCTGCTGCTTGCCGGTGCATCAGCGCCGACGACCAGCGGGCGGGTGAGCTACACATCCGAACGGTGAGTATGTGTTGAAAATTAATATTACTATGCTAATTTTTTGGTTTGGCTCTCCCGGTAAGTCACTTCTTCAGGTAGTATACTTCTAACATCTGGCTTCTCCTGGTGGGTGATTCATACGGGCTTGACCGGGCTTGTGTGTGTGTGTGCACGCTACAACGGGAAGCGAGTCAGTTTTTTTTTCCGGGCCGAGTTCAATTTCTGCTGGCTTCGCTTTTGCTTTTGAAACAACATTCCGGAAAGGGCGACGGTCCCCGCGGACGGTAGTGATCCTCCCATCGCGAGTGACGACGACGAAACACCCTAAAAGCTTGATGGCCGACACCGACCGACAGCGGCGTACCGGAGCGTATACTCCTCTGCCCGGTGGAAAAACAAACAGAAAGTGCGATAAAAGTAAGCGAAATGGGAACGGAAACCGAGGCCACATTTTGGATGGGGTCCGCCACATGCTGGTGAGACGCACTTCCCTGGACCTACGACGAGCTGGGAGATATGATACATATATGTACCACCTGCCTTTCTTATCCATTCCCTTTTACACCCTGGTGGATGAGGAAACGTTATACAAATTTTCCATACTTCTTCAACAACCGAATTCCACACTTCATTTGAATGGTGTGTTTTGTGTGCGTGTGTGCGTGTGTGTGTATGCTACCGCCGATCGCAAACGGCGCCTTTGGGATGGTAGTATGGCGATTGGAGAACCAGCTCCATTGCTGCTGGAATGGAGTCACCGTTAACGAACCCGACTTTCTTGCTATTTCATGGTAAAATTTAAAACTTACTTCATCCAAATAATGCACCAGAGCCTACCTGATCTAAATGATCTTCGTTATGCAAATAAATTACACACAAGATCAGTGTTCTAGTAGAGCGTCCGGTCCAAGGAAGGCGATCATTCGTTCTCTTTACTTTCTCCCATTTCTTGACCGCGCTTTGTTTGCTTCTACCGCCATCGTTTTATAGCGTCATAATTTAACGCATCCTGCAATGATGCCTATCTGAAGTAGGAAAGTTTCCAAACTAAACCCGTAACAACGACCCAGAAGGTGGAACGGGCTAGGATAAAAAAGGAACCCCATTTACCCCCGGGTCGGGCCGATCTATTTGTGCGAAAGGGCCGTAAGGTTCTGCGTTAGCGATCCAGGGTGGCGGCTCGCTGGATCGAATCACCGTTGACGTTGTTATTATTTTGTCGGCTCCTCGGCTCCAACCGGTCGACCGTTCTTATCGGCTGCGTTTGTGGCAGGTAATGCACCATGAAGATCGTTTATGTTGCAACAGGCGTTGTAACGGGCAACCTACCGAACGCCGGAAATGTTGCACCATACCGTATCGAACGAAATGAGCTGGCGCTAGTTTGTTTGCAAAACTATTGCAAGAGAAGCAGCACAATAGTTTCTCGATAGCGAACGATCTGTGGTGTTGAAATTGCACATTTAACAGCGTGTTACTATTTTAAACAACAAAATGTTGCACGGTTGCAATACTGAGCTGCAATAGGGAGATATGACGACATGGTTGTGTGGCTGGTTGTTAAAGGTAAACAATTTTAAATTAAGATAAAGTCATTTGTTTTCAACTGACAAAGCCAGCTCAATAAGAATGGTTAAAACCAGAAAGAAATAACATAAGAGTAACATCCATAAGTGAAAAGACTTTACTTTACACACAAAGCCACAATTTTCGCAAAAACATACATAAAACGTGAAGCATTTTTTGTTGCATTTTGCCCCAAAGATTCGTGTTTTTACTGGAGGTCTTAACAGCGCAGTGATCCTACCTCTTTTTTTTTTTGGCAGGATCCCTTATCTTCCTAGAACGCCAGAAGCCAATGCGAAAAGTCGTTAAAAAGGTGTTAAAAGAGCAACACCAACAGTGGCTTTTCGGTATTGCCACACGCGCGTTGCTAAAGACGGATGCAACTTCCATCCAGTTCGTGTGCAGGAAACCCGCGTTGCTGCGTGTAAGCGATTTTTGGGTGGTCCACTCTATATTTCCTATCGGCAAAGCAACTGCTTACAGAGAGCAAATAGTTCAAAGAACAGACCTCCAACATTGATGTTTGGAACTTTAAAAAAACAAAACTAAAGGACCCACCACCGTGTCCAGTGTAAAAGCGACTTTTTTTAATGAGTTGACACGAGTTTTGTCTGAACATATTGGAAAACGGCCAAAGCCGGAGCAGTAAAGCTTAAGGACATGTTTGGCAACATTCGAAATTGGATGGGTGGTCCAACGACGGACAGGATGATTTATGGTTTTTCTTAGAACTGTGCGTTGACGGGAACTTCAGAAGCAAAAATTTTGAAAGCTTCTGTTTTCCCACGTGCATACTGAAGTCACAAAAAAAAAAGTTCCAAAACATAAACCACTTCCAAGAACTTTGGAATTGGGGAAACAAACATACTGGCAATACTCTAGTAGTAGGAATTACAAGAATCAGACATAAAGTAGAGAGCTCGCTTTTCAGTCAAAACACTTGCAAATAACTTTATCAAAATTCAGATACGTCGAATCAGACAGAATCAACCCACCAGCCACCGGCGGCAGTGTATTCATTGACGAAGGGTAGCTACTAACGCAGTTTTAATAATCCCAACCGGTCAATCACAATTTTTCACGCCAGCCAACCAAGCTACATTGGGTAACCCCATTTTCACACCACTAATCACGATAATCGACAATCAAAACCCAACTGGCCGACCCCAACCGTGTCGGACCCCGGGGTTCCGGTGCGACCCGTGATTGTAGTCTATGAGTTGTCTCTACTTTATTTCTAACCCGGCGGATACATGTACATTTGCTCGCTCTCTCTCTCTCAGTGCATTACGATCCAAATTCGAGCGACTTTTGCGGTAGTTCTGTCTTGCACCCAGAGCACCAGAGCACCAGAGGAAATGATTTCCCCACCCTAGCGCGTTAAACGCATCCTGAAATTAGGGAAGCAGGCAAGCGTGTAACATATTTTAACGCTACCCAGCACAATGGATCGCTGCTAATGGGCAATTCTTCCAAAAAGCTTGGTGGCGCAAAATGGTATCACGCCGTTTTGCGCTGTTATGTTGGCTTGTGGATGGATCACCAGCATAGCATGTCAATGATTTTGTTAGCTTCAAGAAAATAGAATTATTTGTGGAATTATATTTCGATAAAATTAAACCAATAACTAGTTGCTATGAAACATTTAACTATAAATCGAAAAACTAGACACAATAATAGGTGGTTGATTGGTTCAAACCATGACCTAGAACGTACCGTCCATTCGTATGGTAGAAGCTCAGCATTTGGTTGAGTCAAACAAACACAACAAAAAAACCAGCGTCATAAAGTGCAGAAAACCAAACATATCACCATCAACTACCAATCAATCGGGACGCCCCCTTACGCGAAGAATCCCTAGCGCAAACGCCCTAGCCAAGCCAAGACTGATGCGTAAGCCAAACGGTCTATGGCGTCATGCTTCTGATCATACGCACAGCAAATGAATGGGCAGCCAGGCAAGTGGCAACGAAAGCATAAAAACTATCACACAACCAAAGGGGCACCGAGCATAGCCCACCATCGAGCAGTGGCAGTGGATGGAAGCAGGTTGACCTCAAACGAAAATTGATGAGGTACCTAGGCGTGAGCCTAGTACTTTGTGGTTGTAAGAGATTTGGGAGAATAGGTGACAAGACCCCCTCAAAAAAAAAAAAAAAAAGTTCACGGTGACACACCTCAGCAGTATCAGCTCGGACTGGGGGCGAGGTGGGTATTCTGAGGCGCAACGTACCATCATCGTAAGGTTGTCAAAACAACGCATTTCATTCAGTGTAACAAATTGCTGACAACCCAATAACAGAACGCCAACAAAAAAGCAAACAAACTCCTCACACAACTGTCCGCACGATTTGGAAGAATGTTAAACGACTGTGTGCTAGCAGAGGCCAGCAACGAAATGTAAGGAACGGCAACGCGGCACACACACACACACGACACAACACAAAAAAGATCGAATGAATAACCCACCGGTGCGTAGATGCGTATAGGAGGACACCACGATGACACAGTTGAACCTGTTGCGCCCGGTGGTACGATGGTGTCGTAGTGACGCTTTTGAACTCATCACGATACAACCACATCCTACGGATATACACCACACGGCACGACTTCTCACTCAGTGATCCACTAGCGCACTATGGGTCACCGGAAAGGGCACCGGATCTTTTTTATATCCGGGCAGCTTCAATCCTCTGCTGATCGGACAGATTTGTGCTTCTTATCGGCGACTATCGATTGGCTGCAACCTGTGTGATGTGTGTGTGGGGGTGACTTCGATAAGGTCCTTGCTGCCTTGGGGATGGTGCGCATGAGCACGTAAGGTGCCGATTTGGTACTGCGCATTGGGGAAAAAATCGATGGCCCGATTGATGATGCATGGTTCGTATGCAAATGGAAGCTTATCGGAGATCGAGTGGCAAAGCATGATAGGTATCTGGTCCCGTTTTGGGATAGATAAAGCGGCATGGCTTGTATGAGTAATAGGGATAACTAGGGTAGGAAACTATGTACATAAGTAGCAACTATAGTTTAAAAAGTTCTATATAGTTGGGGATAAATTATGGAGTTCTGTATCATGGATAAAAATCGTAGGTCGGATGTTGCTGTGAATCTCAAGATAACACCAAGCACCAGTGAATCTTGGAGGCCTATAAAAACAATATAAATACACTCGTTCAGTAAGGCCTTCCAAAAAGCTTTAGGGAACGAAATTATTTCGTCTGAACGATCACAGCTGCATTGTGGCTGCAGCTTCGGGGAAATTTGGCAAAGCAATTCCAACTGTCGATTGCGATTGCAATCATACAAAGTCGTTATCAATTTCATGTAAGTTATGGTGCCGAATGATAAGCTCGACAGAGACAGGACCATGCTCTACCAACTTTCGGTGAAATTTGGGGATTGTACAAGCATGTTTGACTTGTGAGTTATGGCGAGCAAAAATTCAAATATTCAAAAAAAACATATAAAAACACATACGTTTGGAGGTTTTCCTATTTGAGTTTAGTGAGCCTTGTGGATTTTAAGGATACAAATCAATTAAAAGCCTAGAGCGTTCCTAGAGCCTAATGCAGTATCATAACGCTCTCATCTCGCAAGGATTTTAATTAAAACAAACAACAGTAATATTCCGCAATATTGCTTTTCTAAATACTCGTCGGTCGGGTGTGATGGTAATCGCGAGCTCCCTCTTCCGATACGACGATATGCCATATGCGCTGGAAATGATGGTGTCCGCTATCAGCACTATCCGTTATCGCCAGCACACTCAAGTAGTTCCACTGAATTTGTACTTTTACAAGGCGAAAAAATGGAGGGAGCAATAGCGAACGGAGACGGAACCGAAACCGATTGCTCTGTATCTTTTCAACCCACATTAAGCTCGGTGTTTGAACAGCACAAGAAGAAGTAGGAATGGGATGTGTGTGTGTGTGTTAGACTGTTGGCGTTATGATTTGGAGAGCATTCATTTTTTTGGCGGGAAATACATAATTTTGAACATGTTTGCAACCGATCCCTTGCCCCAGCAGTCGGTGAAACGACACATACATACATTCCCAGGTATCAACGATCACGCACATCGCTGTAACGAAGGGGTCCAGTCCCGTCCGCACCGGGGAGGAGCAGGCTTTGTGCGTGAACCGCTTTCGAGCACAAATATTTGTTCAGATAACGCGCGATAAGCGAAGAAGAAGGTGCACGGTGTCACGATATATGGAACCGGCGTAAAGGCTTGGTTGGTGGTGGTGCGGTGGGCACAAACAACAACCACGAGGGTGACGACGCTGCTGACGATAAAAACACGCACCACCACCGTCGTCGGGTGGTGTAATTGCGATCGATTTGGTCGGCTCGCTCCCGGGCCGCTATCGATCGGGTCGCAGGGAACTGAAATTGGGCTTGAAGTATCGCCCGGTGAGAAGCTATCGTGCGATTTGTTGATCTTTATTCGTTCGTGCACAGAAAATGGTGCAACAGGAACGAGAAAAGGGTTAAATCGTATTTGCTGTGCTGATATGACTTTGGGTTTGCCAAGTTTCACACGTTGATACGACGGCACATTATTCGATTCGAAAATGATCGGATGAAAATGATAGAACCAAAAGCGCAAAACGAAGCATTTCTGCGCCACTTTGGATTGCAGTCATAAATCATTCATTCATTCATTTCAACGAGCATCATTTAAGATACCTAATAGTTAAAGTATCGGATGCACGATCACTACTTACCCCCGTGGGTTTTGATGAGCAGGCTGATGACGATGTCGCCGCGCAAAGCAACTCAACCGATGACGGTTTGGAAGAAGACGACGAACCGGGCTGTTGCGATCCGGATGAGCATGGCTGTGGCAGCTGTTGTTGATATTCCGCAACCTGCCTACGAAGGGTCTCAATCTGCAATGATACAAACGAACGAAACACAAAAAATCGTTGAGTTGAACTTTTTTGCCCATTGCTTTTTGGCACACAGTAGTTGCTGGTTTCCGATTCCCGAGGAAGTTATTCCCCCGTGGGGGGCGTCGGTTCCGTCCACTGTACCCATTGCCGGTACCCCACAGCCAGGTCGCCAGGTGAGGTGGGTAACACGATTTGTCTTAATTACGACGTACGTGGTTTTTCTTATGCTTTTGTTCACCAACAATGCGCCACTACCCCGTGGCCATATGTGTGATATTAAAACAAAACTGATTACGACGTTCTCCGCACTGTCTGCTGGAGGGCGGCTTTTCGTTTTGCTTGGCGAGCGAACGGACGAAAAAAAACAAAACGTACAAAACCTGTCGGAAAAATGGCCACCGGAAGGTTCTAGCCACCACACAATCAGCTAACGGAGCTGACGTAAAATGGACGAATAAGTCTGGCGTCGGAGAGTATGGCGTATTGTGACCCCGCGAGTATGGTGCACCGTCTATCACCGCGTTCTATTGTCACAAAATGGCGCGCAGCCGTGCGCGTCAGGGACGTGGGAACGGTGCACATGCTAATCGGTTCTGGTTTCGGTACCGCGCGACCGCACGTTCCCCCTCTCCCCGGCACCCTTTCTCTAGCTTTCCCGCATGTACGGTAGCATAGCGCAGACCGCGGGATCCCATTCGGATGCCAGCCAGGTGCCTAACCGGCCCCTAACCCGTGTGGTGTGCCGATGTCGCGTAGGGGTGGTAGAAATTGTTTTATGATAAAGCCGAAGCCGAATGGTAAGCCCGGTGCGTAAGTCACACTCGCTGCTGAATTTAATATCCATTCCCAGACCATTATTTCACCTGCGCCCCCACCGGTCGGACCCTATCGCACGGACAAACGCGTCAACAGCAGCGTCGACGTTGTTCCTTCCTTCAAGCGCCTGTTTGTCCGTGTCGATCAAACGAACAATGGTGGTGGTCGCGCTGGTTGCCATTCTGCAGACGCATGAGGCGCCCCCCCCCCCCTTGGCCAACGGGCCAACTAGTATCGATAGTGCTATCAAAGCGTTTGTTCCCACTGTCAAGTCAACTGTACGGCCATTTTAATACAGAGAATGTAGAAGAATGTGATTATACCATTCTTGTACAATGCAAAAATAGCGAGTGATACATGCTTTTCGGATAATAAAAAATTGCATGCTTGAAATTGCTTTCAACTTGAACATTATCTGACGATGGGTGCATTATATGTGCACCGTTTAAAATGCATATCAAATGCAATTAAATTGAACTGTGTTGTGAGGTCTCGTTCGGTTTTTGGTTCGATTTTTAAATGTAAATACGGTTCATATAATAACTTTGGGCGGCTATGAAGCTAAAACTACAACAAAACGGCTCTTTCTGCAAGCATCTGACACCGCGGGAACACCGGGCTCTCTTAAGAATATAATGATCGCATTATATTATACCAGCGCTCTCTGAGCCATTGCCCAACAAATTGTATTGTCCAACATCCAACATTTTCTTCAGTTATGACTCTTATGTTGATAGATCTGAGACTTTTTTTCTTAAGGTTTTGGACCTCTGGAGTCACTTTTTCCTCTGTAAGGACAGTAGCTGCTTGGGTAGATTTTGGGCAGTTTTCAAAGAGGATCTCAGGTTGACTTTAGCAGGCTACATGGAGTTGCTAAACACGGTTGTCAAGCCTTGGATGGAGCATAGCCCCCCAAGACCTTAACCCCAAAGGATTATTTTATGTGGAGGCAGTTGAAAGAGACAATAGGGAGCTACAGGGAAACTGTAGCACCAGCTTGTTCGGAGTTCCGCAGCAGAACTGATATGCTGAGAATCTTGGTGATAGAGAGAAGAACATTTTCTTTCTCTGACAGATGTATACAGAACATCTTTTATATAATTCTTTGATCAATAGGATATTATATGGTTATATTCTACTGTTGCCAAAATTGTTACAACAGAGGTACGACATTTTCAAAAGGTCTTTTATCTACCGAAAAATATTATTCTATCCCTTAACGACTCCACCACAGTCGATCGTGCAACTGTGTCGTACATTTAACACCAACGGCGGGTGTATTCCTAACTGTGTGTGTGTGTGTGTGTGTGTGTGTGTGTGTGTGTGTGTGTGTGTGTGTGTGTGCGTTCCGCTATTACAAGTGAACAAACGTCCAATGACACCGCGCTGCTGTAGAGAGCGTGTGGTGTGTGCCTATACTGAACTGTTGTTACCTTTACACAGATCGTTACATTTTCCTCCACGGTACGGCACGTTTTTTTTACGACCGTTTTCCATTAAAAACGATATATCGTGTTGCACATGGTGCTGATAAGGCACCGAGCAGGTACGGGAAAAGGGACGGTACGAGGAGCCCCTGCAAATACCCACCGGGGGTAGGAGGAAACAACACCGGGGCAACAACGGACGGACGGAGCATCCGCGCGACAAAACACACTTGTGTCCACAAACCTTCTCCGCTCTTCGTACCGCCACACGACGCAGCCTTTCCCCCAAAACGGGGCTGGGGTGTATGTGTGTGTGTGTGTGTGGTACCCATTCCATCGTGACCGTACGAGGGAGTCCCGGAACGGAAACACGTACGTTCAATAACAGTAATGTCTTTTCCATCATCTGGAGCTACGGATGTTCCATTTCAGTCGGCGACAGTCGTTCGTCGAGCCGGCCAACCGGCTCAAGCCACGTCGTCGGCTAAGCGGTACCATGTTATGCTGGTACGATACGGTTATTGGACGGTTCTTGTTTGAAAACAAATGTCCTAATATTACAAAGATAAAAGGTCAAAAGAAGCAACGTTTTTTTAACGGTCGTTGGGGTGAGCTTTATCAAGTTTAGGATGCACCGGAAGAAGCATGGAACATTTTAAAAATTTTGTCAAACTAAGTAAAACATTAAACGGAACATCGCTCTTATTTACTATAAACTAACTAGCAAAAAAAAAAACACTAGTAAAACGTGCCCATTTTACCACATTTTCCTTTGGGGTGCGGGTGCAAATATGTTTATATTGGCTGCCCCTCTTCCTTACCATTACCACCTACAGCGCGACCCGACCCTCATCGCGAGTGTTAAAACGTCAACCATCATCGTCCGCATCCGCCGTTGGCCGCGTGAGCAGAACAATATGTGGCTCCAGCGCAGTATGATCGCTCGGGCCGACGATTATCGATGCTTCCGACGTCCCGTGCACCTTCCGGCACTGTTCCGGCCAACCGGTACCCACGAAGCTGCCGGTGCTCGTTGCGCAACGTTACGGGCTCGCGGTGGGCTGCCCATGGCTTATTAATCATATTTACAAGCGATTTTCAGCGTAGATCACATGCGCACACCACCGGGCACACAGACACACACAAAAGCGAGCTTCATGGGCCGTGTAATTGCCACTGCGAAAAGCCAGGAAGGAAATGGGCACTTCGGGTGCCTTCGATGGGTGCCAAGAACGGTGGCCAGAAGCTGTGTTGTCTGTCCGGTGCAGGAGAAAAACAACGACACACCGGCCCATTTGTTCGGTGGAATACTCGCGGCCGTACATCGCCACACACAAGCCGACGCTGGGCGCTCAAGCGCTGGACAGGGTGGGGGTGGCTTTGACACGACAAACCTTGAGCTCATCGCAAAACGGTCCACCACCGACGTGTGCAAGTAATTATGAAATATTGTTTGTGCTGCATGATTATGATGATGATGATGATGATGATGACGAAGTTGATGCTGCAGCTGCAAGTTTATTCGTTCGATGCGGCCACCGAGCAAGTGGGTGACAATACTTCCACAATGCTTCTATCGTTTGCGAGTGTAATTAGCTGCAAATCAGCATCACTCTCAGCGAAACGTTCAATTATCTCTGTCCGTTGGTCATAGAGATAGATTTTTAAAGTTGGTTTCGTAAAGCTAGTCCAACAACGATCGTCAAACGGCCGATTCGTCAATAGTTTGTTACTGTCTATTGCCCAGGAATACTGAATTCTATTTATTATTTAAGTGTGATGAAACAATTGAGCAGAAAGAGAGAGGGAAATCTTGAACGTAATCCGACAGCGCAGATCCTAAGGTAAGTGTACGAAGGATAATGATATCTTCTGATGAGGTTTGCATTGAAGGTCTTAATTTTAATGTTGGCCGTTTTTGTTTTGTTAAAAAGTCAGAATATTGTCTAAAACATGTGTATAATTTATGAGCCATAGATTTTTTTTTGATAGGCGGTAGCAGTACCGATTTTTCACACGGCAGTATCGGGTAACAAGTCTCATCCGGAAATGTTCCCCCTAAGGCAAGGACTGGATATCCTGCTGCGAGCTTTAAATGATTTTAGTAACCTATGATATGGCCAGGCAGACCTATTAGGTCCATATCCCTACACGAGCCTAGGCCAATAAGAATTAGTTTCAGGCACTCTTGTAGCAACGTGTAACCGGATTCACAATGTGCTCCTCTGGTGCCCTTGGTAGATACATTACATATGGCTCTTTAGTTGAGGTCTTGAGGTCCTGGAAGACCCTTTTATCGTGCGATTGTACTGCCGATTTCTTATTCTAGGCTGGCGCCCTTAGCAGGAGCCAACTCGGCCGATCAATCGTTACCTGCCTGTGTGTAACTTATAACAAATATCAATTATTACGCATTATCGTCGTCAATTGAGAAACATCAAAACAGTCTTCACTGTCCAGGAAAGTCGGTCAGCTTCTCTTACTCGCTACCGATCTCGCTGTGCCTTGCTGATAGTTCTTCCGCGCTTTGTTTACATACCTCTTGGTCTTGCGTCGCACATAGGTCCGATAGTTGGTTGATTTTTTCGCGTGCAATGTTCAGCTCCCGGACCGGATTCTGATCGCCCTCGTCCTCTCCGATGATTCCTTCCGCAAACACTTCCTGCGTAAAGGAGGTGATGGATCCCTTCACCTTGTTCAGGCTATCGTTCAGCTTTAGCCACGACATTTCCGTCGATAGCTGCACGAGAGTTCCGTTCTTTGGCGACAACAGCACAACAAACACGTAAGCACAGAACGCACAAATACCGGCAGGCAGGCAGGAATGCTGAGCTGCATTACCCGATGTAAGCCAAAACGCGCACACTTACTATCCACTAGCTAGCATCTCACAAACGATTTCACCTCCCGAAGGTTTTCGCGATAATCGTGCCGCTGTTTTGGAAGATTTACACGAAAATTGCATAAAATTTAAACCTCCACGAATTCCAAAACAAAAACATTACACGCAATGACAGTGCGATTTCGCCTGATATTCGCCCGAACAGACAGTTTGACAGTTGGTCTGCTTGCTTGCTAAACGGTTGCTAAATTTAATGGCAAGCTGAACCAACATTTAGCAGCATCTGCTTTTGCGGGGTGATCAATATTTAAAAATTAAATCTTATATTTATAGAGCAAAACTTACATTAGATATAACTAAACAAAAACCCCAAAAAGTTTAAATGGTCGACATAGAAAATTAGGCAGCAAATGAAATTCTGCAGTTTAAACTTTCATAACGCAGTGCATTGTTAGTTGCTCACAAAATTCCGTTTTGGAGTTTATAACAATCATGATTTAAGTTCCATATTCCTAGGCAATAAAAAACATTTACTTAGCACACCGGGCAAATCGAACAGTGAAATAGTTGTAAAGTTGTCCACTCGATAACAAACCACCTGTTGTAGACACATACCTATCGTAACTATGGCTGCGGAAGCCTAAACAACGTTAACATGACGACGGTTGTTTTTTCGCACTCGCCCCGACATCTATGACGCTCGAGGAAAGATGGATTTTGAGGAGAATATCATTAAACGACAAAATTCCAGCGAATATTTCGATACGGTAATCGGCCACATTGAGGACATCGTGATTGGGGAAGAGTTTCAGGTGAGTTAAAAATGTGGAAAGTGTCCGCAGAACGCGTGCCCAAGAGGGTTTACCTTACCGATGATGCTTTCAGCAGCATATGGTGAACCAGTTCATGGAGTGCTATTACTACGAGTTCGAACCGGGCGAGGAAAACAAAATCGTCTACACCGAGATCTACCAAAAGTATACGAACATGATTGAGGCGCACATCGTCGAGCATCTGAACCGGAAGATGGCCTGCTTCGACATGGATCTGTTTGCGATGGAGCTGGAAAACAAGAAAACACAGTTGGACGGAGAAATCTTCGAGCTGCTGTACACGCTAACCGACTTTCTGGCCTTCAAGGACATGGTGCTGGACTACAAGGCGTTCAAGGAAGGTGCATATGACGATCTGAACAAAGGCATCAGTGTTACCGGGCTGCAGAAGTAGGCTCTGTGTTTTTTTTCTGGCATACTATGCCCAAGAGGTACTTACTGTTGATACGCATCGTTCGTTTCGCAACGTGTTTTCGCATTTATTGTATTAATTGTTTGAACATTAAGCTTAAAAATGTAAGCCACCGGCACCCGTTGCCGTCCTCAGTGCATGAGGATTTCCGTTTGAATAAGCCTACTGTTGGTATCGCCGGGCATGCGGTACGGCACCATCGCGGCCATGTTAGTTAGGGCCTTAGCTTGCTCGCGCAGGTACCCTAGTTGCTGTGTGTTTGTGTGTTTGTGTGTGTGCGTGGGTAAAATGTAAAAGAAAATAATCAACATTAATTGTGCGCTTTAATCGTCCGTCGCCCGACTTTACTTACGTTCTTCTTGCCGAGGTCATCGAACTTGGCGACATCCTTGCCCTTCATAGTCTTGAACTTCGTGTAGGCAATATCCATCGTGGCCAGCAACAGGTCCGGAATGACTTTACACACTTCCCCGGACAAACGCTTGAAATTGTTGACCGCCACGTCTAGATCGGACATCCGAAGGGGGACAAGTTTGATGCGCTCGAGTATGTCCATCGCAGATTGGTGATTTTTGCCGTGATAGTAATCGAAAAAGGCGGCCAAATCTTTCAGCAAGTTGAAGGTGGTCCACGTCTGCGAGTCACAATTTTTCTCCGCACCCGTGTAACGCTCGGTGAACTCGTGCGCCATCCGCTGGACGCGTTCACGCAGCGATCCTTCCTTGTTGGCGTGATGGACCACCTGGGACAGCAGTATGGAGGTGTAACGGAGCGCCTGCTCCTGCTGGCACGCCAAATCGAACATCTTGATCGCATCCTCAAACATGCCCTTCTTGACAAACTTTTCGGCCACCATTTCGCACACGGTCCGGGCATCGATGTGCACCGTTTCGAACTGATCAATCAACCCTCGCGAACGCATTCCATCGCGCTGCATACGCCCAAACAGCAGATCAAAGTCGCGACACTCGATGGCCAGATCTGCCACGCTCACAAGGAACAGATTTCGTCCCTCGCTGTCCTTCAGATTGCGCAAGAAGTAGAAATAGTGTAGCGCTTCCGGCGGGTCGGTAATTTCGAACTTTTTCACGTACAACATTATCAGGCGCGCAATGTTTAGCCGTCGCATCGGTTGTGGATCTTCAAAGTCGACCGATAGCAACGGTTCCTGAAGATTGCGCGGACCACCGATCATGTGCAGCTCGTTCAGCGCCAATCCAATGTGAACGGCATGGACGCGGTACTTTTCGAAGCGAGACAAAAATTCAATGCCAGCCTCGTACTGCCCGGTGAGGGCGAGCAATTGGAAGTACAGATGGGGCTGCTCGTTGGCATTGTAGTGCTTCTCGCCGTACTGCTCCAGGATCATGCTCTGTAAGCCGGAACAGGTTAAATGCTCCGAGTTATCGTCGCCTTCGGTGCGAATCAACGACAGCTGAATCCACAGAAAATCGTCCGTCGTTTTTGCAATGTCGGCATGCGGTTCCTGTATGTCGCAGCATCCTACAATGCAGTACACGGCCCGCTTGTAAGGATCGGTTGCGTTGCGTATCTGTCGCTTGTACTGCATGCGTATCTGCAGCTCCAACCGTGGGTTAGTTTTTTGCTCCGGGTTGTGGCACTTCTCCTCCAGCACTGCAATCAAATCCTCATGGCCTTGACCCGCCATTTGCATACACTTCAGGGCCGAAGCAAGATCGCCGCAGCGCAGGCAGTAATACACCATGGGCCATAAAGGCTTCCCATCCACTTGCCCATCCTGCAGTCCTATGAACGATGAATTCAGTCCGTGGGTGGCGAGTTTCAACCCGACGAACGAGCCCACCAAATTCAGTACGCTCGGTATGCCGCCACGGCGCGCCTCTCGGAGATGTTCCGAAATGACGGTTTGCATGAATACTTTGTATCGATTCTCCAGATAGCGCTTCGCTTGGTTGATGAACAGATGTTGCGAGCAGCGCACTTTCATCGGATCTTGGCTTCTGGGAATGGGTGTCACGTTTGCCATGTACTTTACTACCTCCCAAACATCGCTGACACGCTAAAAAATTGAGAAATGAGTTGTTTGAAGTAAGCAAAAGATTTAAAAATTTGCCAATTTTTCCTTACCGAATCGTTGAAACTATCCGCCACCTGGGAGAACCGCTGTACCAGCGACGGACGCATCGCACCCTCGCACACAAGCTTGTTGTATTCGTGCACCTCGCGAGCGTAAGCCATCTCCTGGCTGTTCAACGAGGACCTACCACCGAACGTGGTTTCGTTCAGTATGGTCTGCTCGGGACCTTTGCGAATGTCAATCCAGCTTTGCGACGGACCAATCAGCGCGTTCATGAGCTTCACCTTTTCCTGCCTCCAATCGTTCATCATGTGGTCCCATTTCTGCGTTTCGGCAGCTAGGTAGGACTAGGAAAGGAAAAAAAGGCATACATTAAACAATTTGCATGGCGCTTTTGTACAATATTCGTCCGTGCTTACATTCTTGTGCACTTCCTCAATCACGGCAAGTATGGCGTTTTCCTTCTCGTTGCGTAGGAAGTTCTGCACATCGGTCGTAGCGATCGGATCCAACGGTTCGAATGTCTTGCGGGCGCTGAGCGTTTCCAGCTTTTGCGAGATTTTTGGCAAATCAATTCCATTCGATCCCAGCAGGATGTGCCTGTGGTACGGTACGAATGAAGCTGTTGTTAAAGCGCGCTCGATCTGCATACCACCCCACCCCCTGTTACTTACGCTTGCATGTCCTGTGCACCGGTTTGCGTTACCCGGGAATGCAGTTCCTGCGTTGCTTGTAACACTTGCGGCAGGGTACGCTCCACGCGTGGCAAATCATCCGAAACTTGTGTCTCATGGGTGAGCTTTTGGGCTTGCTGGAGGAGCGCATTGAAATCCATTCTCGAGCTGTGTTCCGAACGCGGTTGAGGTGAAAATAACACAAACACTTTCTTTCTTGCTTCGCTTACCGCTTCACCATAACCTCCAATTCCACGCAAATAGCAACAGCAATCTGTGCCGGAGGGAAATTAACAAATTATCTTGAAGAAAGCAACGCTCCTTGAGTGACGAGTAGGTCTTACATGATTTTCAGTACCTTTCAGACAGTTTTTCCTATTGAATAATTCGGGTATCAAGTGCTAGCGAACACATTCGGGCTTGAACGTTTTGGGCGGCTTTATTTTTCTATGCGCTGTGCGCTTCGAGCCGCAACAAAAGTGACATTCGAAGTGTCAGAGCGAGAGAGAGAGAGAAACGTCAAAATTTGAACGTCAACGCTATTAACAATAATGAAAATAATAAACACGAGTAAAAAAACAACAATCCTACCGGACCAAACCAAAAAGTATTGTGTTTGCAGCAACTCGCTTTTTATCACTCGCCTTTTTTATTTGATACATTTTAGCCACTATACAGCAATGTCAGAATCGGAAGAAAACAGTGCCTGCGTTGCTGAGAGCAGAGATTCCGACGGTGAACCAAAGCAAACATCCCAAAGCGAGGATGGTGAAACTGGCGAAAAGCATAGTGCGATCGTCGCCTCACATTACAACAAACTCGAGGATCGAGGGCTAGTGGCGAGGAAAAAGTCAAACATCTATTTTATGCGAAACTTTAACAACTGGATCAAGAGCTGTACAATAGAGAAGTACACGGCACTGGTGAAGGGAAAGACTACCCTGGGCTCACCGTTCCGGGTGTTGGATATGTGCTGTGGGAAGGGTGGCGATCTGATCAAATGGTCCAACGCGAGCGTAACGCATCTGATCTGCACGGACATAGCGCAGGTTAGCCTGGAGCAGTGTGAGAACCGCTTCAACACCATGTACCAAAGGGAGCGAGACTTTCAGCGGAAGCCGAAGGTGGAATTTTTCGCCGCCGACGCAACGCTTCAGCAGCTGCGAACCAAGTATCACGATCCTTCGATCAAGCTGCATCTGGTGAGCTGCCAGTTTGCGTTCCACTACTCGTTCGAATCGTTCAAGCAGGCGGACTGCATGATGAAGAATGCGGCCGAATGTCTGGACGAAGGATTCTACTTCATTGGCACGATCCCGGACGCGAACGAGCTCATGAAGCGGCAGCGCAGGGCAATGTCGGACACGTTCGGGAACGACATCTACCGCATCCAGTTCCTGTGCGATACGGACAATCCACCACTGTTCGGTGCCAAGTACAACTTCCAGCTGGATGATGTAGTGGATTGTCCCGAGTTTTTGGTGCATTTCCCCACGTTCGAAAAGCTGGCGCTGAAGCACGGGCTGCGGCTGGTGGAGAAGAAACGGTTCGAGGAGCTGTTCGATGAACATAGCAGCCGCAGGCAGGGATTGCTGGAGAAGATGCAAGCACTAGAAACGTATCCACCGCCTCCGAACGCTCGGTTTAATGCCGGCGAGCAACCGAAGGAACCGGAGCAATATAAACACGCCGAAGAGTTCGGCAGGCAGATGTCCAGCCACCATCAGTTCCGGGTGGGCACTCTTTCGCACCAAGAGTGGGAAGCGGCAAGTGAGTATTTTAGAAAACATAGGGCAAATGTAATCGTTTGCATCTACTTATTCGGCGTCTTCTTATTTATGTGTCTGTGCAGCGCTTTATCTATTTTTCGCATTTCAAAAAATGAAGACAACCTACGACGCGAAAGGTAGACCGGTGTATTCCTGAGAGCCGCGCGGCACCGTCGTGGCGAACCTCGCTACTGAATCTAATCGTGTAATTGAACAATAAACCAATTTTAAGAGCAACTTTGTATAAGCGCTGCAATACCACGGCGCGCCAATCGTTGAAGTTTTGTGCATTTCTTTCCTTGACCCGTGACAACACGTGCGGACATTCGGTCAATTATTGTATTGCATTCATAGGTACCCTTTCTTTGATCAGTTAAATAAAGATAATGTGTTGTGCTCAAGCAGTGATACGTTCCAACGCTCATAATCGTCCAAAGCAGCGAACATCTGGCCGCGTTGGGGCCGTCTTCTCGAGCAGCTCCGGCCACTGGACCACGAACATGTCCACGATGTAGAGCAGTATGCGACCGCTCAGGGAAAGGCTGCGCACGCGACAGAAGCTTTCGATGAACACTATTCTACATTTGGTGTTGATGAAGAGCAGCCGGGCCAGGAAGGCGACCAAGCACACGGGCACGCACGTTCCGGGACCGTTGGTGAGGATTAGTTCCGGCCGAGCCTTCAGCACGAGCGGTACGCAGTTGATCAACGCCAGCACGGTCGTTGCGATGGAGCTGACGTAGCTCTGGTGTACAGCCCGGCTGCGGGGAATCGTAATGATTTCGTACGTTTGCTTTTCCGGATCCGGCTGCCGATGGATTTCGCTCTCGAGCACTTTCACAACGCTGTTTTTGTCCGTGCTGGCGATCACGTACTGGCGGGGAGCGTACCGTTCGCCATCCAGCCGCTCGACTATGCGCAACATTTCGGCCGTATGTCCACCGGAACCCATCACCACCATGGTGCGGGCCGGTGTGGAACGTGGCGGCACGACCGCACCACTTTGGCCACGGCGAACCGAAACAAGCAGCTGTACTAACCGCAGCAACAGCAAGCAGCCAGCGACCAGCAGGACGGTTGATAAAAACGCCATGACCGCGATAAGCCGAACGCCAAACGGGGTTGCAAGGGGTATTATACTTTCTTCTCCGCTGCGCTCTCTCGATCACTTTCTTTTACTTCAAACCGATCACCACTAATGATGGACACCTCATCACTTTTGTTTACATCGTTTGCGAGGATCGATCGATTTGCTCATCCGCCGAGCGCTATCTCGCTGCGATCGTTGCTGATCCTAGCAACGCACCTGACAAAATTGGCTGCAAAACTCCGCCACTCTTTGCCAGATGATACGCAACGTAGGGCCGATGAATGGAATTCCTGAATCGGTGGTGGTGCTTTCTTTTTTCGTAGCCTATTCCTGTACGTACCGTCGCCAGTGGAATGGGAGGGGAAAGCAGCGGGCTGAGAGTGTGCGTGGTGCTGGTGGTGGTGTATGCTTTCGGAGAAGGACGCGAAAGCAAACATGACGATGATGGGCAAACATGGAACATGCCATCGATTGGGCAAGATTTTGTACTGGAATCTGTCAAAAGGGGGTGGCGTTTAGGGCAGGTGCACGCATTTAACGAGGAATCAAACTGCCGGTGACGGTCTCGTGCGAGAAGGCTCAACATGTTTGTTGAATTTTATGTGTAGTGTCGGCAATTGCATGTTGGCGCTCTAATGGTTTATGCGTGCTGAAGGCAAACGACTCAAATATACCAACGATGTTGTGGAAACACGCAAGGAAGGCAACTTAAAAGCTTCCCATTGTTTTAAATATTTTCCTAGGAAATGTTTTGCTAGTTTTCCTTGTTTTTATATTGGTTTTTAGCTTCATCAACTTCTTTTATTTACATTTTTTGAAATTTATCCATTCAGTACGGCTAGCGTGCACTAGATGGCGCCCGTGTCCGCGTGAAACGTCAACCGAGCTGTCAAATGTTGTCGCACGCGTAGAGACCGCTAAAAACTCAAAGCATGCATGAAGCTTGACCACGGAATCGGTGTTCCTCGTGAAATGCTGCCCGCTACCAAACAAAAAGAAATATCAATTAGTTTTGTAAGCTGCTCATGAGCACTGGAAGCGTGTGAAGGATTAGGATTTGTATCAAATACCGGTCGCATGTGTGTCGTTTCCCGCGGGTAGGAATATAAATTGTAAATAAACGCAAGCAGCCAAGTGCTATCGATTCCGGCGAACGTGAGACACGGTGCCTCCATTTTTTGTGCGTATGAAAGGAAAATTCTTTGTGTGAAACCGAATTCGTCCACCACTGCGTTCAGTCCAGCTTGGAACGGAATTGGATAAGAGGTGTATAGTTTTCGTCCGGAAAATCGTGTGAAACACTCGTTTTCAACAGTAACATATAAAGAAATGGTAAGCTTCAGCGGTGGGGGACCATACTGGAAGGGATCACATAGTGAGGTTATGTGGTTGTGTGGAAGGAGAAGGCAGGTTGTTTCTTGTTCTTGTTTAAACCACGCTTTTGTTTATTGCTTTATCGTTGCGCACACCAGGCTAGCACCAGTACCGATGTGCCGATGGAGTCGGTAGACGCGGCCGGACCGGCATCGGGCGCGTTGAGCCCCAACACAGTGAATGGCAACGGGAACGACCTGGCCACCAACGCAGAGGATATGACTTCGCGTGACTACTACTTCGACTCGTATGCACATTTCGGCATCCACGAGGAGATGCTGAAGGATGAGGTGCGCACGCTGACCTACCGGAACGCGATGTACCACAATAAGCATCTGTTCAAGGGCAAGATCGTGCTGGACATCGGGTGCGGTACCGGCATCCTGTCGATGTTTGCGGCGAAAGCTGGCGCGGCGAAGGTCATCGCGATCGAGTGTTCGAACATAATCGACTACGCACAGAAGATTATCGAGGCGAACAACCTGCAGGAAACGATCACGCTGGTGAAGGGGAAGGTGGAGGAGGTGACACTGCCGGACGGTTGCGACAAGGTGGACATCATCATTTCCGAGTGGATGGGCTACTGTCTGTTCTACGAGTCCATGCTGGACACGGTCATATACGCGCGCGACAAGTGGCTGAAGAAGGACACGGGCATGATGTTCCCGGACCGGTGTACACTGTTCGTGACCGCGATCGAGGATCGGCAGTACAAGGACGAAAAGATCAACTGGTGGGATGATGTGTACGGGTTCAACATGAGCTCGATCCGCAAGGTGGCCATCAGCGAGCCGCTCGTGGACGTGGTGGATCCCAAGCAGATCGTCACGACCTCGTACATGGTGAAGGAGATAGATCTGTACACGGTTAAGAAAGAGGACCTAGAGTTCGAGTCACCCTTCCATCTGTTAGTAAAGCGCAACGACTTTGTGCAGGCGCTGGTGACGTACTTTAACGTGGAGTTTACCAAGTGCCACAAACGGCTCGCCTTCAGCACGTCGCCGGATGCCGCCTACACGCACTGGAAGCAGACGGTGTTTTACTTTGACGACTATCTGACGGTGAAGAAGGGTGAAGAAATTTACGGCACGTTCAAGATGAAGCCGAACGTGCGCAACAACAGGGATCTGGACTTTACCGTCGATCTGCACTTTAAGGGCGAGCTGTCGCAGGTGCACGAAAAAAATCACTACCGGATGCGCTAGGGCGCGCAGCCTGCAGTCACCGTGTTTAACCCCACCCCACCATCATCACTTGGAAAAGCTAGATCTTTACCCCCTTCAAAACCAACATATTATCGTAGTACACATTGGACATTGTTTTACTTCTCGCCAAAAAAAAAAGCAAACTCTCATAGCAACGGACGACAGGGTTCGTGCGGATAACTTGGAGGAAGACCGAAGTAACAGCATCTCCGGCGTGCCGTTTTACATCGTTTGTTCAACGAGGCGCGCGTGGTCCATTCCACTCGAAGCAAGATTTACCTTGTGTAAGATAGCATCTGTCCGAGACCGCATGCATGCTACAGGTAAACAAACTGGACTTCCGTCTAGTGCCGCACGTGGTTTTATGTGTTATCCGGTATCCCTATATAGACTGGTTCCGTCACGACGCAAGCGTCCGCAGGCAGCAACAAAACAACAGTACACAGTAGCACACGAGGAGCCAAGACATCCATATTGACCATTGTATCCGATTGTGAAATAACCTAGACTCTATATAGGCATGGCAGATAAGTTCAAAAGTTAAAATATACGAACGAATTATGATGACTGGAAAGTATGTGTGGCGGAGTTTTTTTTTCTTACATTTCCAAATGAAGTGGGCAACTTTCTCCAAATAACTTAACCTTGAGTTTATTTGCACTTATTATTTTTCATCTCGCCGTGCGTGCGTGGGCTGTGAGAAATACACAAATGTGTGCGCACTGCAGCAGCCGCGGAGCAAGCATCCAAAATCGCTTTAGAAGCAGCTGCTTGGCGGAAAACAACAGAAACAAGGCAACAACAATCACCACCCGCTTTATAGTTCGCACCGCGGACCACCCTACAATAGACGCTATTTGTTCTCGGTTACGCTGCTGGTCGCCGTCGTCGTTGTTGCATCAGCTTTGCTGTCCTTATCCTTCATCTTTAAATCACTCATCAGATTGTTCTTCTTTTCCGTGAGCTGCTGCTTACGGTCCTTAAAGTCTTGCTTCTTTTCCGCTATCTTCTCCTGAATGTTTTCCTTCTTGTCTTTGTACATCTGCACCAGCCGCGCCTTCGAGGGGATCGGCTTGATGTAGCCCCACTGTTCCAGATATTTGATCGAAACCGTCGTACCGCCTGAAAGAGGGGGGAGAGGGGGGGGGAAGGCAAACAGCGCAATTAGTACGAATCCATTATGATACGCTCAACCGGGAAGTGACTTACCCAGTGTAACCGTGTAACGTGCTGGGGTCGCTATTTTATACAGCAGGTACGCAATGGCTATGTGTCCCAGGCTGGAATCTCGCACCGGGTTAATCAGCGCTTCGGACACACCGAGCGATTCGAGGATGGCGATCACGTCGACACCGCTGGTAGAGGCGTAGTAGAAACCACCGAACCACATTACCGACGTGACACAGTGCACGGGCACGAGCACGTACCAGTACTCCTTGTACATCTTCTTGAACCGGGCAAAAAGACCAAGCTTTTCCGGTGCGGGTGGTGGTGGTGCGTCGATTTCCTGCTGTTCGTTCACGGGTTCCTTCTGTCGGCGCAAAGTGGTTCCATTGGAGAAGGAGCGTACCAGCACACCATTTAATGGGACACTTGTGCACCATGTGCTTGCGTTGATTGGATGATGTATCGTTGAATATCGATCTGTGCTGTGAAGGCATGACGCTGCCGATAGCGTGCTGCTAGCGTATCTGCTGAATCCATTGCCGGATGTGTAACGGTGCACCACGTTCAGCAGCTTGACGGAAGCGGTTGTTGGCACCTTACGAGCACCGTATGACGTCAAGCGGATCATGCTTAACGCTAGTGCAGCCATAACTTTCGTATGATAACTTTCCTTTTCGATTTTTTCGTTCGACAAGAGGGAACGCGTTGTGAGGAGCACTGTGTGTTTTAGTAGAATTGATCGTGACGATGATCGGACATTCTTCCGACCGGAATACGTGCGGAAACACAGACAGAATTTACGCAGTATTGTAGCGCGATGGCGGACGCGGACGCTGCTTGTAGGTAAATATGGTGAAAATAGGTTGATTTGGTAATAGGCAGGGATTATATTTACGTTATGCTATGCTGCGCTCGCCGTTGTTATCCCTTCTCCCGAAATCGATGATCCCACTTTTGCGTTTTTTTTTGTTGTTTTCGTCTTGTTATGACAGTTCGCCTGGCCCGGTGAAGCGTTTCCCAAGCGTTTGTCGTATCGCGGCGAAGAAACGGTTCGGCAGCTGTCAAAGCAATCGCATAACACAATCAGCTGTGCACTTTGCTGCATGGCTGTTTTTTTTTTTTATTCTGTTGTTACTTCGTGGTGTGCGATGCAGAATTTAAAACATGTTGTAATGTGAGAAAATAGATGGTTTTCCGATCCCTTGCATCCCCCACATTACACACGATGAGTGGAAACGGCGGGCATCGCAGCAAGTTTGGGTCGCTGATAGGCGTCCTTTACGTTGGGCACACATGCTGCAAGTGTCTGGTAAGTGTCCTTGCTGGGTTCCCCACCCACCCACCGAGCAGCATGCTGATGGTGCACTGAAGGATACGAGGGGTTGATATCGATTTTATTTATTTTTTCTGCCTTCGCTTGATTTGTAGATTTACGCCACAAGAAATGCCGAGGTGCTCACCTGCCACGAATCGTCCCTCGAGTGTCTGTCGCCCCAGTCGGGATGGGTTGAGGTGGACCCGCTGGCCGTGTGGGAGACGGCACGAATGTGTCTGGAAACGGCCGTACAGAATCTAATCATACTGGACATAAATCCGCACGACATTGTGGCGGTCGGTGTGTGCAATCAGCGCGAGACGACGGTGCTGTGGGACAGGACAACGGGCGAACCGTTGTGCAACGCGATCGGATGGTGCGATACGCGCACATCGAGCGTGGTCGGCAGCATTCTGCAGCGGGTACGGGGGAAGAAAAATTACCTTAAATCGGTATGCGGCCTGACGGTGAGCAATTGCTTCAGTGCGGTCAAAATTCGTTGGATGATGGAAAACGTGGCCGGAGTGCAGCAGGCGGTGGACGACGGACGGGCCGCGTTCGGGACGCTGGACAGCTGGATCATATGGATGCTAACGGGGGGCGTCGAGGCGGGCATTCATGTGACGGACGTGACGAACGCGGCCCGGACAATGCTCATGAACCTGGAGCGTTGCGTGTGGGACGAACGGCTGTGTCGTTTCTTTCGCATTCCTAGCAAGATCCTGCCGGAAATTCGGAGCTGCTCCGAGGTGTACGGATACATTAACGATGGTCCACTGAGCGGCATACCTATTGCAAGTGTACGTTTACCTTTATTGGTAGCCACATATCGTTTGAAAGAGTTTGAATTTAAATTTTTAAATCATTTTTTAGTGTCTTGGCGATCAACAGGCCGCCCTGCTCGGGCAAATGTGTATCAACGCAGGGCAAGCCAACTGTACGATCGATGAGGGAATGTTTGTGCTGTTCAACACTGCCCAGGAAATTATCGACTCCGACCATGGATTGCTCTCGACGGTGGCGTTTCAGCTTGGTCCCCGTGGGGCCGTCTATTACGCGCTCGAAGGTGCAATAGCACACGCCGGTTCGTCGATCGGTTGGCTAAGACAAACGCTAGCCCTCGAACCGGCACCGTCCGAGCCAATGAACAGCAGTCTGACCGGTTTGTTTCCCGATGGCACCCCCAATACTCAGCTGGTAGCTTCGTTTTGTTCCGTCAGCTCACCGGTTCCACCGTACGGTGGTGATTCGAAGCCGCTCACCAGCAGTGGCCCTCGTGGTGGCGTAATTTTCGTACCTGCATTCAGTGGCTACTACACACCGTACTGGCGTTACAAGGCACGGGGCATGATGTTTGGCATTACGCTGCAGACAACGCCACAGCAGATTATGTACGCCGCACACGAAGCCATCTGCCATCAGGTGCGGGAAGTGTTGGAATCGTTGGCGAAGGATTGTCCAACCTGGCCACGGCTCACGAAGCTAACCGTCGGTGGAGATCTGAGCGAGCAGCGGTTTCTGGTGCAAATGCTGTCCGATCTAAATGGGCTGCTGGTGGAACGACCGCAAACATCGACACCGGCCTGCCTGGGAGCGATGCTCGCTGCCGGGCTGGCCACCGAAATACTGTCCATCGACCAGTTTCGCCAAAACTGTGTTCCGCCGGTCGATGTTTTCAACACTGCATACAATTCTAGTCGTAAGCGATCCCACCTTGAACCGTCTGTCTGTGTCCCATACTAAAATAAGCCCCCCCATTCGCTCTTTTCCACAGAGAGAGATATGAAGTTTCGCCGTTGGAAGATGGCTGTCGATCGCTGTTTGAACTTTGACTCCGTGTCGGACAGCGATCCCGTCAAGCTGATCGGTGACGGGCGTGATCCAGATTCGTTCGTCCGTTGCTCTATTCCCGGTTCGGTGTTTATCGTTTCCTCCTTTGTGCTGGTCGTGGTCGCGCAGCTGATGAAGCAAAACGGTTTCGCGTAGCTGCGCACACACACAAGGAAGGCAGGGAAGATGGTTGCTTGATACGATCTTTGCTGTTCGCGCGCATTCGCAGTTACCACGAAGCGAGGTAGTATTAGGCGCTGTGTAGCTATGTTCCTGACCGCAGCAATCGGGTGTGGTGTGGCGTGGAGGGACATTCGTTGTTTGTTACCGTGCACAAATTGATGACACTTTCGTACGCTTGCAGCAAAACACTATGACAAGTGAGAGTAATGAAATCGAAATACAATAACTACGTTTGTTGCTGAAATGCGGGTAGAATTTTTCTGTTAGGCGTTAAATGAAAGAAACTTAATCGGTGTGTATGAAGTCTCCATGCAGCAGAACTCGGTAGCCAATTCCATCTAGATCGGTGCTCCTCAAGCAGGATTGTCAATCCAGCTACAAATAGAATCAAGGAAAGGAGCATTGACTAACTTTCTTACTGATCGATCAGGCGCTACCGTCGTGGCCTGCTCTGCTTTCAAGGGTTCGCAACTTTCTAGACCCCGATGTAAATCAGTGTTCTTATCCCCAAATGCGTTGTGCTCAGCCTGGAGCCCCATCGCTAGAATGGTCAAATTTTCGCAATCGCTGGCGGACGAGAAGGGGGTTGAAAATTCTAGACCCCGGTGTAAATCAGTGTTCTTAAGCGAGACCCTCTGGGGAAGCCACCATCAGATATGGATTCGTTCTGCTAATCTCCAGAAAAAAAGCCCTATCGTGTCGAGCAGCTCCTAGGAGTTACTGAGCTACAGCAGGTGAGCGCCCGACCGACCGCTACAGGTTGGCTTATCTTTAGTAATCCGCACGTCCATGACAGTCAGGATCTGGATTCCTTCTAGAGAAGATGGTATCTGAAGAATCAACCTCCTAGCGTCTGATGATTCTCTAAAGCGTCTCTTGGCCCTTGATGGTGAATGTGAATGAACCCTGAGAATTTTCCGGGTTTACTGTCCTGTACAGATTGTAGGGTGAATGAAGAGTTCAAGCAATTTGTATGCAGGACAAGATAGGTTACCCGGGCTAACCAATGCCCGTTATGTACTGACTAGCAGTTCTAGCAGTGTGTAAGGTCTCTTCTTAAAAATTACAGGCAGTGTACCTAAAATTAATCGCTGTTCGTTCTAAATAATAGCCTGCAGAGACAGAGCTAATGATGACACTGAAGAGAACATGGGTAAAGGAATGTTAGCGGATGATGCCACACCTCTATCCGTTCTACTGAAAAAACGAGGTGGTTCAATTTTGCGATTGAACCAGGCCTGATTGATTTGGTTCGATTGCACCAGTAGCCATGGCTAATGGGGTTGTTGCCGGCTCATTATATGAGTGTTACATCTTGTTTCCTATCTAACTGTCTCTTGGCGTATTTGCTCTGATCGTACCAATGAGAAATGTAATGCGATCGGCTGTTCTTCCCTTGGCTGTCCTTCCCTTTTGCCGAACATTCCGGACCGCTGGCAGACGACTAATGTACCGTAGCATTGTTAGACGCTGTAACCAATGGCTTGAAATCGGTAAACACTGGCCACACACTGCATCAACAAGTCAGCGAGCTGTCGATCGGGAATGCTTAAGCATCGCAGTGTTCGCTGCTTCAGTGCCGATAGGTGGAAAGGGGGGGAAAAAGGGGGAGCATTTGATAGGAATATGAAAAACCGATGACGTTCCATTGTTTCAATCCATTTCCGTCCATTATTGTTTAAAAGCTGCAAATGAATGGCGGGCAGCATGAAATGCTGGCCAACTAAATGTCCTAGTGAAGGTGAAGGAGATTTTTTGTTTTGTTGTAGAAATTCGCTCTCCAATAGCCGCTGCTACTAACCCCACCACTGTACGGCTGGTGATCTGTTTTTAACCCCCCTCAACATCCCGAAATGGGTACCGTAAAATTTGGCCCGCTTTCAATATGGAGCGATGTGTGCCCGCTTGGCCCCTTGTCGTTTTCACTGCCCGAACCGGGCATTCTTTTTGCCATGCATTGGCACAAGAAGAAATTAGAAAAACGGGCCAGCCCAGGTGAATTATCCCCAAATGCTTTGTGCTCAGCCTAGAGCCCCATCGCTAGAATGGTCAAATTTTCGCAATCGCTGGTGGACGAGAATGGGGTTGAAAAATGAAAAAAACGGGCCGATAGAGAGAGAGAGCGCTAAAATTTGAAACACAAAAATTCAACGCTAATTACGCGTCGGCCAGAAGAAGATTGTTGGCCGGCGAGGCAGAGCATTGGGGAAAAAAGTATGTTAATTTGCTAACCCGTCCTACGGTTTATATCTGGCCCGTGCGGGAAATAATAGTAGCCGAGTGCTAAGCTATGTGTCCGGCTCGTGGGGCATGGTGGAACGCGGTGTGGGCCATTTAGAAACGGGACGTGTTATCGGAAAAATATCGGAAAAGTGGGACACCGTATTTTAATGATATGGCCGATCCATCAGTTTTTTGTTGTTGCTCCATCTTTCCTCCGGGTGTTACGGATAGATGGGTGGCGCTGGCGGCCATATCGGGTTGAGTGATAAATTTCAGTATCACCTTTTGATTAGGCATATCTCTAATTTCGATCATAAAATAGCTCTTATCCCCTTCGAGACATTACTCCCCTTACAAAACCCTGGACTTTCAGTTTAAACCAGGTAAACAATACCTTTCTTCTACGGGAATTGCTTCATTCTCGTACGAAACCACCCACGAGAGCCGTGTCGATTGGGCGTCGAGAAAATCGATGGAAACTATTAGCCCAGCCGAGAACTATTAGCGTCCTCCACTTATCGGTCGATCGATCGAATCGGAAACCCGTTGTAACCATACGATACGATTACAACAGACCGCTAGGTGCGGCTTTTTTCCGATAACTGTACAGCTGCTTCCGATGGACACGCTTCAGCCATTAGTATCGGTATTGAAAGGAATCCGGCCGTCCGGAGTGAATTGAATCTTCCCTGGGTTAGCACTGTTAAAAGTCACCTGCTAAAATTTTTGTTATAAATAAACCTAGCATCGAGTTTCGATTTTATTATTCTGCAGGTCTGACTTTAAGGTGGCCATTTTGGCTAATTTTCACTTTTCACAGATGTAGATTGGTTATCGCTACTCCGACTCTGATCTGATCTGATCCGAAGCCCTCCGTAACTGTGGTGGCCACCAATCTTGCAATCTCGATAATGGGAATTTAATCAGACCACATTACTGGATGCGGTTGCACTCCCCCCCCGCCCCCCCTCCCTCTTCCGTCGGACGCTGGGCCTCAACCGATCGTAGGAACTTTCCCCAGCGAAGGGCCCCCCAATCATGTTGTTAATTTTCCCATTGTGTTTTTTTTCGGTTCGGTTTTCCTTTTGTTTTTCGGCTCGGTTCGGGAGGAAAAAGCGTGCGTGCGTGGACGCTGAACGCTGGACGAACGCAGGCTCGCGCGTATTCGTAGTGGCATGCGTTTCAATTTCGTACCGATTTTGTGAAGTCGAAATCAAAAGTGATTTTGATGCACTACTACGCGCTGCCATTTTGGTATGACAACACTCTCGGAGTTGCGCCGGCAGCAATAAAAGCCAGGCCAGAAGGAACGCTTGGATCTCGAACAAAAGTGAAACTCTTCTCGCGGAGCACCACCGGGCACCGGTTGAGCAAACACAAAAGCTCACCCGGCGGGAAAATGATACGCTGCTGCTCCGGATTAGCGGTCGTGCATGAAGAAAAGTCGTTAACATAATTTGTTGTGTATGATCTGCGAGCGAAATGACGGGCCCGAACCATCAAAATTCCGCACCATCGGAAACCGCCGAGTCCTGGTGTGGTCGTGTCGCGAGTGTCGCTGACGTTGGCGACAGTAAATCAAACGCTAGACGAGATACGAGGCGAAGAGGGAAAGATAGTAAAGTTGAAGAAATAAAAAAGGCAACCAATTCTGGAGCCCCGTACGCAGCGCTGGAGACGCAGAATTCAATGCTCCATGTCGGTTTTCACAGGAACAGTTTTATGGGTTCGGCTAAGCTGCAAGTTTGCTGGGACGATTGATGTCATCGGCTGTTATATGATGTGGCCGTCCAAACGTGTGAAAGTAGAGATACTTTGTGGAGTTCTTAGCTGTCTGGCTGACTTTCGTTATTATATTCGTTAGTTGTTATCAAAATATAATCAAGTTTCGGATGCTAATTTTTGAGATGAAAACTTACTTACTTACTTACTTACTTACTAAGCCTGCTGCAACAATCCTCGATAACGCTCACGGTCCAGCGACATCGTATGCCAATTGATCTTCCCAGTCGTTGTGGTAGCAGCATTAACGCCGTCACTTCGTCTTCGCCTACCAAGCCTTCTATATCTATGTGCACGACCAGAGTCGTGAGGTACAGAAGGTACAGACGACGTGACTTGAAGTAACTTTATGGGCTGGGTCGTCCGGTGTCATTCTCATGACATGACCAGTCCACCTGGGCTTCGGAAAATCTTTCTCTCGAACGCGGCTCGATATCTCAAAGGCGTATGTGAGTACTGGGACTATAAAATGTAATATGATATCGAAATAGACTCAGATGACCCTCAAGTCTCCATCGATCTTCCATCAAGCTATCAGCTATCCTTTTTTGGGCGGTCCGGTGGCAGAAGCGATAACGGCGCCAGTCCTCACACGGCGGGCGGGACCAGGGTTCAAATCCCATTCAGACCGTACACAGGGCTGACTACTTTGCTTCGAGAAAAATCAAGTCACAGAAAGCCAGAAATGGCAGGCCGAGACATCTCGAGGTTATAGTGCCTAGGAAGAAAAAGAAGATCGGCTATCGTTTTGTAAATTAACTGTTGATCTCCTGCAATATTTCTATTCTTACGATCTTCTCAAAAATGGTCGAGATCATCAGATCACTATGAGTTTGATAAGGTTCTGCTTGGAATGAAGTTTTTTTTCTATTTAAATTGTCTTGATTATCATCGTCATCATATGATACAAAAATGGTCACAAAAAAGCCTGTTAATCCCACTATCTAAACTCGGACAGAATTTGTGTCCTTTTCGGTCGGCTCGGCGGCAAATAATAGAAAGAGATTAGAAGGAATTCAATTTGAGCGTATGGCTTTACTTTTTTCCCTCCACGCTTCCGCTGCGGTTTGCCGTGGCGGTTAGAGTTCCGCCACGGTTCGTACGCTTTTTTTCCCCACTGTTAATGGAAACTAACCTTCTTCCCGGCCATGAGTTGCGTCGAAATTAGCTCCCCTTAACCCCTTTCCGTCCCTGTCTTGCCTTCCCTGGCCACACTTGCGACTGTGTTGGTGTGATCCGGCTCGCGCTCGCACTTTGGTCTACCAACATTCGGGCGCGGAAAAGCTAGACTGGCACAAGATGGGAGCAAAAAGAAAACACCGGTGGATCGGCGGAAAACACAGGTCCGGTACGAACCTGTGGGTTTGCCTGTTGGGTTGTGAGAGCTTCACAGATCACTTCCCAAAAGGTTCGCCTCATTCGCGTTCTGGCACTCGCGCCGACGGTTAGCAAAAACGGTACCGACAAACAGCCCGAAACGCAGCGGAACGTGCACGACCGAGCCAGTAGATGTGATCCGTGACTGTGATCAACCTAGACGCTGTGACTTTAGAGCGTGTCTCGTGGTCTTTCCGCAAAGGAATGTGTGAGTGTGTGTGTGGAAGTGTGTGACATTTTGGTGTAGATTTCATGTTTAATGCTTCGGGTTTCGCTTTTCGATTGTAATTGTGTGAACTGAATCCGGCGCCACGAAGTACCCAGCAGGACAAAGATCATCTAGTGCACAGTGAAGGATCGCACGTGTGTCAACCCGCTCGATGCTATGTATCCGAAGGATCGGAACCTGTTGTGGGTCCTGCTAGTGACAGCAGGACACCTGTTGATGGTGCCCATCTGCAAGGCCTCCGAGCATGCGGCCGGACCGATCGGTCGAAAGTTGAACCACGGGCTAGCTGCCATGCACCACAACCATCTTATGGGCGGGTTGGGTGAGAGCGTAAAATTCAGTGCCAACAGTGTTCCGCACGTGCTGCCGTATGCAGTCCCGGCGGCCTGGCGTATCTCGGCTACCGTCAGCACACCGCTTGCCAGCAGCTGGGGAGTACGGAAACCGCTCGCAAAACCGGCGCGTGGTGTTGCTGTTGCTGCTGCTGCTGCTGCTGGGGGCAGTCGGAGCCGCATCAACAATCGGTCAATGACTCGCTTTTCTGAGGTCGAAATTCCACCCGGCTTGGAGCAGCAACTTGATGCGCCGGAACTGCAGAGACCGGAGCCGGCCGATGAGACCGGGCTGGTGGAGCTGTACCGCAGTGCGGAACGATCGCGCGGGATCGAGAACCTCTTCTGGAAGTACTTTGTCGATAATGGTAAGCCACGCAATTGAATCTTGAGACGTAACGGATACTGTGGCCACGGTATGCTTTGGTCCGGCCATAACAACAAACCACTTGAAGGTTGAACAATGTACCCATTCTGGGTATGAGGGGGATGAGTTGCTTTTTAAAGTTCAGTAGGTTCAGCCACTAAGCATAAGGTGTATTTTCCGGACCGTTATTGTTGGTTATTTCATTATGTCTAGGTCGTTGCTTTGTATGGTTATTGCACAATAGAAATGGATCTATGTCAAAGGTAAAAAATTTAAATTCTTTTTAGTACAGTTCTACTAAAAGCTCCTGAAAGTTTATTGTGGATCCTTGTAAGGTCTGGCATAAGACAAAATTATGCAGAACTGTTGAAGTTGATGTATTTTTAAAAGATCGTTCCAATAGTTTTTTAACTTCCTAAAAATCCCATTTCCCTCCCAAAACCCATTTCAATAAGTGGCATATTGCTACATTGAACAATAATTGTTCTAAAACATAAGTTTTTTTTCTTATAATATTCTTAATTTTTAAAAATTTCTCAATTAAGGACTACTAGTACTGAAATGACATAATGGGTCTTCGGGACCGGGGTTCAAGTCTCATCTGGGTCGCTCCTCCATAGTGAGGAATATCAATCCCGATTATGCGGTTACAATAAGTCTAGTAAGCCAAACATGGCAGGCATGGCCTATAAGAGGTCGTTAGGCCAAGAAAAAAGCAGAAGAAGAAAAGTATTAACATGAATACTTCCTGTTTAAAACAAATTTTGTCAATTTTGGTCGTGTAGTTAGCGTACCAAGGCCGGACTACGGGTAAATTAAAAATAAATATCAAGGCTCAACAGCTAACAGCTAACGCCAACGAAGTTGGGAATGACTGGCCGAGACCCCTCGAAGTTGTAGTGCCAAAGACGATTTAAAATATATCCGTATGGCGCCGGTTTCCCACGCGACGGTACTGGCATGAAAACGTCTGCAGGAAAATGACGACAAGGAAAACAAAGAGGCAAGAAAAAGCATACAACGTAATTTTGAGGATATAGATATAGAGATAGGAAAGGAGACGAATTCTACAGTGTAACTAGACTTCTAATCTCCAGAGATAACTAAGCTATGGCTTTTATATGGAATGCTTCAAGCTTACCCCAAGGCTCACAGTATTTCCCCCCTAGATAAACAGTTTTGTTGAGTTTTCACCAAGGAAGCTAAAGCGCTAATACCCGTTAATGAGTAAAAGTGGCTCATCAAACAACCTAAAATGACTAGCGAAATGCTTAGCGAAAAAGACGCCTCACTAATCATTATCGCTTTGTCTGAATGTTTAAATCCCAATCGATTCAATTATCGCGAAACTACAGCCCCACGTCTCAGTGCAGACAGTTGTTTGTGGGTTTATGGTGTTCGGGCGAACCTAACAACCTTGTACTGCCGATGAACTTTAACCACCTAGAGCAGCGTTGCTAAGGGAGTGCTTCCGCCGAATAAAAAGATAAGCGAAAAGCACTGGTACGGTAAGCAATTTCCGTGTAGCGCAGTGACCAAACAAACAGTTTAAGTTGCTTAATTACCTCGCTGGCCTGCTTCCGGACGATTCCGGCGGTTCGCAAAAGGGCTAGGGCGTCCCATCCAAATTTGGTGGATCCGGTGGCTCTTCTTGTTCGGTGGTTAAATCCCATTTCGTCTATCCCTTTTCGTGGCGTACCGTTAGCGGGCGCACAAGGCGATGATACCCTGCACGCACACGTCAAGCGCGCAGTACTGTGGGAACTTAATGACCCATGATTTAATTGTGGAACGGGGAAGCTCGGCGCCTAGTCCGATCGATTGAGGTCAGTTACTGTGCTGGGAAGAATGGTGTTGGCCGCCGGATTGACGTTGACACACGCAAGTCTTCATGTATGCTGATGATCGCCGTGATGATAGGGTTAGAAGGATAGAGCGGGTCAAAGAGAAAATCACACCCTAAAGAATAGTACATCTTAGCATCTAATGGTTGATTTTTTCGGTGTGTGTGTGTGTTTATTGTACTCCCCAGACGTTTCCGCCTCGATCGAAGATGAGGACGACAACGACGCTGATGATGATAGCGGCATCGGAGCAATCGACAAGAACGCGCTGCAGTCGGGCGACGGGTCCGCGAAAGGGGTGGAAGGACGCAAGAAGAAGTTCCACCTGAAGAAAAAGTACAAAAAGTTTCTAATACCGCTACTGTTGGCGTACAAGATAAAGTTCCTTGCACTGGTTCCGGCCATCATCGGTGGGCTGATACTGTTGGTGAAGTCAGCCGGGCTGGCCGGATTCTTCTTCGCGCTCTTTACGGCCGTGGTCAGTCTGAAGAAGTACTAAGCCACCGTACGGGTACGGAAATGGGCGAAGAAGACTAGGAAGAAACACAAACTGTCATTACCCTGTCCCGAGCAGAAGGAAACCACCGCGAGAAGAAAGGGGGGGATCGTCACATCGATCGTTCCATTCGATCGTAGGGTAAGTGTTGGGCTATGTGGGCCAAAATCAAAGTCAAACGGTACTTTTGGTCAATAAAAAACGCACACAGACACATACAATGAGCGTAATGAATTTCACCCGCAACCTTCTTTTTCTTTATATTCCCGTAGGGCTATAGCTGCGGACATCCCCCCAGTGGCAGGCATCCAGCAACGCGGCTCGGGTCGTCCTCTAATTTATTATCGATTTTCGTAGGCTTAATAGGGCAGGACGTGTGACGGGTCGGCAACCAACGAACGGGCGTCCATAGACGGGCGTCAATTAGAAAATAGCAAACGCATTGCGTAGTGTGTAGGTAATAGGGCAGGCCGCCAGACGGGACGCCACGGACAAGGTTCCGAAGCAAAGGAGCAGATGGCCCCCAACGGTCGGCCGGGCCTTTGAATAGTGCGTCAAAGATTTCTTTTGTTTGTTTCGGGTTCGATAGGTTTCGGCTCAGCAAAGGAAGGCGGCTCTCGTTGCGTTCATTCAGCGGCACGAGAAAAGGTATAAAATGTTAGGCTAGGTTAGGTATGTCTTAAGGTCGAGGTTTTTGTTTTATGTTTTATTATTTATTCCGTGCTTTACACGATGCGATGCGTTTGCCCGTGGGGCAGTTTACCGGTTTACCCGGGGGGAAAATAGGTTGATGCGAGGCGGACAGTACTGCGGTCTGTTTTTTTTTTGTTTCTGAACTGTGTAAGGTGGAACAAAACAAAAATAAAACAAAATATGGTGCGCGAAAGAAAAGTGTAGATAATTAAAACTGAAACCAAACTCTCGCGTCTGGCGCATTTCTTCTGTCGAAAGGTATTTTGGCTGTCAAAAATATGATCGCTTGGGTAGGGTAAGCAGAGGGAACGATCAATGTACACGTGCACATGCGTTGCTAGACGGTCCTTAAGCATCCGACACTCGGATGGGATGTACAATCGGCTTGAAAAGGGTGTCCGAAGCATTAATATTGGTCGAAAATCGGTTCAATCGTTCCGTTTGGTTGCGTTCCGCAAAAATCGCCCAGCAGGGGGGTGGTCGATTGTTAGTCGAGAGGATTAGCCAGTGTAAATTGTTTCTTCGAACGATTGGCGGCTACAGCCGGAGCAAAGCGTTGTTGATACTACAGGAAAAAAGGGTGCACGTAAACACGTGGAACTGTGTGTTTTCAGCTTAGCACGTGGCTGAGCGATCGGTTGCTCACTGACGTGGGAACTGGTCACGGATGTTAAAGCGTGCGGGTGGGTACCTGAATTGAGACATTTAGCCAAACCTTTGTGGAGCTAAGATCAACGTTATATTGAATAAAATAACATCCGAAAAATCGTAATCAGAATAGATCAACTTTTGATATACATTTAAAGTGATTAATTTCTTTTTAATTGCCTCAGCCAGACAATTTAAATTCATTCACGAAAATATACAGTTTTCTTCATAAAAATTTTCGAGTCGACTTAGTTTTTTTTCTTCTAAAATATAGTTGAAGATGTTGAGAAAACGATTTTATCACTGAATTCGTCGTCGTCGCTCATTTTTTATAGTTTTAAGCAAAACTCCGCTGGATACTTCTCAACTTAAGGCATGGGCCAGTTCTGATAATAAAGTGTTCAGATAACAAAGTGTTGGTAATACCTCGAGAGGTCTCAGCCTGCCATTTCTGGCTTACTGTGACTTAATTTTACCCGTAGTAAAGTAATCAGCCTTACGTACGGGGAGGCGGTCTGGATGGATCTGAACCCCTGCCGTGTGAAGACTGGCGCCGCTGTCGCCTCGGCCACCCAACCGCCCCTAATAACCTAATCCGACCGACCCTAATAATTGACCGGTAATACCTAGTCAGTGTATTAATATGCGTAAAATATGCAGAAAGTGTGTAGAAACATGAGAGACAATTTTTCATTCGGTAGAAGAAGCATGGCCGTATCACGAGCCTTATGAATTTTGAAAAGCAAAGAATCTCAGCTGTAACGTCATACAATAAGCTGTAAGCAATTCTGCAAAATATCAATCAAAATTCAAATTAAAAAAAAAATTAACAAAATCTTATACATTTGCCCAACATCTGAAATTTATAGTTCTATTTAATATTATAATAAAAAAAGGTCAAAAAATCTAAAAATGCAATAAAATAAAAAATTTACCATAGTGAATCCGTGCGAGACAACAAACTTCGATGTTTCCGTTGCGCCTGAAAGGTATGCAATGCTTAGCGCATAGAATAACGAGCCCACGTGGTTGCGATGATTTAAATGCTTTCGTCGTGCTGAATTCGATTATTTTCAGGTTTTTGTCACTCCAAACGACCATTAATATTATTTTAAAGGTTATGTTCGATTTCAGCATAATGTAGAAAACACAGCAGGGACAATGTAATGCAAATTTAAAATTTTTGTCCATTATTTGTACAATTGACCTTAAATATATAATAACGAATAATGGATTGTTCTGTATATTTTAATTTTATTTTTTTAGCTGTATAAGATTGCGTTCAGGATTGACTTGCTGACAATAAACCTATTGAAACAGGTTTTAGAGGTTCTTGAATAAACTTTTGATTAGTAAATATAAAAAAATAGAAATATGATCAGCAAAAAAAAAACAAGCTATCAAGCAAGCTGCAAAACTAACACGAAGTTCCCTTTAACAATCAGTACAAGTGTGCTCCCATTGCTGCGATCGGAGCGATACAACAGCAAGAATAACGCACTTTCTCTAGCAGACGTGCGCGTACCGTGCATCTGGTTGCATTGATTTTCTCCCGTTTGTTAAAACATAGCCTCAAAATAACGGAAGTACAGCGAACACTGTCCAGAACACCACTCGCCAATTACGTGAAACAATGTCTTCCGTTGTGATGAGTGATCATTCGTGGCATGTTCTTCATTTCTCTTCATTTGCACCAACCATCACCATCAACACGCCACGCGCAAGGTGCATTTCTCTCGTCTTATCAGCGCAGAAAAATGGGCTTCCAATTAACGATTGAACAATTGCGTAACTACCTGAACAACACCCCCCCCCCCTCCCCCCTCGGTGTGGTCTGGTTGCGTGTAGGATCGGCAGGCAGAGTGACGGTTGAGTGCATCCCTAGCGCCGAGTGGCCGATATTGTCTGAGAAAAAGTGCGTGGAGGATGCAATCTGGTTCGCCGGATGAGGAGAAGCGCAAAAAGCTGCGTTTTGCCAAACGATAGGTTTTATTGATAGTTGCAGTTTTGCGATTTTAGTTCACCGCCGATTGCTAACCAGTGCGGACCAGATTCCAGCCCGTGCCGAAAGCCCGACCCGAAGGTTTCTGTGGTATTTGCACCAGAGGCAGAGTAGCAAAAAATACCGAATAGTTCTTGTGTGTGTGCCTACCGGGACGCTTGAAATTGTGAGCCAGGATGGGACGGTTTCCGCTGGTGACTGTGCTGCTGCTGCTGTTGTTGGGGACGGTTGTGTTAGTGAACGGTGCAAGTAACACGACTAACGCCAAAAGTGAAGTGGGAAGTGTGACATACCTGGACGTTCTGAGACGGATAACGAATCTTCGGGGTGATGATATACGAAAGAATCTACGTTCGCTGCGTCAGCTTGCCATACAGCACGGGCTGATCAAGAAAAGTGATGTGAACGAGCCCGATGCCAGCACGGAAGAGCAATCGTCGGAAGGGGAAGAATCGTCGGCGGAAACAGAACCGGGTCAGGATTTAACGGCCATTGCTGAAGGTGATTGCGATGGTTTGTTTTATGGATAGGAAAGCAGTGATGAGAAAAGCAGGAATTTGGAGCAAAGTGCAACTTAAAACAGTGCAGCAATTGCAGTTAAGAAATAAGAAGCAAGAAGTAAAGAAGTGCCGTCTCTTTCTATTTGTCTTTATTTTGGCCTAACGAGATCTTACCCTTTGGTAATACCTGCCATTTCTGGCCAGGGATAAATGTACCACGTACGTAGTATGACAGCCAGTCTTTACTACAGAGGGATGGGTCTTGACGGTATTTGAACTACGGTCATTTCTCTATCTCCGGGCAGATAGAGGCAGTCTTTAAGCACTTTAAGTGGAAGCTTTGAAATAGTATTTATTTAAAAATCATAAATTAGAAGATTAAACACTTCTGATGAGCATTATTCTTCAGCTTTCTTTGGGACTATAATCTCGAAAGGTCTCTTTCGTGCCATCTCTGGCTTCCTTTGGCTTGACTTTACCCGCAAGAGCTAAGAAGTTAGTCCTGCGTACTGGAAGCGATACGGGATTCTATCTCCGATCTTGTTGTGTGGAGATCGGCACTAGAATCGAATCTGTCATTGGACCGTCCAATTCATAATCTTAATAATATTAAAATAATATTAAAATTCCGATCATCTAGCTAGATAGATCGCTAGATCACACCAACACGCATGTCGTGGTAGTACGCAGAATTTCACTGCCAGTAATAAATCTCGCCCAAACTAAAAGTACACATAATTGCAATAATCTTCACCTGCAACACATGCACCTCAGTAGCTGCTACAACTTCCCATGCTTGACGCTTTCTGAACACACAGAGCAAACAATCCACATGCAACGGGTAGCGCGCATCGAACCGCGGCCACGCGTGATTGCTTGGAAATGGCGTGGAATAAGAGAGGAATAACTGCAACTGCAGTGCAATCCAAGACAAAGATAAAAAAATGCACTCGCCCGTCCAAACGTACATGCAAGCGCCCGCTAACTCGGTGAGATGCATCGAAGCATAAGCGAAGCTTGCCCACACTCATTGGGTTGGGTGTGCTTGCAGACGGCCAGTGTCGAATAGGAAATGAAGTGGAAATTTTGCCGCCTGTATGGCACAGTTAAGATAAGCAGCTTCTTTCAATACACTCGTTAAGTGAATTGGACGGAACAGGAACACAAAAAAAAAACCCTAAAATGTTTAACACATGGCAATACCGTTCGCTTGTTGTTCGGTTCGTTGCTGATCAATCGTTGATGTCTTTCATTTACCGCGAACGAGCCGCGGCGCGTAATGTAGTGGACCTTGGATGTGTGTGTGTTTTATAAGCAGGCATTTTAAAATCCATTTAATTTCATGCTTTGCTCCCGTTTTTTTGTAATGTTTGTTTTGATTCCTTCCCTCTCTCTCGCTCACAGGTCGTAAGAAAGGCGGCGGAGGAGGCAGCAACAATAACATTGTAGTGGCGGGCGGTGGCGGTGGACACGACGATGGTTCGTACTCGATCAGCATCGAGGACAGTGGCCACAAGAAGAAGGGCAAAAAGGGTAAAAAAGACAAGAAGCATCGTAAGCACAAGCGTAAGGGCTGGAAAAAGCACATGAAGAAGGCGGTCCCGATCGGGCTGGGCATACTGGCGCTGAAAGCCATACTGCTGCACTTCATTCTGAAGAAGCTCGTGCTCGCAACGGCTCTGTCCCTGCTGTTGAGTAAGAAATCGCTGCTAGTGTCGTCGCTGATCGCGTTGAAGCTGTTGCTGCAGCAGCCGCACAGCAGCGACAAGAGCGAAAGCAGCAAGCTGGAGGTGGTCCACATTCCGATCCGCAAAGAGGCCGGATTCCACAAGAAGCACCAGCAGCAGCAGGTACCGTCGGGCAAGATGAAGCTCCCGTCGATCGGTACGTCAGCACCGAGCACGACCAAGGCACCGGCCCCGAGTCTGTCGCTGTACGATCCGTACTCGGGTGGCGCGTCACAGCATCAGATCCAGCACACGCACCAGCAGATGGCTGACTTCGGTGGGAAGTACATTCCGCTCGGGTACGAAACGAATCATTTCCACTTCGATGCGACTCCCTCGGTACCGGCCACGTTCGGCGATGGGCTTAACTCGGTGCAGAACGTGGAGCAGTTCTTTGACGATGCGGACGAGCTGCAGTTCGATCGGCAGGACAATGGGTGGGATGGTTGGAGCGGTTGGAACCGGGGCGAGCGGTTCGAGCAGACGGGAGCCTCTGCACCGGCTAGCGGTGTTGTGGCGGGTGGTAATGGGGGCACTAGTGGTGGTGGTGCCAGTGACGCCGGTTCTTATGGTGGTTGGGGTGGAACCGCATACGGAACAGCGCCAGAGCAGCAGACTGGCAGTAGCTACGGCACGCTCAATCGTAGTCGGTACGGGGAGGTATTTAATGGCTACCGACAGGCACTACAGGCCAATAACCCGCCACGGGTTATGCAGCAGCTAATGGGTAGGAGAAAGCGAAAGTTCTAGGGCGCAGGGTGACCGAGCGTGGACGAAAGAGCTGCGCGATGATGATGAGATAGGGAATGCAGATTATGCCACGCTAGATCGAACCGAAAGAAGCTGAAAATGATGCAGCATTTATGTGACTTAGCTTCGAAACGGTTGAGAATGAAAGAACGCACGAGAACAATCGCGTGAATGAGAAGTTGGAAACCAAAAGAGAGCTTGAGAGAGAGAGAGAGAGAGAGAGAGAGAGAGAGAAGCAGTACAACGTTGGGAACAAAACAAAAAATTAGGAAGCTCTACTCCTTTATTTTGTCGGGAAACGGATTTTTGTTGGAAATTCTGTGACTTTTTGGATCATTTACATATTATTTGGAGGTTTAAAGCACAAAAAAGGTTTAGCAGATTTATCAAAATGTGTTTCAAAAAAAAGGAAAGTGTATTATCCGTATGAAATTCTGCTTGAATGGAAAGCTCAACAAAACAGAAACTTAAGAAAAAGCTTCAATCTAGCACGCTGCAGCGCAAATCCATCGCAACGGAATTGCAAGCGTAACCATAGTAACCCACCGTAATTTATGATTATTTATTACCTATTTGTAAGTGCTAGTGAGAGCATGCTTTGCAGGAATGGTGTAGGTCGAGGTCGCGAGACCCGGGACAACAGGGAAAAACAGGGCTTGTGCAATCAATACGAATAACTTTGGCAACGACGAATGTGACGAATAGATTTTTGACGGTCCGACGATCGACGACGGAACGGGTCGATCGATGATGATGATGATGAAAGTGTCGAATAAATAAATTTCGCTTATAAAGTTACTCCCGCACGGGGTAACTAACCATTGGTAGTGATTTTTTCATGGTGAATTTAAGGGATGGAAATTGTTTTGGAGAAAGAAAAGACATATAGGCGCGATTGCTGGATATCGTTTATGGACGACAATCAATCATGGATTAGATACATAGACTGTCCTTTCTAAAAGGGCTGGATGGGTTTTATTTTCGGGATGAATGTTTTATAGTTTGCCCATGGTTAATACATTCAAAACTGAAAGCTTTCGTTAAGTGTGAGTACCAAAAAAAAAGGGCCAATAATTTTCAGGCAGACAACTTGCTCTCCCGCTTCGACACAAACATGCCGACAAGTGCAGATTGGTGCAAAAGAACAGTGTTGCTCTCACTTTCGATTGGCTCATTATGTAAGCCACGATCGTATCCTGCTTCCAGCATCAAAACCCCACGATCCTCTCCATTCCAGGGGCGGGGTATTGTTTGGCAGGTTGGGCCCTCCCAGAGACAATGCGGTTTCGGTCGGCACAAGCCACCACACCCTTTGGCGGAAGTACAGGAAAGTGCGCATACGGTTCGATTCTTGGAAAAATGACGACGAAGAAAACGCATCTCCATCGAAGCGCGCTGCCTCACTGCATATTTATGACGTGCCCCGCAGCATTGGACGGAACTGTGGCGAAGGGTTTTGGAAGCTCACCGCGAAGCCCTTCTTCCGGGCTGCCGCTGGGAAAAAGGGGAAAGTGAGTCGCACCGTTTTGCGTTTGCGATTACTCAACAATTGGTCAAACACAACCAATTTCACTTTTTCACAATGGCCCCGCGCGACCACGACGACACGTTGGTATACACGTGCGTGCGTGCGTTTGCCACGGGTGGACGTGAAAATTGTCATATTTGCTCATCGAACGAGGTGATGGGCGCTGCCGGTCCGAGACACCCGTATGACACTTTCACGCCGAAGCGGATCCGGACGTACGTACGGTCCACGGCGATGGTTGTATCTGGCTGGGCTCGAGATGTTAAAACGTTTCTAATTGCATCTGTGCAAACAATGGGGAGGCGCTGTAAGGCTGGTGATGTTTCGGGTAAAGCCACAGTTACTTCTTCATGTTTATTGGCTGGAAGTAGTTGGAAAGTGGCCCGGGTAATCCGGGATCGTGCCGGTGGTTGTAAATCAAGCATTTAAATTAGTGCCGTCGATTGAGGTGCAATTTGTTGCTGGATTTTATTAGTTAGTTTGGGATGGTTAAGGCTATTGATGGAAATTAAAGGGAAACGATTTAAGGGTGTGTGACTATCGATTTTTAAAGTTATTGTCGCATTCAGGGATTCATTCAACTTGTAATGGAACATTCAATGTGCTATGCAAAATCGGAAGCAATTTCTTACGAGCTGCAATGTTATTTTATCGATTTGTGGGTGCTTCAAATATTATATAAATTAAGGTATATAATTTGAGGTAATATAATAAAGGTAATAGTTTGCCTCAAACATTTTCCTGAGTCGGTAGAGCAAAGAATTTGACAAAAAAACAGAGGAAAGTAGACTAAACTTTTAAAGGATTGGTTGTGGTTGAAAATGAGCCAGTTTAAAAAAAGCTAGGACATTAGGAGGGGTCCTTGCAGTTTATAGTTGATCGCTGGAAAGATGTTGAAGTTGAAGGACATTTGAGGTGAGTTGAGTTGAAATTTAGCATACGATGCGAGAGTGCGTCATGTGTGCCAACATCTAGAGGACGAAATTGGACTATTGGACTCTCCAACACCAAAGCAAAAATTCCACAATTTCCGTTACCCTTTTCAACACACTTCGAATTACAACTGTTTTCTCCTCAAAACTTCTTACCCACTCTGACTCCTACGGTAGGCTTTAATGTGATTCTCATTACTTTCTCATCCCAATCGCACAACAGTAACAACCTGTTTGATGGGAATGTTTTCTGACCAAAAGCAGTAGCAACAATTAGTATTTGATTCTGTACTTGGAAAGAGCTACTATTATTCAGCGCCCATTCAAAATATTGTACCACTCGCTTCGCTGTAATATTCAGCCAAAATAATTTATGTTGATAATAGCTGAAAAGGCAACAGTTTTAACAATGTAAAATGACCGACTACAATGCACAACACAAGTGATAAGCCAGCCACGCAGACAGTTTGAATGAAAAATGATTCCAAGCAGCGAGCGTCTCGAAACGGGATACAATGGAGCTCCAAAAATGTAAATAGCGCGGGTGGTAAAATCTTTTCCCCTGCGTCGTCAGGTTAGTCAGCGGTACAATCCGGTCCGATTGTGCGGTGGACAGTTTAGTTGATTTGGATGAGAAGCAGGGTCGGAGTGCGGATGGCAGTGGGTCTTACTCATGCTGGGCTAGAGTGAAAGTGAAATTCTAATGAACCGTCTGGCTCCCTCAATACAGCGCAAGGGATGGAATGTTTTGCTTAAGCGATGACACCTACAGACCTACCCGACACCAATGTCTTTCGTGGGACAAAATTTGTGTCAAATTAAAATAAATTTCCGAATCTTGAATCAACACGGAACCAAATCGATCGTCTGGGGAAAAGGGACACACATGTGCGTCCTATGCGTAAAACAATAAGCTTGAAAACGGAACCGGGAAATACGGTTGAATAAACCACCACAACCCACACGGCACCGCTGCCAAAGTGGGCCAAAGACACGTCATAGAAAGTGACGATCCTTTCCCTAACACAATGGAGCGGCAGGAAACGGGGAAAAAGTGGGAAGGACGGCCTCGGGACCCAGTAGCCCGGATACGTCCGCACAAACTGACCCTGAACATGAAGCCGGCTTCCGAGACACGATCGCGAACAGCAGGATCAACGGAGGAATCGCAGTGCACTTTCACTAAACGCTTCGTTCGTTACGATAAATTCCTTCCACTGGAAGTGGATTTTTTTGCCGTTTTTTACCCCGTTGCTGCTCTAGAGCATTCACAGACGCGACTCTAACCCTGGCTGCGGCGGAAAACGGGTATTTTGTGCTTGTTTTTGCAGCTTCTTGCACATGGTGGTAGAAGCCCGCATCCCGCCGACGGTCGTCCAGGTCGTACAGGAAGCGGCCGCGATCGCGGAATTTCAACATGCAACGGTCGCCACAAGATTACCTAACTCGATTGATCGATTTTGTAATCCGGAATGACGCCACCGTTGCTACCGGAAAGTGCGGAACTGTTGGCGGACGCGATTTGCAGCGGGTTTCTCGTGCACTGACGCTTTCAACCCGTTCTAGGCTAAAGGCGACTCGAGATTAAATTCTTGTTCGGAAGCTTTTGGAGCTCGAGTGCTTTTCGAAGCTTCCTCCAAGCAGCAAATGGTTAGCGGATGGATCTTCGAAACGTGGGATACAGAAACAAAAAACCACAGAAAAAAACAAGAAGCGAACCAACGAAACTGCGCTCAGGAATGTCGATTGTTTGCCGGAGGAGAAAGTTTATGGCTGAAGCAACCGGGGCGGGTCCCAGTCCCAGGGAATGGGACCGGGCATCATCAGCATCGACAGCGTATCGCGTCTCATCCGCAATCTTTACGCACTGCGTACGTATGTGCGAGGCGCAGGAAGAACTACAACGCAAAACGAAAAGCAATGGGAAGAAGCTCGAATGAAGCGACAATTTTTGGGAGGACACTTTTTCAGTGCGAAACATACTTACTACCCTGTTTGGTCCCCTTGCGGATCCTTCTGACTGGACGCGATCGTTTGGAAGGGCTTTCCAGGTTACGATGTGTCTAATCTTTAGAAAGATTCACGGGTAAAAAAATAGGTCACCAAGCGTGGCAGATGGGCTGGGATGGGTGGTACGCGCATACAATTATCATCTTGTCGCGTTCCGCGTGAACGCTACTCGAAATCGGCAGAGATTGGGGGACGGCTGGCGAAATGGCAATCGATAGAAGTGGTCTTATGTGGGTCTTGGATTGGATTAGGGAACGAGTACGTCCGGGAAGACGTTAGAGACGAAGGCCGAAGGTGTTAGGGTGTGTGCGCAGAAAATATATGCCCGCACCATTATCCATAAAGGGATGATGTATGGGTGTTTAGCATACGGTAGACAAAAGAAGGATTGATGGTTGTACCGGAAGGAAAGTCACTTTATTGCGATTTAATGATGAGGAGTGACAAGACTTAAGACGAGTCGAGAAAACAGGTGTTTACAAGTTTTAAAGAATTTGAGGGTCAAGATTCATCTGCAATTAAAGCTTGGATTGCTTCGATTGCTTGTTTTATCAAAATCGCGTGTTGTTAAATACATGAAGACACCTGCTTTACGCACTGAAAAACACTGTATTCAACTTATAGAATATTAAAACTTGAAAAAAAACGATAAATCTCTTGTGGAGTATTGATAAACTCTAGTTTAAATTAAGAGTATAAAAATATTAAACAAATTGAGCTATAAGTAGTAGCATTAAGGTATATTTCTTTAAGCTTTAAATAAACAAAATAAAGATTAAAAAGTTTTAGTACTTGAAAACTTTAATAATGTCACATTAAAATTTAAAGAGAAACAATGCTGCTTTAATGAAATCTTTCATTAGTTCATGACAATAACTCCGAATAGTCCGACGCCCTTTTTACGTCTCCATAGCAACGCAACACACTTTTTCAACTTCCTAACATAGCGTGAACGAAAGTTCTCCTTTTCGTCATCAATTGCCGGCGTTTGTTTTTTTTTGTTTCTTTTGAGGGACGCAATATTGGACATGGTTGCTAGGCGTGTGAATAAGTAGACCATGATGCGTTCTCCCGAATATTTGAATAATTGTCCCTCGGCTCGCGTGCTATCCAATTCCACCGGCCGATTATGCGTGGATCGTCGTCTTCGCCGTCGTCACCGTCGTGCTGCGAGAAATTTTTGAAATTCCTTCAGGTGAGGTGTTTTAATTTTTCCCCCACTCCAATCCCCATCTCAGGCACCCCCTGCCCCCTTCCCCCTCACATTTATGTCCACGTTACTTTCTCGCACTCGACCAGGTTCGTTTTCATTAACTGCTCATCCTCGCGGCTGTCAACCGTCGTCGTCCGAAAAGGGTCAATCAGAGGATCGGTCGATCCTCGCGCCCTTTTGCGAGTCCGCGCTTTGACCCGGGACCCGATCGATGCAGGGGCGATGCAGCGCGCCTCGCAGGGTCAGGTCAGCAATGGGGAGAAATTTGATTTATGTTCGCGTGCAATGTACGTGCGGTGAAATTAAACTCGATTGTTCGAGCGGCAGGGTTCGTCGCTGCGCGCGGGAACGCCGCTCGTTGAAGTCTTTTGTCCGTGCGCCCGCGGTTGGCACAGGATTTTGGGGTGTTTGATGCGCGGCGTTGGGGTTGCAAGCTCGCGAAAGGTGACAGAAAAGTGCATTGCGGCTAAAGCGAAATGTGTGCATGTGCATTCCCAGCGAAGCGCGCCGGTTTTGTGACCGATGGATTGATGACGGTGGAAGGTTGGTTCGTTGCTTTCGCTGCGGTTATTGCCTGCTGGTTGGTCCCGTTCGCTGTTCGGAGCCCTTTTCGGTCGTTACGTTTTTTTTTTGGTTGCTGTTGTTGTTGTGTTTTATTATTTCTGTTTCCAATGAATGGCCCATTGGGTTGGGCCTGACAGGTTCGGAGGTGCCGGCAAATTGCAGTCGTTAATCAGTCGACCTTACTTACTCCATCTCCGACGACGGCGGCGGCAGCGGTCGGAGATTCAATTGGCCGATGGGCCGACGAAACCGGAAGAGTTGCACTCCCGAAGGTACCGTTCGCTTGCTTTCAACTTGTTTCATCAATTATGCTAAATATCGACATTTTTGCTTCCCTCCTTCATACGACGACGGATGACGGATGAGTTTTGCAGCGAACATTGCGGGAAACAAATTTTCTTTATAATGCTCGCCACCACCCCAAAGAAAGCGCTCATAAATATGGTGCACGTTATCATTAGAAGCAAAAAGTGTCAGATAACTTAAACAATGCTGCCCGGCCAGGTCACTCATTTTGGAGGGGCGAAAAATCTTAGCATAGATTTAGCTCGGATTACTGTACTATCGATAATGAAGGGAGAAACCACGGTGCAGCGTTGATTTATGTTTGTTTAATGCTTTTAGTGCGCACGAAAGGTTTGGTAAATTTATTTCGCACACGAAACTGTGCAACCTTTAACGGAAACGGAAGGGAAACAAAACGAAACGCCGATAATGATATGTATCCTAAATGTCGGTTTGATAAAGAAAATATTTACATTGTGCCCATCGAGCGCGCATTCATCAGTGTTGCCTTCACTGGGTAATGGTTGGCCCCGTTCCGTTTGCTGTTCAGGTACAGGTAAATGTGAAAAAATGGTTTTATAAAGTTATTAAAGGCTCATTGCTTCATGAATAAAAGATTCGAAAATTGTGGAGGGAGTTCCTTGTTAAAGTCTCAATTTAAGACGAGAGACGAATTTGTGACTAATAAATTTAATGGACTATCGAGCGATCAATTAAACTTAAAATAAACTACTAAAGCGAAACTAAACAGTTTTACGACAAAAATCTCAAGACGTTATAGATTTTTCGATTTTCTTCCTCCAAATTGAATCACTCATCAATGCGGCAATGGAGATGAGTGACCGGGCACTGTCCAGAGTTCGAAGTTCAAGCCGTGCCTGACGCCTCCAAGTGATTCATTTTCTACCAACAGAAACTGAAGCTTGCAGCAAGAAAACGATAACAAAAACAATCTCACTTTCGATTACCGTAAACACAAAACTGACCGATCGTTCCCATCAGCCTTCGGACCATGGCCGCCGGAGCTAGTTTGATGGTTAGTTAGGCTATCGGTTGCTTGAATCGATCTATCCACCCCGTTGCAGTTATTTACCTCTTCATTAATATCAAGCGAGAGTGTACTAATATTGAAACTGTTTACTTCACTTTCCATCCCATCTCCGGTCCGGTTGGATTGGTGCAGCTTCGAAACGAAAGTGAGTCCCGTACCGATCTGCCGAACCGTCGGACAATGTGGCTCCGGATGCTGGCTCAGAAACACCACCAAGGAACACAGGTCGCGCACAATGTGAACCGTTTCAAGCTCATCATACAGCACTTGTTTCAAGTGTCGCCATTCAGATGCTTCAGATGCTGTCTCGGAATCGGAATACGAGTCAGGGGGGTGGCAATTTCGCTTGCCTGCCTACCAGGAACATAAAAAAAAACCCAATAGGTGGGGCCGTTAATTGAATCAATTTATGCTCTGTTTGGTGGTGAAGATGAACCAACCGTAATGTTGCCGAGCCTTTTGGCAAGGCAAAGCGTCCGCATCCTGTGCGATGGGCTGGGGAAGCATAAAGCGAACCATTACAATCTATTCAACCTGCAATCGGGACGTTTTGGAACACGGAATGGGTACGGCAATAGGGAAACAATCGAACGAACACGCTCCTTAGAAAGCCTAGCGCTTATGTCCACCGTCGTCCGGAGCTCGCCGTGATTTGATTGGAAATGAAAATAAATATTGAACCCTCGGAGTCTGCTCGGACCGCCACGTTTGGACGAACCCTCACCACCCATGCATCATACTACGGCTACTTCGGCCCGGGGGTCAATGGCGACGGTCAAGCTCATCCCATCGTCTGGCGAGATGCCATTGACCTCGATATCGGTCTCATCAGGATTAGAAAGAGCGCAGAGGGTCGAAGCGGACCCCGATAGAAATCGGGAATTTACGATAGAGTTGACCGGGACCGATGAGATGGGCCGATCGCCCCTAGTTGTTGAGATCGTTTTCGATCGTTTTTTTTCTCCTGATCCTCTCGGCAAGATCATTCTGACAAGGTTGTTATAGTTGTCGGGATGAGAAAGTTATGATTGGATGGCCGACCACAAAATGACAGACCTTGAACAGGTTGGGCCAAGAAAAAGAAGAAAATCACTCACACACACTCACACATGCCTTTTGGTGTAATTGGCGGGTGAAGAAGTTCACGACGGCTTATCGGCTTAGGATCGTGCTCGCGGCAGCAATTTTCCACGCTTTCCTCCAGCTCTTAATGTCTTGTCTCTCTCTCTCTTGCTTGTTCGCCCGCTTCAGGGATGGAAGGACGTTTCAGAATTCGAAAGAAAGTGATATTTTTGGATTTCGTGCAATGACCCCGACCCCGGATCGGACCGTTCTGATAATGCGGCCGAGTGGTGCGACCTTTGAGATGGGACGCAACGCGAAGCAGAACGCAGCACATGGCTCTCCATCGAACTATTACCAGCTGGTTGTGAAAATCGAAAGTGAAAACTTCTCATGCTCGTTGTCGGAAGCACTTAGCACCGATCGAAGAAGTACCTGTTAGGGGTGATGAGGTATAAGGTTTTGGGAAAACAGTTTATCCAAGCTCATCTCGGTGGTGGCCGGCGAAACCTATTGAACTTGCGATGTCTGTGCGGCTCGGAGAGCGAGAGAGATCGGACCGATTGAAAAGCAAGATTAAGCAATAAACGCAAATAAATCGACACTGTTGAACTGTTTCGGCACATACCGCACCGAATCCGGGATGTGGAAGTCTTGGCACGAACGCCACACTTTCTAATTGCACTTGCAAGTGTTAATTCAACGATTTTGCTGGCGCGAGCGAGCGAGCGCTGGACGTGGTGGTCCGGCTGGCAGATTAGATGGTAGCCGCTGATAGTAATACTTACCCGGCTCTTCCACATTACTTCCTCACCGCGGACAAGCCCCCCCCCACCCCCCTTTCAACGATCACAAAGGCAGCTCCCCGGAACGGGAGCACGGACGCACCAGGTTTCGAGGTCCGATTGGGCAGTTTTCTCACGTCGTTCGCTCTAGTTCCGGTGTATATCGTTTGCTCGCTCGCTCGCTCCATCGGCGGCGGAAATGTGATCGTGCAGACGCCTCGACGAGGAGATAAGGGTGGTTTTCCGTACCACGGGGAACCGCACATCGCACACATCGAACGAATCGGGCGGCGTATGATATAGTTGCGAAAGACCTTTTTTTGTATTCCGCTTCGGTTTCGAGTCCATTAGCAACTGTTAGGTAATGGAGCGTACGCATTACACGGCATCCCCGTTGTGGGAAGACACATCGGTTTGTTCCGCTCGCTGCTATGGCGGTCAACGGCGATCCACCGATCGATCCGCCTTTTACTCGTCCAGTTGGTGAGAGCAAAATGCAAACGCGGAAGCGACAGATAACATTTAGAACAGAAATCAGTGAAATCGGGGCCTCGCAAAAGGGCAATACGTTCCGTACGTCCAACGTTTCGCCTACGGGGTTTTTCGACAAGAAAAAGGCCAGAAAACCAATTGCTTTTCAATAAGCGTAACAGTTTTTCGGCGCGCTCGACCCGCCGGACAATAGTGCCGCAAGTCAACGGACGTAGGCAAAATTGCTGGCCGCAGGCTTCTCATGAATGAAAGCGCGTCTTGGGCGCGAAGTCAAATAAATAAACAGTGACGCAGTGAATGCCGCCGGCGGCGGTAGTAGCAGCACTTGATGGGCCATTGCTCACTTTCTCCCATCTCCGGCTTGACTCATCTGCCTGCCGGAGTTATGAAGATGTGGAATGATGGTAGAAGATTAAACTGTGATTATTGGGGATTGCTTTGGGAAGCGCGAGATGGGTGGAGATAGAGCTTGAGTATTGCTAAATTGGATAAACGGTACCGAGGTTGGGTTTGATGCGGAATGATTCAATTAAGTCGTCAACGACATAGTAACAACTTTATTTTGAAGCCAGTTTTGCTGCCTACATCGTCTTTTATCAGTAAACAAACTGAAACCAGTAGCATTACATCTCGTTAAATTGTTGACCTCTCCTCCAGAAAGCCTTTTTTGATGACAAAACCGTCTGAGTGCGTGGAGAAAACTGGTTGACTTCAGGAGGAAAAAGACCTCGTCCGATTCTTTCGCACATGCAAACAGACCGTTGAATACCGATTGGCCGGTAACCTTTTTTCCTCGCGCCCGCCCGACCCAAATACGCTCGCGAATTCTTCGCCGACGGCCCGGTCGAAGATTCACATTCCATCAAAACGCATCATCATGGAGGATATCAATCGTCTTTCGATGTTTGTTTTCCTTCGATAGTTTTTTTTGCACATTATGAAGCGTCCCATCCCGACCGGACAACAACGGTGCGTTTGAATTTGTCAAACAAAAGCGGCCCGTGTGCTATGGGGCGTTGGCTGCAAGGCTGCAAGGCAGGCGCTTTCTCCTGGATGTCAACAAGCGACGAACCCTTGCCAGTGTGTGTATGTGTGTGTGTGTCCGTATTCCGGGTTCGTCGCCTATTTTTCTCACCACAGCATGACAATACCGTAATGAATTGCACCTAGCGCGTCTACGGGCCGTTTCGACTTAGAGCGTGGGATCGTTTTTGTTTTGTTATTTGACAAACGGGGGGAGTAAATGACAAAAATGCTCCGCATGGAGGCAGCACAAGAGCATAAACATCCGAAATTTGAAAACCAAATGTAACAACCGGCCAAAGAATGGCAACTGTGTGTGTGTGTATTGGGATGGCTTTCCCGGTGAGACGATGGCACTTGTGTTTCCCAAATTGCTGTGAGATCGTAGTTCCCGAACGGTAACATGCTTGTCATCCTGGTTGACCGGTGTGTCCCGGCCCGAGTGGCCTTTTGTCTTCGGCCGGCTTGCTTCGCCGAAAATGCCTTCGGGGGATGATTCGAAAATTTCTTTCCGGACAAACGTTTAGCAACGCGAGGCATCCCTTTTGGCAAAGATTATGGGCACGTGTAAATATTTTTCTTTGTCACACTTAATTTGACTGAACGCACACAAACACTCACACGCATTGCGATGAATTAACGGGCAAGAAAAGTGAAAACTGTACGTGTCCTCAAAAAATCGAGGAGGAGCCCCAATCCTTCTTTTTTATTTCCGTTCGTCCTGCATTTGTTGTACGAAGCAGTTTCATTCGGCAACAATGTTTAATCGCCTTCCTTCACCACGGCCCGGTTCGGAACGCCGGAATATTGCGTCATTTATTTCCACCGGCCGAATGAATCAGAGATATGTGTGACCACATCATCATCATCTTGGGAGGGCATTTTACCGGCCTGCTCGGGCCGGGGGGAAAGGATGCCGGCGGGGAAGGAAAGGATGGAAGATCGGTAGGCGGGGGCCGGATCTCGCACTTGTCCTGCGCTGTTCGCTCAAGGGAAAGTGGTGTAGATTAGGTCACCGGGAAGGCTGGGAAAGGTATGCCCAAATTGCAACACTTGCGCACCGCAATCTCCTGCGGCGGTTATGATGACTCGAGACGACTGTTTGTGTGTATAGGTGTGTGAGTGTGTGTGTGTGTCTGGTGGGGAAGTTTGTGTCAAGGAGAAAGAAAGTGTCAGATTGTCACGTTTCTTGTTTTCCTTTCGGTCGGCCGGTGATGGGGACGGTGGAGCACACCAGCAGCAGCCTCCTTACGTCGAACTTTTTCGATGCGTTGTCGATGTTCTCTCGACATTTCGAGCTTTATTGCTTTTTCTTGTTCATGTTCGGTGGTGGAAGCTCTCCCGTGGAGAACCGAAATTTTGATTCTCAGATTTGAGTTTCTTTTTTGAATGTTACTTAAAAATATTGATGCTTGGTTGTTGGAAATCTATTCTTTATATTTGTTTCCTATATGTTTATCTTGTCATGTTTGATTGTTTAAGTTTGTTTATGATTTCATTTTATGTTTTTACTGTTATGATCTATCTTTTAAGTGATTTTACTAATTTATCTAGTTCTTATACAGCTACTAGAACACATTTTTTTCCATTTTTATACAGTTTTGTGATTGCATTATCAAACGTAATACTGATAAGTAGATAACGCTGACAACGCCCGATGCGTGGTCCAACATCTTCGGGACGCTTTGTTTTACCACGGTTGCCGCGATCGCTCTCATGTACGGTTCTCTTTCACGTGGTCCTATGCTCACGATCGACTACGATCGTTCGGTCCCGCACCTGATCTCCAAGTAAGGTAGCATCTCATTGTTGGTTCACACTTTCTCGCTCCCTTTTTCTCTCTCTCTCTCTCTCACCCGTACTTTCTCCGCCTGTTCCACTTGTTATCGCTCTTTCTTGGGGCTCCACCCTCAGGTGCCCGCGATCGAGCTTTTGTTGAGCATCATCCCCATGCTGCCTCGGCGGCGAGCTTCGGTCGCTGGTTTTGTGCATCCGTACAGATTCAACCACGGTCGCTCCGGTCTCTCCGTAGCTCTTCCCGACCCCACGGATCGCCGATTCGCGGCCAGCTTTGGTGTGTGCGTTCCCGCTCGTGAGCATCCCAGCGCCATCTACCGCGCTCTCTGTTGCGGTTGTAGCTCTCGCTCGCATCGCCACGGTTCGGATGTAAAAATTATTTAACATAATATCTGGGTATTACAATTTATCATCATCTCGTTGTTTGAAGAAGCAATCCGGAGAGCCAGCGTCGCTCTGTGTGTGTGTGTTTGTGTGGCTGTGTGCCCGGTCTCTCACGCGTGTATAGGTGCGGGAGTGATGTTCGGAGATTTTAACCGTCTTGACGGTTCGCTATAAAAAGGGGTTACAGCATTCGGTTACCGGCACAATTCATTAACGATCGTTGAAGACAGACGAGCTGGTTTGGATACCAAGCGCAGTGATCGAAGCATTGCAGTGGCAACTATCGAACGACTCCCGACCGACCGCAGCATCCCAGTTTGTGTGTGTGTGTGTGTGACAGTGTGTGATACAGTGTGCACATTCGAATAGCAAGAACATTTGTGATCAATCCTGCAAGTCCTGTGGAAACCAGTGAACGCATCAGAATGAAAGTGTTTATCGCAATCGCAGCCCTTCTGGCCGTGGGCATGGCTGCCCCGGCACCAGCCACCGAGCAGACCGGAGCATTCGGCATGATGGCCAAATACTTCGGTTCCTGTCTGGAAAGCGAAGATATGGGCACCTGCTTTGCCGTGAAGGGAATTACCGCACTGAACCGGGCAGCCCGTGCCGCCAACATTGAGCTGGCTCCTGGTGTCACATTCGCAAGGTGATTATTATTCTTCCAAGTTCCAAGATTCTTAAAAGTGCAAGTGTGCGTAGTAGAAGGAGCTGAAGGACAAGCTCATCAGTGTTGAAATGGAAATAGTGAAGATAGAAGATAGTGAAGAATACTTTCTCAGTCGATAGAATTGTATGGAGAAGCATTTGGTTGCTGGACTTGTTGCAAGAACGTCAGAGTCTATTTCGGATCTTAAGAATTCCAAGGTTTCAATCCAACCTTGAGAAGTGTATAAGCTTCAAAAAGAGATCAACTTTTTTTTTATTCTTTGAGGGCCTTCATTCCTTATAGTTTTGTCATAAAGTGTTTTAGGAAGTAAAAATATGATTTCTAGGCTATTAAGACCATTAAACAGTTTCAGTATTTTTTTTGAAATCCTTTGTATCTTGATTGATTAGAGAGCTTTAGGTGGATAGACTCAAGAATTTACCAATCCCATTTCCCTCCAATCACACACACAGAGACCCGTCAGTCCCGGCCGAGCGCACCGGAAAGGCCATCTCGGAGAACGAGATCGTCAACACGCTGCCAGCTGATTCGGAACAGAAGACGGACGCCCTGTTCGATCTGGCCATCGATTCTGCCAAGCGTCTGTTCAGTGCCCGCTCGATCCAGTTCAAGCTGCCAGAGGAGACGACCGAGACGATCGCCCGTTCGCTGGAGGAAGGTAGACTGCTGAAGAAAGGTGCGTACCGTGTCCAACCGTGTCCCGTACTAACCGAACGCCATCCTTTTGTTTTTGCTTCCGTACACCCCACTACTACATCCTGTCCTATGCCAATCATTAAACTCCCCCGTCCTCGCTAACACGATCGTGTTGATGTTTGTCCCCATCAATGCACGTCAAAACAACATTCGGGGGGTTTAAAACAATTTCGTCGTGCACCCGGTTCTACTCCACAGGCAAGAAGCTGAAGAAGGTGCTCGGCCCGCTGGTCCTCGCTCTCGGTGGCAAGCTGTTCGCCCTGCTGCCGCTGCTCCTCGGTGCGGTCGCTCTGCTCGCCATCAAGGCTCTGCTCGTCTCGAAGGTTGCGTTCGTGATGGCTGCCGTGTTGGCCGCCCAGAAGTTCCTCGGCGGCGGTGGTGGATCGCCACTGAACCTGCTGTCCAAGGTTGCCGGTGGATCGTCCGGAGCCGTGGTTGGAGGTGGTGCATCGGCCGGAGCTGGCGGTTGGTCGTCGGGAGCTAGCGCTGGCGGATGGTCCAACACTGGTGCTGCCTCGGCCCAGTATCCGTACGCTCGCAGCTACGACACCGCCCAGGAACTCGCCTACAGTGCGCAGGCTCCGTCGCAGTAAGGTGTCGCGTGAGGGCAAGATCGCAACCCGGATCGCACCTAAGATCCGTTTGGACGAACTTGTAAAATAGCCGTAGAGCTGTGGCCCTTGCGGTGCGCGGTTCTGTACAATCGATTTCTGTCCCTTGTCTTTCTTCGACCGTTCACCCTCTTCGAACTCTTCTTCCTCGCCTTCTACAAACGCTGTCTAGTCTTCTTCGCATGCTTCTCTCGCGCACGCCACGCCGCTAATCAGCACTCGTCTGCAGCGGCTCGTAACCGTCGAAAGCGGAGCAACCGACGAGAGCGCGCGATGTGCGCGCGCATCTTCATTATTTCCACCACGAGGCAAGTGCCCACCCGTTTCTTCATCCCCAGCGTCCCACCCGAGCCGAGCCCCTTTAGCCCCTCGCCATCCATTGCACACACAGCACACCGTGGCATCGGCACGAAATTGAGAGCGGACCCCACGCAAACCGCCCGGGCCCGGAACCTCCGAATCCGGATGTCCGTTTATGTAAATACACCGACCAAAAGCCGATCGCGCGGTGAATTGTTTGTGCAACGATGGGTGTGATTGGGTATTGGGGCTGATGATCGGGCCGGGAGTAGATGTTAGCTTTCTCTTCTTCGCCGGATCCTTTCGGTGTATCACTGTACGGCACACATACCTTCATCTTCACCTAGCGCCACCCTTCTTCACACTTCATCACGAGACCATTCGTTGGCGGATGCTCTTGCAAAAAATACCTCGACGGATCGAAGAGGTCCCCATTCTTCAGCGCTTCTGCAACGATAAGCACACATCGGAAACAACGAAAAGCCGACGCTCACACCGTACTCACAGCAAATACACAAACACAACACAACTGCGCCATTTCGGACCGCATGCGATCGTGGTTCTGCGATCGCAGCCGTGCGGCTCCATTTGTCTTCTAACGTAATAATATTTTTTTTGTAGTGTTTAGTAATTTATTATTACCGATACCGCCGGGGTGTGTGAGCGCGAGATCGAAACGAGATCAGGTCAGTGGAGTGGTGAAAATTGTACCGAATCGAAGGAACGTCCAGGGATGCATGTGTGTGCGTGTTGCACTATGGTTGTGTGCCTTAAGGCTCGGCCGCCACGCTCGACAAAAACAAAAACCCCGTTTGGATAGTTAATTTATTTTTATTTATGTAATTAAATTATTAAAAATCAACCAACACGAAATTAGAACACACAGAACCAGGTTTGGCTGGAATCCGATCATACCACAACCACACACACACACACACACACAACGAATGCAGTAATAGCAATAGAGCAAACGGGCAAACGAGTTAACCATTAACTGCTAGTACATAGGGAACGAACTATAGGACCACTGTGCGGTCAGAACACTCAGAGGGCATGGAAAAACGATCCATGGCTAACGGGTGCATGCAATGTAAATCACAGGAACAGGCAGACGCGGGGCAGTTCAGCCACGGTAAGCTGGTTCCATAGCAAGCACACAATCAACATAAGCAAACCATAAAGCAACGACTTTTGTCGCGAAAATAGAAGCAATAAAAATAAAAACGACTTATTGAAAAGAAAGACCCCTTTTAGATAAATAAAACCCCTTATAGAAATGGTTGAGAAAAAAGGGCCACGCCATTCCATCCAGATTATCATTCTTTGCATAAGAATGCCAAGCGAAACAAAAATTCGAGCATGTTTTTTTGTAGTGCGTAATTAGCTCTTGAGTGGCATTTAACTGAAGAAAGTGGCAGGTTCTCGTTTTGATAGCGATTTTTTTCCTGGAGTGTACCACAAACGAGCTAGCATGACGAGTGACGGAAATGATTGACAGCTTTGTTGACTTAACTGTTTCCACGCCCGTCTGCCCATCCCGACTCTGCCCAATCTGCACCCGTTAATTGCCGCGAGCTTAAGGTTAGGGAAGGGTGAAGACGGGGACGGGACAAATGTCTCCCCAGCGGTTCCGAATTTCTTTTTTAGCACATCGGGTGAAATTGTCACAAATTTGGGCCCCCGGATCGCTAGCCGTATGTGATATGGGACGTTGAGCAGGACTGGAACTAATCGTTTCACTCAATCGGTGGCGATCATCGGATGTAGCCTCGAAAACAAGCGGGATGATCCCGATCTGGTTCGATTGCTTGTTGCCGAGGGTTTGGTTTTCGAGCGCCTGCCGAGTTTTGATGAGTTAAGTAGGTTATTTAAAAGCGCTGTTTGTTTGAGGGCCAAGTTGCGATTAGATGGCTAGGTGAGTTCTCTCGAGAAAGTCAGTTTGGGGTTGTGAAACTGTTCGCCTTCAAAGCTTTAAACTCATTATACGGGGCTCACAGCAATGTGAGAAACAAAGCAACTGCCAGAGTCGTTCCGTTTGCGGGCGGTGCGAGTGTCATGCACCGAAAGGGAAAGTCTTGCGAAGAAGCGACCTATTGTTCATCGGGGGCAACCGGAACTCGGATCGGAACGTCTGTCCGGTACGCGACGGTTCGGTTCCGTCTTTCTTGCCGGCATGCTTGTCCAAATGTGTGACCGTTGGGCGAATCTAAAGGTGGATGGCAATGGTAAAATGGCAATGTGACATTGATTCCGCAAGCATGGATGCGTTAGTGGTATTGCTTTGGGCTGTGGTCGATTGGTGGGAAGCTCATTGATGGTAGACAGGTGATAGGGTAATTCCTTATGTGACTAAAGGCAGAGTTAGTTATTTTCTAGTTGAATTTAATAGGTTCTATTGGACCTGGATTATGTGAAAGATATGTCATCATCTACAAAAAATCACCTCCAGGCTTTACTTTCAATAAAATAAAAAAGGCCTGTTCCTGTTAAAAGGCCCCAATATTCATGGGAAATTTTTAAATACGATTCATTGAGTAACAACATTTCAGTGCAAACAAATAGCAATCCACTTACCAAAACAATTATAGCAACCTGAAGAGCTGAAGGCACCGAGCCCATTTTCCAACCAATTTATAAGCAATAATGCACCGAACTGGAGTACATTTTCCATCCTTCCTCAAACAAGAAGTCATTTTCCCACCTATTTACCCATTTTGCCGGACTGTATCAAAGGCTCTAGCCCTCCGTTTCATTGGCACCCCAGACACATACACACACAGACAAAAAGGATTTTAATAAATTTGCCCTCAACTCAACGCCCCTAGCCAATTATCTTAATCAGTGCGCTCGTTCGATTCGGCGTACCGATGCATAACTTAAAAACCACCCGAAACACTAGATTTCTCCGCCGTGGCTCTTATTAAAGCCCCATCAAGCCGTTGCGTTTGCATCGAAATGGAACCAGGGCCGAATTATTAACCGCCCAAAAAGGTTATTATTGGAGAGTGTCGGGTGCACAACGAGGCAAAACCAGGGTACAATTAGACCCATCGAAAGCGTCAATGAATGACGGTTCCCTTAGGTTTTTGATCAGGGCACGGATGGCCGAACGCCCGATGGCTTTCGGGAGATAGATGGAAACGAAAACGAAATCGGAGGGCTTAGAAACTGTTGGAAATAGCTTCCCAACCGGTGGCCCGTCGGAAGCGAAACGATGCCACATTCCAATCGCCCCAACTCCTAGTGACACCCGCTGCATTCTCGTCACGTTCTGGCACACATTTGCCCGTGCGCTCGTCGTCGGTTATGATTTGCTACCGTTAGCTGTCAGGGGGAGGGGAGCCCAGCTGGGCCAGCGCACTTACCTACATGCCCAAAACCGTGCTTCGTGGACTGGGTCGGTTGGGGATGGACGAAGACTTCCCGTGAACGGGGTAAAGGATCACGCACGCTGCATACCAAATGGGCAAGGGCTCGTCGGGTTTCGCTCCATAAACACCGGGCACCGTTGGCCGAATGTCATCCATTTGGTCGGCGGGGATAGCCGTTTTTTTTTGGTTTGGAATTGTACCCGTGAAACCCCTTCCGTCGGTTGGAAAATGACGCCGATGTGGGAGTGTGTACGTATCGGCCGGTATATTGATTGAATTCGCATAAATAGCATGGTAATAGCAAATTAACGCATCAGTTGTCCGCCTTAGCTTATCCGACCACCAGCAGCAGCCCAGTGCAAAGTGTCATTCTTCGTACCGCCGTGTGTGTGTGTGTGTGTCAAGTGCAGTTTCTGTATCCTTCCCCAAAAATCCAAAATGGTTGCTAAGCGTTGTTTCCTGGTTGCCGCTCTGGCTGTGGCTGCATTCGGTGCGGTGGCGTACGCCGAAACGAGCAAGGAAGAATCGGCCATGATCAATCTGATCAACGAGATCGACAACGAGCCGCGGTTCCCGCTGTTCGGTGGGCTCGCCGTTGAGCGCTCGAACGACTACGAGGCCCGTGCCTTCGGTGCCCGCTCGAGCGAGGACCTTGCTGACCGGGCCGTTCGGTACCTTGCCTCGCACACGCTGAAGTTCAACGTTCCTTCCGAGGAGAACACCGTCGAAGGTGAGCAAAGGAGTTGTGCGGTGAACTACGAGTGATGATCCCGAGTGATGTGAAGTGACCATCTCACGACCAAGACCGGTCCAAAGTTGCATTCGAATTGTTGGGCAAAGTCAAGTAGTTTATACAAAGTCTATTCGTGAAAGAGCATATTTGTGATGAATTCTAACTAAGAAAGTTTGTGATTCACTCACTCTATTGAACTTCAAAGTTCCAAGAAAGTATGCTGCTCCCAGCTATCTGCTCTAATAATAGCTCCACATCCCAAGCATATCCCCGTCACTATGTACCGAGAGCAGAGGGTTAGTTTTACCGTGATTGCGTGTGACGGTACATGTAATTAAAACGAGCATTTGTTAAGGTGAACTTACGCTCAGCAGGTTGTAAATTTCCCTACCGTGGTTTCATAACCTTGGAACAGTTCCTAGCACCGTGATGCGTGTTTAGGCCACCGGCGACTATTTCATCATCCGGCCAAAGGAAAGCCATCTTGCGCGGCATGCTTTCTGGCTAGCGCGATCTAGTGGCAAGGTCCATTTTTGCAATTCCTCGCCGATAGGATCAACGGAGAAAGGCGAACTTGCGAAGAGCAAACGCAACGATTAGCGTCATCTGTTACCTCGGGTCGGGTCGTTTTATTTATTTTTGGTCTGCAGTGTGGACTTTCTTCCCCACCAAGGCCATGTGCATCGTTGATTTAATCGTAGGCTGTAGGTTTGTGGGGTTGAGGTCGAGGTTGCCTTCCATGGGCTGAACCGAGCGAGAGCTCGGACCAGTTAGAAGACCGCATACAGCAGGTAGCCTCCCAGCTGCTCAGGAGGGTTTTATTTATTTTGAGTTTTTTTGTCGTACAAAACCGACGAATGCTTTCCCGAAAATCTCACTTTCATTGGAGTTTTGGAGGAGCGTATGTAGTCGGTGTTCCAAAAATAACTCAAAGGAGAAATGGACATCCTAAGCACAGCATCAGCTAGCGTAACATCCACACGGGTTCAAGGTTGGCAAGAGTTACGATCGCTCAGGTAACAACACTCTTGGCAAGGGCGTAATCGGTGATGCTGCGTTTTCTTCGTAGAAAAAACAAAGCTTTAGAATAAACTTTCACCCCAGCCCAAAATGGTTGGGCGCGTTTCGAGAGAAGAAGCAACCTCAAGGTGAGATCGATTAGAATAGGTCATCGACATGGAAACAGGTTCTAAAAGAACCTCCGGGAAAACAACTCCGCTACTGAACCAGTTCTCTAGAGGGCATATCGCGGTCGAAAGAGAAAGTTTGACATCGTGTGGAGTTTTTTTGTGGTTGCGTGAAAGAACACGTTCTGGAAGGGAGTAGTCAGGAGTTAGCTTTGGAGGAAAAGTTTAAAGTTTCTTTCATCTTACATTACTAATTGCACGTCCATCTCGTTTATACACCAATGCATTATCTCGAAGAACTCCCCGATCATGTTTCGACGGCCCACAATATTGATGGGGAGCGGACAGAATAAAAAGAAAGATCAGGACGATCCACGCTTCGCACGCACCGTGCGACGCTCAAAAACATGCCGCCGTGCACCGCCGGACTCCCGGGGTAGATTAATGAAACATCTCGTTTCGCGAGTAATTGCATCGAGCGGTGGGGGCTTTATTTTCTTACCCTGCTGTACCGTAAGTGTCCTGCGCGCCAAGTGGTGCATATTTCCAGGACACTTGCGGCTCGAAATACCTGTCCAGGGACCGTGGTCGCGCCACTGTAAACTTTCACTTTGGGATCCGGTGGATCCGGCTTTCGAAAATTCTCCAAAATATTTAGCCCACACCGGCTCGCCAGCTACAATGAGGATAACAATAGTAGCAGCAGCAGCAGCAACGGCGGCAGGAGCTACAAATTAAATATTAAAGAAGAAAGGAAAGCAGAGAACGAAGGAGATCGCTCGGAGAGGGCGAAGAAAAAAGCTCAACAAGAAAAAAAGGGAAAGTCGCTCCAAAGACATACTTCCTTCGGTGTTATGTTTAAATATGCCACACCCTTTAGCGTGTACCCTGGCGTTCTCCTCTACATTCCAGCACACACATACACACACAAGCGGACAAGCAGCGGGGGGTTGGAAATGGTCAAGAACGCTCGAACGTGGTACGCATCATGCTGTGTTGTGAGCATCATCGTCACGAACCGACATCTCTCTGTCTCTCCCCGGGAGGGATAAACAGAGAGATAGGTGATGCTCCATGCGCCATGTGGAGCTTGAGATCTGGTCTCGACCGGCTGGTTCGATGAACTTGGATCGTGTACATAAGCCGATCGTCGAGAACGAGACGAAGTCGCTTCGTGGGGTTCTCTGCTTCGGCCGTGCGTTTCTGGGTCATTGGCACAGGCGCTGCCTCAGTCAGTTGCCTGACTGTGATGTGATGCTCGAAAGCGCGAGAAACAAGTGCCGGGATCGTGCGCGATCACACAGGCTTAAGAACTCTTCGCTGGAGCGAACCCCGATTAGGACAACAACTTTCCCCTAAAATCAATACAATCGGCGACGCGTACGTGGGCGACCGTAAGGCCTTGGGGCGACATTGATACGCCCTCTGGGGTGAGCTGTTTGGGTGGGAGATCATATTTGCCAGACAATGGGAGAAAGTGTGGCCGAAGGTGGCTTTAATGCGTGTTTGCTCACGGCTTGCTGCGAAGGGTGCTCTCACGGAGCATTTTTTTGTAATTTTTTTTCCATAAAATTAGCCACAACCGCTAAGAGGTTTCGCGCGGCTTTTTTTTGTGTGCACTGTTTTCGTTCGGGTTATTTGCACTTCGTGCTGGAGCTGGAGGGCTTTAAGCGGAATGAACTTTAAAACTATTTGCGCGACCTGCTCCCCCGGGCAGGTTACTTATAGGAGAAGCTATGCTGTGGAGTTTCTTATTCGCAAGGGAAATAATGGTAAATCAATCAAACGGTTGGAAAATATGCTAAACTTTACGAATAGCAGATGAAGTAATTTTGTTTCCTCTGATCGTTCGATTTTGATCGTTCCCATGGGTCGTGCTTGGACGATCGATCTAACTGAAGGTAAGGTCTCGAATCTTATCTGGTGAAGTCTCGAATCTTATCGAATCTTATACGTAGGGTCTGGAATCTTATCGACATCTACGGAGTTATGACAGACAATTTGAAGACTTGAGGTGTATTAAGATATCTAAACTTAATTGGGGTTTAAATCTAGAATTAAAAATAGTGAGATCTTTAACTCATCTCAATTCTTTTATGTCCTATACTCCAACTCTCTTAATTGTCATAGGTTTGCTCTCCACATTTAAATAACGAAACATTCAATCAATCCTGAAATCAGTTAAAATACCCGTGTACTTGGGTGAAATATTGCACACCACTTGTTATACGCTTTCATGCAAAGCTTTCTCCGATCGTGAAAAGCTCCAGAGCTTTCATGGTTGGTTCCGTCCGATCGTAAAGCTTCCGTATAACATCGTCGAACTTTCTCTGGACTTTACCCTTTGCAGAAGCTCGCAGCAGCCGTCTGAAGAAGATGCTTTTGCCTCTGCTGCTGGCAATGAAGCTGAAGATGGCCGTTGTGCTGCCAATCCTGCTCGCGATCGTGAAGTTCATCTCGCTCAAGGGTCTGATCGCCGGTCTGATGGCTCTGAAGTTCTCCAGTAAGTATATCTAGGTAGACGTTGCATTCGTTTCGGTGGCATGATCGTTTTTAATGTCCCTCCCCGCAGTCTTCACCGTCCTGAAGGATCTGTTCCAGAAGAAGCAGGAGCGTGTGACCACCGCTTACATCACCAGCGCTCAGCCCGTGAACGCCGAGATCGTCCACCAGGACTGGAACCGCAATGGACAGGCTGCGGCTCACGAGCTGGCCTACGGTGCCTACCCGTACGCTACCCTAGCCTAATGGTCGAAGCAGGATCCAACTCCTATTCGCCATTATCACCGCTACCAAACCAACCAAAAACCGTCGATCGGATGACGGCGATGAGCCTTTATTTATTTGCTTAATTTTAATAATTTATTGAACGAGCATGACCCTTGGCCACGCCCTGCCTTGATGCGGTACCGGTACACCGGCGCCCTCCGTCAACGTATGTGGATGTGTGTAAATAAAAAGGCGTACAGGCAAATGAAAAACCTTATGGTGTATGTGTGTGTTTGTTGTTTTGTTTGTGCCACGGGCGATGTACGCAATGAAGGACAGCTGTATCGAGGGAGAAGAAAATTGGGCAGCTCGCTACTGGGGATTTGTTCGGAGTGGACCGATAATTCATATCCCAAAAATCTGCCGAAACGGTATTCTGTCGTCGGCAGTTAGTTGTAACGGAAATTGGGTTAGCCACGCTGGTGGGGAAATGTTGTGTTTGAGGGAAGTAACAACAACAGAAAAAACGCGTATTGTTTACCATCTAGATGCATTAAATGACCCATTTAGAAACGGCACTGTGCGCACAGTCCGATCGATCACTGACCGATCGGTGCGCAGCGATTGGGGTTAGCACGGTTTGTTTGTGGCTTCGGGTAATGCGTGGTGGAAGTATGCTGACGACGAATTAAATTATATGGCGATGGGTTTGATGCGGGTATGCATTAAACTATCTTTGCGATTGGATGCTGTAATTTATCTGTCAATTTGAGGGATTTGGAGATTGAGTTGTATTTGGAGATTTGATTGAGATTGAGTTGTTTATTGAGTTTTACTTATTTTCTAGAACTGATCGCACATTCCAAACATTATAGGAAAATTACTAGCTATGAGCTATGATCTATGAAATAGATCTGCAGTACTTTGGCCGACTACTTACCTCCACCAGCAAAGACTGTTGTTGAGAGGACTATATCGTGATATGTGTGAAGATATTTTAAAATATTTCCAGATTTTGTTTGGCTAAACAGCTGTTATCGATCTTGCTACGTCTTGCCCAATGACACTTTCTGATCCGTTCCTGACGTTATGTATGAATTCTCACGAATCCTTGAATCATTATAAATCTGTCTGTATGAATATACGACATTATTCATATGATCTTGAATGACACGGTTCGTAGTTGAATAATTCTTTATAAGTTGTAAAAGGTTCTTTAGGTGTATAAGCAGTTCTTTTGCAGATGCAGTACAATAGGCACAAGGCCCCTCCCTGGTCTTTGGCATATCCTGGTTGTATATGATGATTTTTGTGTTTTTTGCCAGGACTCTGGAAGGCTGAGGTGCCAAGACGACATCTTCAGACGTCTTAACACGGCAGGACCGGAGTTCAAGTTCGATCCAGACCGCCTCCTCGTACGCAGAGCTGACTACTTTGCTACGGGTAAAATCAAGTCACAGAAAGCCAGAAAGGGCAGGCCGAGACCGATTAAGGTTGAAGTGCCAAGGGAAGAAGATGATAGAGGTTGTAGTTTGTTGTATCGGGTCTTTGTTTTTGGTCCGGAAATATTGGCGTTGCTAGAATACAAGACATTCATAGTGGCGATAGTAATCATACATGAATTTGGAGCAAAGAAAATCTATAATGGGTTTCTTCTGATAACAAACAGTCTTAAAAAACAGGGGCCAAAATAATCCTAGGCATGTAAAATGTAAAATCTGAATTAAGAGTATCAAGAAGATAAGGAATCTAGGGTTATTTCAAGGTAGAGCTCGAGTCCGAATCAAGCAAAATTAGACCTGGAATAATACATTTTTTTTAGACCTGCTCTAACAAGCCAGCTCGCGTATGACTGGTCACCAAGCATAAAAAAACGATACTTTCAGTCAAAGGATATCAATCATTGTCATGGTTGCTCCCGAACAAAAAAACCTCACCCATTCGATAGCTTGGCGTGAAAGTTGGCCCATCAAATCGGTAGAATATTTGACTAATAATCGTGTAATGACAAAATGCGTGCGCCCAGCGACAAACTGCACCCGTTGGCCCACATCAATGCCGGGGGAATGCCCGCAATTGAAAGGGAAAATCTTTACGGTACGCTTCACTAACCCAATGAGGCCGAATCCGTTTCTTTCGGCTGGTGGGCCGAAAGGGGATTTGCTCGAATTTGTGTCGCACTGGTGTCCCGGACTGCTCGTTGCAGCTAGAGCGCAAAGAAACAGTACCTTTCTTTCGAGAGTTGCTGGTTTTTTGTTTTGTCTAGCGTTCCCCCGTCCGGGAGCTGCTGCTCGGCACGTGGAGAGTGTGAGGAGCTTTTCACTTCATACCGACAAATCTAATTGAACCGCGAAAATCTCGATCATTACCTCTTTATTACCATCCACAGAAAGTTTCCCCTTTGCGAGCATTCCAAGCAGCCTCAGCTTGGAGCATGCTGCCGCGTCCATCGGTTCTTCATCGGAGGCAAGGCCAAGATCAAGAAGCGAACCGAAACAGGTGTCTCCTGGTGGGGTTCGCGATCGCGCAGCAAACCTAATCATGCGTTAAACAAACCTCAGCGAATAATGCGACCACGGGCATTTGGCTGCGAGGCTACCGATCGAGGGCCCGGTGGTACGTTTTTCGTTCGTTTCCTTGCCCCGGTTTTAGGGGGGGGGGATCATTTTTCATCTCTGTGGTTCTCCCTTTGGAGGGAAATTCGGGAGAGACACCGGGATGATCGATGGCAAGTGCGCGACTCGTATAAAAGTACGCGCCGGCGACGGTAATTTCGTCAGTGATCAAGTGTTCGAACATCGAAGCAGGTGTCAATTGTGAGCATAGAAGTAGTGCCTCCAGCAGCGTATTCTCCCAACTTCAGCATGCGTTCTTCGGAAGTTATCCTTTGCACGATGGTCGTGGTGGCGAGCGTGCTCGGTGCAACGCAAGCAGCTATTGCAGGCAATGGTGGTGGTTCAGTGTTTTCCTCGTCTAAGAAAATGTGTGACCAGCGGTACAGCGTAAACTGTTTGAAGTTGGAGCTAGTGTCGTTCCTGGAGCGCGTTACCAACCAAAAGGAGTACAATCTGATGGCAGGCGTTAGTGTGGTTCGCGACCCGGGTGCAAACATTACCCGCACGGCTGATATCATTGCCGAGGTGACGCGCATCTTCCCGACGAATCCGGAACGACGATTGGACGAGTTCTTGCTGACCAAGCTGAACGATTACCTGCAGACGCACTCTCTGCGGCTGAAGTTCGTCGATGGTGATGCGTTCGAAAAGGCACGGGAGGTGTTTGCTGGACGCAAGGGAAAGCTGGGCAAAAAGGGAGGACTCGAGACTCTGATCGCCGGTGCCATGATGATGAAGGGTAAGTGTCCGGTGCAAGGATATCTTTGTCCTGGTGTGATATATGTGAACGAATAGCTCAACCATGTGGTGTCTTCTTGTAGGAACGCTGGCAGCTGTTGGACTGGGAGCGTTGGCATTGATCGCAGGCAAAGCTCTGATGACGGGTCTGCTGGCTCTGATGTTGGCCGCTATTGTTGGCCTGAAGTCGCTGGCTAGCGGAGGCGGTGGTGGTCATAAGTCGACGACGTACGAGATCGTAGCCAAACCGATGTACTCTCACTCGCACTCCGAGCACGACGAGGTAGGACACGGTCACACAGGATACGGCGGATATGGACGATCGTACGATCTTGCCTACGGTGGACAAAAGCCTAAGAACTAAGTTTGTGGAAGCATGGAACGCCACTATTTATAAAAAAAACTCTGACAATAGCTTTACTTTGCCAACATGTTTCCTATAGGATTTTTCGGGGTCTTTTCACGAAGTAATTTATTTAATATGCTAGGGACCTATCATCTCTTTTCTGCCAAAAAGCTATTCTTAAATTATTTATTTATTTTTAGTTTATGTAACGAAACTGTCCATACGCTGTAAAGCTTTTAAGGGACAATTGTCTGAACAGCAACTTTTAGTAAAGCAGTGAATAAAAACGCCGTAAAATATGTATTTGAAATTGATCGTTTGATAAAGATGTGAAAGCATGCAGCAAGTCGAGCAGAGTATTTTCAGTTAAAAACAGCCATTATTGACAAACTTAAGACTTGAAATATCTCAAATTAAATTCCGAATATTCCCTGAAAAAAGAGTATATTTCTCAGAAGGTCAAACAAAAAATTACAAAAATTCAATTAAATAGGTTCAATTCGAAACGAGGCCAGCAAACCATAAAAATGCCTGTTAAATGGTTGTTGTTTTCAAGCGGTTTAAAAAATATATGGAAAAGTCCACTCTAAGCTATGCAGCAAGCTAAATAATATATGTAACTATCTTCAAATATTCTCATTATTCATTAAATTAATCACAACTCTAATTTTACTACGAAGCTCTAACATATCTTTTTGCATCGAACAGCACACACAATAGACTCGTTATAAATATTGATTCACCTGGATGAGCAAACGAGCATTACTTTGGTGCGGTAAGTCACGGAAGAACAAATCAAAACAATCCGTTTGTTTGTATAGAAAGATGAACTAAATAAACACTCATCGCAATCGAAACAATCGCATTATATGATATGATCTTGCCTAACAGAAAACCGAATTTACTACAAACAGTCAGAATTAGTCCCGGAAAATCCAATCATTTAAATGCATGAGAGTGCAGAAAAAAAACTGTAACGACAGCATGCAGCTAAATGATGCACTTTCACTGCACCGATCAGTCAAGATTGATACGGCTTACCTGTTGCGCGTATGTGGAGTAAGCGCCCGGCAGAAAAGGGTTCACCTACAAACCAAGTCTTTCTTCCGATCGATGCGCAATTACTTTTTTGTTCTTTAAGCCCATCATGTCGGATGATCGTGTACGAATCGTGAGGCATGTGGGAGTGATTTTGAATATAAATCAAATCTAATCCTTTTTTCAAAATTATTTACAGTGCGTTAAAATCTAAACATAAATGATTTTGTGGTATAGAGTTAAAAGTTTAGAGGTCAAGAATATTATTAAAAAGATTTTATAGAGTATAGGTTTTATGGATTGGTCCTGTGATTCTCGGAATCTTCAACTATATATTGGAATATCGGAATCTTCAAAATAATAATTAATGTTCGGCATTTAAAATAAATAATTTTCATTCTAATTTTTCCAACAAGTTGTCCTACAGTCAGCTCTAAATCATGTTACAAATTCCTTGTCCAACCAATTAATACCATCGTACACTCGATGCATGCCCCAGTCTCCCTTATTTTGCCTCATCTCACGACACAGTGAGCTGCATACCACTCTCACCCAGCTCATCGTGAGAACCGAGCGTGAGCAGCTTGGTGAATCTTTCAACCCTATCCGGCTCATCTCATCGGTGCGGATCTGCCCGATAAAGCCACCCCTTGTGCCGCGATCCACGCAGCCACCGAACAAAAACCGGCTCGCGTAGCCGGTGAGCAAACGCGTGAGGTGAGAAAGAAAGTTGATAAAACAGTCGGCGTGCACCGGAAACCGGCTCAGTTTGATCGAGACAGCGCGCCACTGAGGACGCGTACGATTGTTGTGTGCCGCTGACGTAGTACGCGCAAACCACTCGGTTTGCCCGGTTGGAAGTTTTCGCTCGTGAGAATCATTTTGCTACACAGCCAAACCTTTTACACGTATATCCCGGCCGACCGTTTTTCTTCCATGTGTACGTGAGTAAGCGGCAGGAAACTTTCACTGCTTTCCCATTCTGGTGCGGAGGTTCGTCGCTTGATCGTAGCATAGATCGTATACAGTGAACCAACTGAGCAAGAGAGCGATCGACGGAGTTTGTGGTGTTGCTCGAGTGTTGGTTGGTGTGTTTGGGCGAGTGCCAATAGGTGGAGAGTGTGCGTGTGTTTACACGGTGATTAATTAGTGCGCTCTAAGTGGATAAAGGTACACTAACCGCGTAGGGACAATGTTTATCGGGCGGGTGTATAGAGTCGGATGACTACAGTGCGCCCGTTTGCCAAATCCTTCGAAGAACGGTAGTTTCGAGTTTTTGGTTTGGACTTTGGTGATGGTGATCGATCGGATAAGCGTTACTGACACAGATCACGTGTCCGTTTCGGTGCACAGGTGGGTCAGGGTGAGAGTGAGCCAATAGCCCCAAAAGTGCTGGTGAATTAGCCGAAAAGCGGACTGGACGACTTTCAAGAAAATGTGGGTACAGACACGAGTAAACAAATGACCGCAGTGAAAACAGAAATGGCATCTGTTTTTTTTTTGGGTTGCAAATATTCGAACATTCTGCTTTCGATGTTTGCGTGACATTTCAGAACAAGAGTGTGTGCTCCGTTTGAAGAAGAAAGAAGAAGAGCTGCAGAGTGAGTGGGATATTCCCGTTGACAAGACACCATCGGAGAAAGAACGGAAAAGACGGAACGGTATTTACAATGTTATAAAAAGTTGACTCCCGATACGAGCGGGCGGCGCTCACCATTCGCTCGTCGGGATACCGAAAAGGAAGACATCGTCGTCGGGGTTGGATGACAACCGAAACGGAAGCAGCTGGGATCGAGACGCAGTAGGCTGTGCTGGGAGGAGCATGGATGAATATTTGTTTCTGTTGACCGATTTCCGACACTGCCACGCTGACGCTGGGCGGGTTGTGTTAGTGTGACTGTGCTGTGGTTTAATTAATTCACCCCCAAAACGGTCGGAGGTTGATAAGCGATGGCTAACGGAATGTTGTCGAGAAGGCACGAACGGTACTGTGTGGGGTGCGTGTGCGTGGCCATCGTACCCAACTAACCCACCCGTCTTTGTATTGGGATAACCTTTCAAATTCGGCCTTTAGGAAAATCTCACACCCACCAGCTCCCGGTGAGATGGAGGGTCCATATCTTATGCCTGGTTTCAGATAACAATGAGGAATATATTATAATAAGCAACACTTTCTCCTGATATAGTATTTTTTCCGGAGAATTGGACGATCTAGAAGATGAATGAGATTCATTCAATTTGATGTTTTGAAAATTTTGAAGGCTTTTGAAGCAATGTTTAAAGTACAAGGCATCCACATAGAGACAGATTTTATGAGAAAAGCTCAAAAACTTTAAATCCACGAGGAACGCTAACGACTCATACCTCGTAAGAATTCCTTCTGAATGATCTCCCTAATTCCGATTTCTCATCAAAACATGATCCAAAAGGTGAACCGTTTTTAATGGACTTCAATTTGAAATCTCTTGACTCCAGAAGTTGGGTTTCTTTAGCTCCTCCTTATCTTCGCCCACTCCAATTGACCACGGACGGAGAACGTTCAACAGAATCAAAGTGCGTAATCGAACCATTTAGATCGATTTTCGTTGTTGTTGTTACGAATTGCTTGAGCAATTTTATCACGCCTAACCATTCAAACGGTCGACGCTAACCTACTTACCCAAATTGACACCGGCAAAAAGGCAATGTACGGCTGGGATGTACGTAAGAAATTGAAAAGACATACTCTACTGACCCTGATCAGCGCCAAGATTAACCGGAACCTGGACCTGGCGGATGATAAGGCCAGGGCAAGAAAGGAGGAAAAGCCCCCAAAACGTTCACAATTATGCACAATCGAGTTTTTATTCTTCGCCCAATGTTAATGTACAATGAGGTTGGCGAATGTACCAATTTCCGTGCTCCGTAGCTTCCGTAGCTTGTGTTCTTGTGGAGGGAAGTACTGTTCTGCTTTTTTTTTGCTGGTGCTGACCACCATTAATTGGCGTTTTTGAGGATGGTTAACACTTTTCGAGCAGGTTATTGTACTTCCGCTAGCCGAACAGGCGTGAAAGAATGTTTCGATCATCTTGACCCACCTAACAGCCACTAATAGTTTATCATCGAGTCGAACGTTTAAGTATTTTTTTTGCTGCTGTTGTGGTGGTTGCGCCCTAGACCGATGCGCGCGGTCGAGGAGCTGCTCTGAATTTTTAGCGGTAATTCACCGCTGATCCCGGGTGTAAGGTTGTTTTTTTGTGGTGCACGGTGCACGAGATCAGCGGCAAGAATTTTCTCTATCGGTGCCCCGTATCGTTAATATGCATTAGCCCATCATCGATATGTTATTCCCTTGAAGTTGAGGTATTTTTTCTATCGAATGGGTTTTTCCCACTTTGCTAGCTGCTAACGATTTTAAGGGAGCTTATCCATTTAGGAACCAGAACGGGATCGGGCTGTTGAAGTGGTTCGTGCCAAGTCACGAAAGTAATTGCATTTTAATTTTTTCGGAATTCCTCCGCGGCGATGATAGGGATGCGCGGATATTGGACCGTTGCGGATTAAAAGAAAAACTAGTGGAAATGGTTCTTGGAAAATTGAAACAAGGCTCGCAAAGTAATGAGCAGCTCTTTACGGCATACCACGAAGATCCATCTAGCTACTATTTTTAGTTAACTGTGACGCAGTTGCACCATACTGATCCTACAATCCTACAAGCCTCACCCAAAGTCAGCTCAGCAGTTCTCACCTTCACTTACACGCATGCAATCGAGAGGTGTGAAAAGTAGCAGAACCATATGAAATACGATCCATAGCTTAATGTTGGGCCTAATAGCCGAACCGTTCTTTAATTATCGGCATGCCTAATGTTGTGGAATTGAATATTATAATGCGCGAATTATTTGTTGCGAAAAAACTAGTAGTTCAAGTGCTAAAAAAAATCTCAAAAATCCGCTAGCATTGTGCGGTATCGGTATGAAAGCCGGGCCAAGAAATACCGTAAAGCATCAATCCCGGCTGGCAAAAGATCAAAGGAGAAAGCATCACAACCGATCGGCTTGAAGCATGTCGAGATTATGTTTCTTTTTTGTTGTTGGTGAATCGATAAGACACATGTATGGTCCGTAAAGAGTCGGCTACCCAACGTCGAGTTGGCAAGAAAATGGTGGCAATTGAAGGGTTTAAAAAGCAGTGCAGGAATCATAGTTGGTACCTTTTTGGTGATCATGTACCGACCGTTGGGATAGTGCAACATGGAATGAAAAGTAATGCTTCCATGAGCGAAACCACTGGCAGCTCCGTAGCCGATCAAACACGATCGTGTCCAGCGTGATAAGGGGCGCTAAACAGTGCGTGATGTGGGAAAATGTAACTAGCATCAGAGAGGCAGAGACAAACGAAACAACGAAGCCAACAAGAGTGGAAATCTGCGCTGGAAAATGTTACTTCACTGTCTCGCATCGTGTGATCGCCGTACGCTTTTAATACTGATCCCACTAGCTGAAGATTTTGAATATTTGCTCGCGCCCATAGTGGGCGAAGGCTTTAAGGGCAGAGCGTTTGTTTAAATCATCTTTAAAAGCGTACTACCAAGCGAGCAATTGCACGCACGCTGGCTGTGCAATGTGAAGGAAGCCCTCTCGGAAGCCCACTCATATTAATTGCCATTCGAGCGAGCGCGTCGGTGTTTGCAGTGAGGTGGAAAAAGCTTTCTCATTCACGGCCACCAGCGGTCATTATCACCCAGCGTGGCCGCGATCAGCGCGTGATGTAAGTTGCAACAAGGCCCCGGAACGGCGAAAAAGCGATGGGCTGGTGGTTTGTTAGTAGGGAAGTAGGTGAATATTAATGATACGCAATAGTGACGATCATCACTAGATTTCTCTGCACCGAGGCGAGAGATGCAGAAGCGACGATTCTGATTAATTGATTAGCCGATTAATGCAAGCGGACCACTCGGCGAGACTGCGAATGGTTTGCGTGCGATGAGAAGCTGGGCGTGCTTCGCCATAGGCAGACAACCGGTACCGAACCGATCGCTCTAATAGTTTCGATTGATCGCGTGTCGTCGACCAGATGGATTGGGAAATTGGTCGGAAAGTGTTGTATGCCCAATTCGATCATCGATTGATTAAACATGTCCGGGCAGCGGATTGGCCGGTATCCGGCAGCAAACAATTATCTCTTTCCTTGAGTTGGGCTTTTTTGGGGCCTCCAGGGAACCCCCAAACCATCGAAGTGACGCACCCATCATCGATCGCAAAAGAGTCATCAAAATGGAAAGATAGGAATCTTGCTAACAACGTACCGGCTGGAGCTATTTACCGACAGACCGAGTTTCTCCGGAGTTGTTGAAAGGCCGGCGTAGTGGCCCATTGAAGAGGTGCGCATCTTCCCGGGGACCGGTGCCGCATCGGTTTCACTTTTCCAAGAGGGAAATAAATAGAAAAGGAAGTGCGCGCACACACAGACACACTTTGACCGCTTTCGCGCAAACGACGAAAATTAGCGATGCACCCTGGCCAGCCTACGGAATGCCCGGGATGCTGCCTTTTTGCGGAAGAAGCAGAAGCATGAGGAAACATGTGTTTCTTATTTTCGGTGAGCGTTTGGAAATAGAAATTGCTCTGGGTGGAAAACAGTTTGAAAGGGAACACCCTGCAATTAGGGACATGAGGGGGCTTTATTTTGCCTCTTGAAAATGCACACAATTGAAAACCGATCCACACAGCTTGTGGCGTGTAGCTAATGGGAGATCGGTCATTACTCGGGTCGTGCAATTATTTATCAATAAAAAAACCGTAGCTAGCGAATGTGTCTGGACTAATTTCTCCCATGTAAATTGTGAGGAAGAAAATGTGACCAAGGAGGAAAAGAGGGAGAGGAGAGTCAAGAATTGTATTGCGAGGTCTCCAAAAATCGCGTGGTCCGTATGCTCTGTTTGCGCTGCCGAATGTCGGTCAGCTTTGGGTCGCTGAATCTGGTTAGCTTGCATGTCAATTCTCGAAAAAGTGAAATTATCGATAGAAAGAAGAACCGGAAAAGGTTCGAAACAACTGAATCCTGCTCAGCAACGATTAGCAAAACAATGTGGATGACAAATTAGTAATTGTACGATCGACATGTGTATTACACGCACATTTGTAGTGTGGTTTGTGCTTTTTCTTACTGAGCGTTCCTACCGAGATTAAAGGCATCGATGTGGAACGTAATGGTCTACCATCCCAGAGACGCATTTAAATTCGTGGACGACACGCACAGAAACAGGCGATCTGTTTGGGCAAGGAAGCGTTTTGAGTGCATGATCAACTTTCGAATTTTTGGGGACTCCCGGCATCGTACCATTGCATGGTAATATGTGGGCAGCTGGGGTGTGGCTAATCATCACGTACGCAAAGGGTCATCAGCCAGAACGGTACTCTCTAGTGAAATTGACAACCCGAGACATCTTCGCTCATCAAATCAGTTCATCCTACGCCTCGTCGGATTGGAGGCGATAGCTTTTCTGGTGGCGAACGGGCAGGAACCGGTTTAGTTGGGCTCGTGACATCAGCTGGCAACGTTCACTTTCTGCTCTTGGCTATTACTGATAGGTTATGTTTCCGGTGTCCTCTCGTTTTTTTTGCAGTTGTACAATCCTCTGAGGATTGCCATGGTCTGACAAGCGGCGTTCAATCACGATCGGCGGTGTAGTGCCTGTGAACAGGGAAGCATAGCAGTGTGAACAGTGCGTGGTGTAAAAGAACAAAGTTCCTGAAGAAGCGTTACTATCATGAAACAAAGTGTGCACAGTGATGTTGTGCCGGCAGCGCCCGGCAATATCGGTAGCTACGGTATGTTCGGTGGCAATGGTGGCCACACCAACACGAACAACCGGAGACGACCCGAGTTGGTACAGTCGGGAGCGTTCGCACTGCTGGTGTTGACTGTGGCGGTGTTGTGCACGGTCGGTGTAGGTGCTACGACGGAGGCCGGAACGATTGTGAACGCCACCAGTGTGACTGAGTTCCCGCTAAGTAACTCCAGTAGCGGGCGTGCCAGTAGCCGGCCAATGTTCTCCACCGGCAACCGTCTGTGGGACGCGCTGATTGCGGACTGTATGCGTAAGCCAACGTTCGCCTGCATACAGAAGAACGTGTACAGCTTCCTGGGAGAACAGCTGGACGTGGAGAACGTCAACTTTACGAACCGCGTGCAGTTCCTGCGGAATCGGGTCGATTTCACCAAGTACGCGAGCGAAGTCAACGATGGGGAGGATGGGGACAATGAAAACGAAATTCCGGACGCTCGCAGTGGTAAGTAAAACATCTTGATGACCCATCGAATGCATGTTCTTCCACGGCTTTACAGTGTTATCTGCGGCAAGCATAAATCACGCCTCTTGTAATGAGTCCCCTAACTTCCGTTTATGGCCTGGTACACGCACGTGCGTATCGTGCGCGTGCCATATGCATGTGTAGTCGTTAAAGTTGAACACCGGGGGGCTTTTCGGGTCAGTTGGGGTTTCAAAGCACTATATGGTCAAGTACGGTGGCATTATGCTAAGCTGCGACCGGTTTGCTCTGGGGATGTCCAACTTTCTTCGGGGGTTAAAATTAGATAACCTGTTTGTGATGGAGTGCTTTTTTGATGCTACACATTTGTGGGATTCGTTGTTCAGAAATCGCAGAAAAAAAGGAACTGCCGGCTTCTTATCAGCTGGTTAGCTTATCTCACTGGAGGCTTGGTCCTTATCGCCAAAGAACTCTGGTTTAAGAGATCTCCTGTTAGTAGGAGCTTCATGTAGCTCACATCATTTTGTAAAGCGAAGAAACATGATCATTCAGTATAATCATATTCCCTTTCTCCCTAGTCCCAGTTCAGTGTGATCTTTCGAGTACTCCTCGTCCACATCATAAGCGCACCGTCAGAGACAAAAGCATTACTCGCCGATGCTCTCCATCCACGCTTTAAATGGATTGTTCCCGTTCCCGAGTGTCCGCTTGGACCAGTATACCATCCGTGCCTGAGTGGATCATTTTGTTGCGAGTTGCAAAACCAGCGCACGCTGATAATGATAGATGGCTGGTTCCGGTCCGCGGCGAAGAACACGCTTTCGACAGGCGATTAGTCGAGCGTCGATTGAGGACTTTGGTGTGCGCTGTCATTTCATCGGCCAGACTGACCAGATCAAGATCACCTCCGAACGACCCATCCCAATTAGGAAGCTAATCATTTTCTCATCCCGACGAAAGTGTGTGCTGTTGAGGAATACTTTCGATTCGATGAGGAAGCCCGGCCAGACCTGATTTATGTGTGTCGAGGGAAAACCTCCCGCTGCCGATGTTACACTTGCACTTGTTGGTGGAGCAATAAGAAAAAGACGCTCCAAAGAGTGGCGCATGGAAAGCGAAATTGCAGCAGAGTGGTCCAGTCTTGATCCAGTCCCTCCCCAGGACTCCCCGTTCATTTGCCCTTCCTGGAGGTCGTTGGTAGAAGGTAGAACCGGTTTCAGACACGCACCGTTGCGTCGGAAGTCGTGTACCGATCCGCGATGCGTACGTACACACCAGTAACACAGTTTTCGATGAGGCTTTTAAGCTTTGCCAGGTTTCTTCTTCTTTTGGTGCGGTTCCCTTCGATTGCATACATCATGGAACGAAAGGAATGCGGGGCTGTGGCGAATGGATCGCCGGTTGGGAATGGCAAATGAGATGCACTTTCCATTCAAAGTGGAAAGCGAATGCAGGGAGGCGTCGGTGTAAGAAACTTCTCATAATCGATCCCTTCCTGGATGATTCGTAACGGTGCTCGGAGGGATGAAAGTGGACGTTCCGGGGTGAACCCCCGGAAGACGCCCTTGGCTGTCGTCTCTTTGACCTGTATCGGTGAAGATGAGAGCTCACTTCGTGTCTGGTGAGCTCATTTGCAACCGGATCGTAGGACGAACAACTATGATTAGCCTTGATACTATCGGTTCCAACGATCTCTTCCTGTAGGTTGGGTTGGGACGCTAAAAAAGCCCTTTACGCGGTAAGATTGGTCACATCCGATTTGATTCATCTCCGATTTACCGATCGTGGCTGGTGAAAAGTGAAACTCGCAGCTGGAAGACACTCTTTTGAATCACTGCAAAGGGAAATATTTTTTCGACGACGACGAAACCTGACCGCTCGGTGGGATTACGAACGGAAGAAAGTTAAATAAAATCAAAACAAACCGCAGGCAGACCTTGGCGGCTGACAGTCAAAGAGAAAGAGAGAGAAAGACGAAATCAAGTGTTTGATGGCGATTTGTGTGAACAAATTTCATCATTTGCTTTGGAAGGGTAAACCGACGCTGACGCACACTTAACGCTGATGGGTCCCATTTGACGCCGACCGATAGGGGAAAACAAAACACTTCACGTACGCATGGTGCACGCGACTTTTCCAACAATCGACCGGCGAAAGGAAAAAATGTCCAGCCGGCCCAACTGTGGCAAGCAAGCGAAGGTAGCAATTTTTATGGTGATCTCTCGACCACACTGGGACGGGTTGCCCGGGCAATGGGCATTAACCAACGGGCGGGAAGGAGAGAAATTGGACACTCGTTGGGTGGTGTTTCGAATCTCGTACGAGATTGGTCGGTGTCGAAATCGAAATTGACACATTTAGCCTCGAAACGGGGCCCTTTTTCTTTTCGATTAAGTATTTTCTTTTCGGTTCTCTGTGCGGCGGGAAACGATTTCATCTCAAATCGCTGGTGAAATGGCTATCAAATAGCAACTCTTCAGGACGCTGATGGTTGCACTTGAAGCAAAAGTGAGTTATCAAGAGAAGCCATTACGGTGTTTGCGGGCACAAAATGGTTGGCAGCTGTGGTTGGTTTGTGGAAAATCATCCAAAAAATTAGACTGACCTACTCCGGAAGCGACACATTTCGGTTTGCACACAATCGCACAAGCCAGCGGTAATTTTTGTTTTCGTTTAACATGAATATAAAATTGTGGAATTTAATTCTGGTCTCGTGGCGTATATATTGTGTTGTGCGAACAAAGATGGACTGACCCAGAAAAAGATCCTAAAACCGGTTTGTAGGTTAAGTTCGTAAAGTAGCGCACGCAGTATTAGAACAAAGTAAAAGGTATAAAAATGGGATTTATTAGCCAGACACCCAACCAACGTTAAGACTTGTAACAAAGTTTATCCACTCACTTGATACTTGGTTTTGACCATCTTATAAGTATTTTTTATCACAGACTTGAAATAAATCTAAAACTCAAATCTTTAGACATTTAGACTCAGCTGAAACCAATGTCTGTTTCGCCCAACAGCGAACGCTGATAAAGGTCTTCTCATATTTACCCACTCGGAGTTTCCCCCACCGAAGATAGTAAGTGAAACTGCATACAAGAAATTTTTCAAGCCCGGACCGGTTCGTATCGATTGGCCGCCGTTTACACCTCCTGTGAAGATCCATCTAGCCTCCTGCAAACCTTCTGTGTGTGTGTGTGTGTGTGTATGGTGTAGATAAACACGGACCTGGCGAATGAATCGAATTTCGGTGACGCGCTCGCAAACACACACACACACACAGCGAGCCAACATTCGACATCTTCAACTTTCACTTCTACCGGATATCGAACCGACTGACGACGACTGCATCATCCACCGAGCAGCGACACTAAATTCCCTAGCCTAAAGTCTGTCTGGTCCGGTTTTTGAATTTTCGCAGCGTTCGAGCCGACGTCACCGATCGAAGAAGTCACCACGGCACTGCGGGACAAGAGCCTCAAGTTCATGCTAACGCACGACGTCAGCATCCAGATGCCGGAGGTCATGTTCGATGGTGCAATCTTCCGCATCCAACCACGCGCGATCGAGGGTAATGGGATGATTGCGAAGCTGGAGTTCGTACCACGCACCGAGCTGGCGGAGGCACGCGGCCACGGTTCTCCGAGGATCCTGTTCAAGAAGATCAGTAAGTGGTGTCCAACTGTCAATCGATGTGACAGCACCAGGACAACTAACTCTCTCGATAACTCTCGATTTACTCTCCGCAGAAAAATTCTTTCAGAATAAGCTACTGCTAGCCTTCCTGGCGATCGTGCTCATCATCAAGATTGTCAAGATTAAGGTGATGTGGTTGCTGCCGCTGCTGGTCGGCGTCGGTACGGCGAAGAAGCTGGTGCTTAAGTTCCTGCTGTTCCTGTTCCCGGCCTTATCGCACATATTCAAGCTGTGCTCGTACTATCACGCGTCCTACCACAAGCCGAACTTCCACCACCATCAGCACCACATCAACCATCTGCACACGGTAAGCACGGTGACCCACAAATTGGTGCGGCTCGTTTTGGCGGCCGACTTCTGCCCGGTAGTGCCTTGGCGCCGGGGCTGCGCCCCTACCGCGTACTATATCGGTCAGCAGTGCCATCGTGGCTGTGCGTTCGTGGCTCAATTATTGTATAATCTTCCGCCTATTAAAACCCCCTAGTCCGGTCTCCCGGGCGCTGGTTTGCTGACCTGCAGGCGGTGCACCGTGGCGAAAAAACGTACCACAAAGACGAAACGAGCACCCCGAAACCGTACCGCAAACTCGGTCAAGAGTTTGTTGAACCTCGTACGCACTCACCCTGCTTGTTATGGGGTGCGTGTGTGTGTGTGTGTATGTGTGTATGGGGTGTTTTCTGCCAGCACCCATGGTAGACAGTTTACGATCACAATCGTTCACCATTTCGCGCCTGGCACACCGGTGCAGACTTATGTTTATAACCCGCGTGTGCACGCTTTAGTGCGCCACCGCGTTTGGAGGTTGTGTTTCGGTTCCGGCTTTGTGTGGTGTATCGTTCGCACCACGGGAGATCCGATCTCGGCACGAATGCGCCGGGTGGCTTTATTTTTGGGGGAAGTTTCTCTTCGTAAATTCATATTGAAGGAGGATCTTCTCTCGGTTTAATAGGTCACTCTGCTGGGTACGTAGGGCGCACTTCCCGTTGCGAAGCGCTTGATTGCACAGATAAGCCCAATGACCACGCGCGTCATGTGCGAGGAACCCCCTGCGGAAGTTCATTTTATATTTAAAGGAAACCCAATTTGGATGCTCATCCGTTCGTTTCTTTCACCTGTTCCAGTTCCATCCGCACGATCATGCACTGCCAGAGTTGATCTACACGAAGCCGCCTCGAGGCCACCCGTCGGAATTTTTACACGGAGCTCCCGTTCCACCGCACACACACTATCAGCCGGAAGTGAACTACGAATTTACCGCTCCTGGTTTGGGCTCAGAGTGAGTAAAACTCTTCGAAGGATAATTTACAAGTAGAATGTGTTGGTGGTAGTGGTAGTAGTAATGGTAGATTGCTTAAGGGGTGTAATAATAAGGGTTGATTGGGGTGGTAAGCATCTTTAGGTACTAACAACTTGATGCACATTGACAAAAAGCCTATCTGCACCTTAAAACTGTATCCCAAAATTGGTTCTTACTTCTGTAGCCCTTTGGCAATTTTGATTGAAAGTCTCGTTTTTCTGTACTTCGCTCTTCTTCACCTCTTATCCTACTGTGGAAAGGCCTTAAGAAAATTAAGCAACACAATAGGAAATAATAACTGTGACAGCTTATCTAACTCCTAAGTTGCAGTGTTTTTCACTTTTCTGCCTCTCTCTCTCTCTACTCGCTATCTGAAGGCATTGTCTGCGGGGTTAACCTCTGTTTCAAATGAAATGTATACGCGTGCTTTTCCGCCTAGTAGCTACCGAGCACCCAGCACTAATGATTCCAGCGTTTTGTCATAAACTTATTTCTCCGTGATTCATATCGTGTTTGGCTTTTTTTTTTCGTTTATATTTTATAGTTCACTCTGGTACAATGTCTTTCCGGAGCTGAGATAACAGTGTCCAGGCTTTGCGCCGGTCGGTCCACCTAGCTGCTCGATGGCACTCCCTGTCCCCAATTTTCCTAGCTTTCCTTTTTGTCAATCTGTATCAAAATCAAAGCTCCCTCATTCGTAGTTCTCATGTGTTCGTTTCATCTTCGTATCATCTGGCTAGTTAAGCTATATTTAAGGTATTTGCGGTTCAGGTCAAACTGGTGGCTCCTAACAAATCGGTCATGGGGTAATTGGTGGCTCGAGCTATCGAGCTGGTCCAACACATTAAACTACGCGGTGGCCGGGTTCGGTTTGATATCATTATCACTGTAGCAGCACATCTGTAACACACTCATAACGTAACACGAAACCATAAACAAGATCATCAGCGAGTCGAGCCCTACAACCAAAAACCCAAAACCTTCTTTGAACGCAGGTTCATTAGCGATAGAAACTCGTACGTAGACACCTCGTTCAAGCCAAAGTACGATGACTTGAACGATATCAAAGCATGGGGTTTGGGCGAAAGCACAAATACATCAGCACCACAATCATCGCCATACTTCACCTCGCCGCCCGCCTCCCCCACCGGTGCCGTCGGCGGCAGCGGCAGCTACAATGTAAATCCACTCACGCAGCACGCCGCCAGCAGGTAGGTTTTCGCGCTAGGCTAACATGGCTGGCAGGCATGAAGCAAAAAAAAAAAAACGATTTATGCCCAGCACCAGCTACCATCCTGACAGTTCCTATCCGAGAGAAGCAAAAAGACCTGAAACTCTTCGGCCCCTACTTTCTGCTCGGTCCTTGTTGTTCTTTTCCCTCCTGCACGTGATTAACAACATCTGATCATCCATCCAATCCATTTGTGACTAAAATCAAACCCAGAAGGGCAGCAAAAAAAAAAATCAACCCCTAAACCGATCATCCGAGACACTAATTACATGTTCCATGACTAACACTGCAAGCACTTGGTGAACGTGCGAACTAGAAAATTGGAGGGAGATAGTCAAAACAAAAAAACATTACAACATTTCACCCCAACATGCATCTCCCCACATCTGCTGCGTTTCTAAATTAGTTTCGATAGCCAGAACCAACCGACGCCGCAGTCATCATGTAGCGCACTAAAAACAACGTTCACAACTTTCGCAGCATGTTGTAGCATGCATAGTTCGACGTTCAGCTTATCACTTTGCCCGAATGAAATCTGGTCTAATGCCAACCATCTTTCTCCTGAACAAACAAAAAAAATTACCTCGACTCAAATAGTTTCTCCCTAGCCCGAAAGCCCACACCCGATCGCCGAAAAGGAAGATCTTCATTTTCCAACTGTCATTTTCATACGTTAATCGCCGGGTTGTTTATGTGTCTTGTTTTGTCATGTTTCATTTTTTTTATTTGTAATTGCTTTCGGTCGCCCGAATAGGATCAACAGTCCGAAGCTCGTGTACGGACCGCCGGGATACGCTTCATCCGCCCAGAAACGTATTCCGACCGGGGCGGCCACCTCGATAGCGGCCCAGTACGTGTCAGCACCCTCGGGACCGACGCTCTCGGCGGAAGAACAGATCGTAAGTATTGTGCCGCGTAATTCGCGTCTTTAACGTCACCCGGTGTATCGTTTTCTCCGAACGGATGTGGATGAGGAAAGCCCCGGCAAAAGGCAATCGCAATCGCGGCATCCAATTATGAGTCACATGTCATGTGAAAGAGGAAAGTGAAACAAAAAAAAACAACACACAGGGCATTATAAAATCCATTCCAAAAAATTGCACCACTAAGCGTTGTCATTGCGGGATGGAAAACACTGGAGGGCGTTGCAGTGAAAGTGTTTTGCAAGTGCAGTGTCGGCTGGATGATGATTAAAGTGCAAATGGCATGCATGCACAATCTGCATAAGTCACATTCGCCAGTCACAGCCGGATGGAAATGGGAAGGTGGAGGAGCAAAAAAAAGCTTGGCTTGGCAGCTGGAATGGATTATGATTAAAACCGATGGAAAGCGTTGATTTTAGATAGTGGATGGGCACGGTACAGGGAAGCGGGAGGTTTGTTGCCTATTTTCTTTTAACGGTGACATTCAATTGTGTTGTTTTTCCTTATCTGACATCTGCAGCTTTTGCTAGCGATAACAATCTTTTGCTGGCTTAATTGGTTCAAATGTGGTGAAAATGGTGAGCTGTTTGTGTGCTTCTTCGCTAACCATTCATTTGGGCGTTGCGATACAAAACTTGCAATTGATATGTTTCACGTGTGAGTTGTAAGTCATGAGGAAATAAAATGGAAGTTAACTAAAAATGTAATTTAAGGACTAAGGACGAAGTGACTTGTAACGAATTCCAGTCGCTAATGTCCCGCTGTACGTCGGACTAACTATCCAGCTATGGGAAGCTCAAGTCAAGGGTCAAGTTATAAATGGCCAGTCAAGAGCTCTCGGAGTTCTTGTGCCAATGAAGAATAATTTTTAAACTCACTCACTCGTGAGGTTTCCAGTTCTTCTTCCTTTGTCACTACAACCTCGAAAGGTCTCGGCCTGCCATTTTTTATCTTTCTGTGACATGGTTCTACCCGTGGCTGGATGGTCAGACCTGCGTACGAGGAGGCGGTCTGAATGGGATTTGAGCACCGATCCTGCCGTGTGAAGACCGACACCGCTTTCGCCTTGGCCACCAGAACGCCGCAGTAAGGCTAAGATTTTTTTCTTCAGATATTCATCAAAGATCAGTGATAGAGACATAACAGATAAATAAGCCGGCGAGAAGTGAACATCAATATTTTCATACAGTGGTATTATTACTTTGTAATTATTGAGTAGTTAAAATCAGTTGACATAACCATTGAATTATTAGCTAGTTTAATCTAATATCTATGATTTGCAAAATCTCATTTGTTTGAAGCCATTTTTACTGCCCATAAATTAACGTAAACTGTGTCAGAAAAGTAGCACTTTCGATTGTCTCGTACGTTTGCGTTTGCCATTGCTCAATCAAACGGAGATTGGCTTTCCCTAAGCCTAATCATTATCCCGCAGTGCCGTTTAACGCCACCCATTAAATGGAACAATAATTAGCAATCATATTCCTGCCACACTCCAATGAAGGTCACCGGCCGGTGGTGTCATGCTGACCACCCTTTCAGCGTCCGATCATTTGTTTGCGGCCTCGATTCGCCATCGCTTCCGGTGGTGAATCGTACCACCATTCCCTACGCAAACGCATTCCAATCATCTTGAGCACACGCGAGCACGCGCCTTGCGAGAAACAACACATACGCGTGGACATACTTTCGATCAAGCGCAACAACGCAGTACGACATACTTTCTAGCCGCGCTGGAAACAATATCGGCGACGGCGTGGTCGATGTGTGTGTGTGTGCAGCTAATAAGCAGCTGATCTCAGCCTAAGCGTATGCCAATCACACTTGCTGCGTACCGACTGCGGGCGATAATTGCATTAGCACATAGATTGGCAATTTGTGATCTACGACCCCGACTCCAGGACTTTCACTGAAGCCGGTTTCTGTTTGTGCGTTTTTTTTTTTCGGTTATGCAGATACGTGAAGCACAGCGCCAGGAAGCGTACAGGATAGCGCAGGAGCAGAAGCTGATTGCCAAGCAGCAGGCGATCGTGAACCAGCAGGCCTACGTGCAGGAGGGCGTCACACCACGGCCGGTCGATCCGTTCTACAGTCCCATCCTGCAGCGACTAGATAAGGTGTTCAACTCGCTCGGCATTGTGGACGAAAACTGCCGGGAGCGGCTCGTCTGCAGCATGTACAAGAGTCCTGTGAAGTACAGTCCACACAGCAACTATGTATCGGCGGAACTCAGCAGGTAAGAGTGCATCATTTGGAATCAATGGTCTAATATAAATAAGAGAAAATTAAGTTGGTAACAAACGCTGTGCTGTGGGGTAGAGAAGCTGAAGATCAGACCATGCGGCACACGTCAGATTAGCGCACGCATAACGATCGTGTATTATCATCATCTCCATCATTACCATCATCATGCTTCATATTGGGGTGGCTTCACGGTCACGGTGAAGCTCGCCTGCTACTGGCGTGGGACCATAGATCCCAGCAGTGAGGCATGAGAATATGCCACCACCCATGGCCCCGGCAGATTGTTGAACCTGGAGCAGGTTTGATCAATACCGTGTCTGTGTGTTTGTGTGTGCGGGAAGCTTTCACACGCGTTACGTGTGCGCTATCGGGCTTGCAAATGCTGGCGTGTAGTGCTGCGTGGTTTCGTTTTCGTTTTCCAGAATAGATTAATTAACAGGTCAGTGGCCGCACACAACCTCCGGGGATGAACCCGGTTGCCTTGGCTGCCGAGGGGGTCCTCGGCATACCCCCGGCAGCTGGAAAATGAAAGCGAATTGACGAGGGTCGTCTACGAAGGTGGGCGCAATTAGTGCTGTCCTAACGGGACAGTGGCCGAACAGGGATGGGGTTAGGAATGCTTGATGTGCTGACGTTGATGAGCATCATCTCCGCTTAAGTACCTTTATTAGGATGGATAGTGGATGCTGCGATGAGCTCCGGATGGAGCAGAGCCTCCCCGTAGCCTGTTCTTGCGATTTGCGAACATCGCCAATGGATAATGGGTAGTGCAGTTTGCAATTTCCAGAATGGGCAGAGAGCGATAATGTACTTTCTCTCTGGGATCGATAATGCCGCCACAGTTACGCGCAGCGCCTGGCAATGCATCATGAAAATGGATGTTTGTTTGCGGTACAGATTGAATTGAAGTTGATTAGCTGTTGGGAGTTGTTTCATTGAGTGTTAATAGGTCGTTAGAAGCGGTGTTGTTGATTAATGGTTATATTTAGCAATACTTAAAGTAGAGAGATATGGAACACATCCAACGTCGCTCTTTCTGTTTCAACAGATATAAGTAATGGGATCGGATGGACACTGGAGAGACAAGCGCTGATAAAGTAAAGGAAATGAAAGCTCGTAAGCTATTCTCTTCCGATATCGTTTAGCACACATTCTACAGGAACTTCACTAAACATTTAAAATCTTTCTTTAAGTCCCAACCCTATCTTCCTGCAAATCTCCCCTTCACTATCCAGTCAGACGTGGCTAATTTAACCATCATATCTTTTAGCGATTTAATTCGCTGATTAGGCCAACTCAATGGCTACCTTCCGGAGGCATTTTTTCTTTTATTTGCACCAAAATTAGCGGTACTGAAGGTAAATGTACAGAAAAAAAAATCCGTTGGTTTTAATGGGTCGGGAACATTGACTGTCACTAGCAATGTCGGTCTCCCTGAATTGACCGTCGTAAAATTTTCACGCAGTACAAATAACTTCAGCAACCAAGGGAAGCAGCACCGTGTAAGGTTAGAAATTGAAAACGAGGTCACATGCAAATATGCTGGCTAATTGGTGTCCCCGAAAGTGCGCCATTAATTGCCCGCCCCAGTTGACCTTTTCCGCTACTGGTGGCTTTAGATGTATGATTTAAATTGTGTTTAGTGAAATGAAAGAGAATGGGTGAAAACTTTGCAGCATTTTATGCTGACGATTTGCTTCCAGGGTAGGCCATAGCTATCGAAGAGAGCTTTCGTATGATAGAAGTATTTGATGGAAAAAGTTTTTTTCCCGTTGACCTTGCCATCAAACAATTTTATTGCATGTGCATCGTAATGCTGTGTTCGTCTGCCCCACAATAAAAGCTCACTCCCCACACGCTAGCATACACACAACAACCACGCGTACTGTCGAAAGTAAGAAAATGATGATTCGCAATAGAAAGAAATATCTGTTGCCATGTTTTGAAGCGCGATTTGTACGCCCTTTCTTTCACCGAGCAAACCGTTCATTCCTGGTGCCGGCGAAAGTGGCAAGCAGGGGTAGGGTGACCGAGACCGTGACACGTGAAGCAGGCCGTTTCCAGCGGCGCAAAGAAAATTACACACATACTTGGTCATGCTTGGCTGACCGGTGAAATCAATGCTTGGCTCGTAGCGATGAAGCCACTCGCTGGGGCGTTGGGCGTCTAACCGCAAGATACCTGCCACAAGGTATCTCTGCAAACGGCGCACCATTTGACGGCTCTCTATTGTTGGGCGCCCCCCCCCCCCCGAAAACCCTGTGTTTATCATAGCTGTCAACGCAGAGGGAGTAGATCGGAATTATGCAGCTAGCGCGCACCTAACGCCGCCGGGATAGTGGTTAAAGGGATTGATTGTTCGTCATTTGTACGTGTATCATGCACAAATTGGGAAGGAATCATAACAAAATGGGGAGTTTAATGCAGGATAGGTGGATAGACTTCTTTTTATTCGTCAGTGACGACCTGGCCCTATTGCGGTTGGATAGACTTCAATCGATTTAATTTTTATGATTAAGTAATTTTTCAAGGATATCTTAGGATTCTTAAGAAAAAATAATATTTTTTTTAGCAGAAAGTTGGTGTTTTATTGGTTTAAATTAAAAAAAAACACCGATAAATAGTTGAAAACAGCCCAAAACATTAACTATGTCGACATTTGAACTGAATGTCGATTGTGCTGCGCCTGAAAGTATGCAAAGCCGATGTAGCAAGCTGAAACGAGATCTACAATTATTTGAATTTTTCCAGCATCTTTTTCCATCAATAGAAAATATATTTTATTCTATATTTAGAGTTATAAATTCTTATTGGATTTTTTAAAATTTTGCTCATTTTTCCCTCCATTTTCATTTGCAGAGACGCTTCGGAGCTGCAGAAACCCACCTCAACAAACGCGGCCGTGGTGCGATTCTACCGCTACGTTCAGGCAGCACGTGACGGCCAAGACCAGCGAGATTGCCAACGGATCTACTCCCAGTGTACGATCAACATGGAGAAGAAGAAAAAGTAGAAAAAAAACGGGTAGCGTTCGCCGCACGTTCGAAGCAGACAAAGGCGCAGCACAAACACTCAACGATCTATCGACACATACCTCAAAGGACATGTTTCTTACTCTGTAAATAGCTCATCAGTACATAACTTAGGGAAGAAGAAGTTCGCCACCTGTGTCCATTTGATTTTTCCAAACTTTCATCGAGCCTTCTTCTACGAAGCAACACAAAAAGGAGCGAAGTGAATCGAAGCAATCAGGCTAATGTTAAGGCGATAGGTTTCACTAGGCACCGGTGCAATGTGCGAGTAGTGAGACAAAATCTTGGGTGTAGGGATAGAATGATACGAATACGTGTAAAAAAAAACAACAGAAGAAAAATGGCGCGATAGTTAGTAGTTTGCTGGGATGGATAGTTGTAAATTGCATGAATGATAATAGGTACCGTGGTCGGAAGAGTCTGTTCGTCCAGAGCAAAAGTCTTCAACCGATCGAACGTGTTTCGTCGTATCTTGCACTGTAGGCCATGTAGGAATCCCCTTTTTCGGTTTGATCTTTCGGGGCACGGTTGATTGTGGAAGGAAGATTATTTATTTATTTATTTATTTATTGTCTTATTTATTGACCTATTTATTTGGACCTGGGTGGTCGTGGATAGGTTTGAGTGAATAAAATTTCTTTCAATTACGAGCGTCTTTCAGTAGTTGTAGCAGAAGTAGGGGTAGTGCATAAAAAGAAAGTACGTGACAAGTTAACAGCGATCATGTGCAGGAAAAATCGAATAAAATTTCATAGAATAAATAGAAAACCGGGATCTTTCCTTCTTCAAATCACTAAACTTTGATACGAAAACAGTGCTTGTTTTGAGAAAAATAAATAATTTATTCGTTCATTGTTCGTCGGTGAAATAAATATCTTAACGGTGCGCTAGTTACAGTTGTCCGGCGTAGGCCTGCTCGTGAGCATCCATGGATCGTTTCTTCCAGGCTGGCGGTGCATCCCAGTGCACGTGCGGTGCATGATGGTCGATGTGGTGATCGACGTGATGCACGTGGTGAGGTGGTGGATAATGGACAACCTCGTAGTTGACGATCTTTGGCTTGGCGAACTTGAAGATCATCATGGCACCGGACAGGACCAGCGACAGCAGACCAAGGGTCATGGCCTTCCAGGTCTTGAGGGCGATAAGCGCCAGCGCCATCGGAACCAGCACGGTCGATTTGAACTTGATGCCCAGCAGGAAGGGAATCATGACTTTCTTCACAAAACCACGTCCTGAAATGAGGGAAATAGTGACAGGGTGGTGAGCAGATGGCGCCATGACATGGAACCCGCCAAACCTACCTTCCGCAACGTTTCCTTCCGTGAGCGGTACGACCAGATTGTCGGCGAGTCCTCCCTGCAGCAAGGTGTCCGGGATGTAAGCACGAGCCTCCTCAGACGCCAGCACAGCCGGTGGTGTCATCTTGAGGGCGTGTGTCGAAAGGAAGCTATCGATGTTGTTAAGCAGTCGCACTACACCAGCACTACGCTGCTGCTGCTCAGTATCAGCAGGCTGCTCCGGTTCCTCCGTACCGGTGCGCACAATCGTGAGCGATTCCGTGATGGGAATCTCGTCCTGCTCAGCCACATTCGCCATCCAGGCGAGAGCCTTCGCCTTAGCACACTTGAGCCCATGTTCACTGGCCAAACAGGTACGGTAGATGTCCGTGGCAAGTTCGGCCGCGGATCGCGGATGGCACTGGGTGCCGCTGAGTGCTAGCGACACCACCGCAAATATGACGACAAACGAACGCATTTCCTGGTAGGACACTCGCACACTGGGAGGAACGAAAACGATGACGACCAAGAAGCTAGCTACGATCCACGGTCTTCGTTCGCTGCTTGACACGATGAGTATGAATTGGTTGGATTTGATTACAATGGATTTTATATCGCGAACCTATGAGCTCCCGGTAACATAGCCGTCCGTTCCGTGTCACCAACATGGTCTGGTGATTATTTGTCCCTACCAACGGAACGTTTCCTACCATTCAACTCAACACTGCTACGAGCACATGATAAGCTCGGTTGAAACGCTTGCAACACCTGGAGAGGGAAATCGTTTCCCAAACTACCGCAACTACCATCTCGGGCCTTGTTTCTCCACCAACCCCGACCCGAATCGCCGTCCGACGACGTGGGCGGAATGGAAGAATAGTCGAAATTTCTTTCGACGCACGCGCTGTTCGGTTACGCCCTGGAACGCATTTTACCCGTCGGCGACTGATCTGCTCCTGTCTATCATTGACATTCTAGTGGCGTGGCCATGGCGCGAGGCGAGTTCAGTTTCCGATACGGAACGGCTTTTTGGCACTTCCGTAGAAAGCGAGAGTGTGTACGCCGGAGGAAAAGTGCATTAAGTGGAATGGTAATTCGTAGCATGATGTGCGTATGCTAATGGTACGGTACTACGCTAAAGATTGCTTTTGGGCTGGCTTGGATGCCCTTCCGGAAGGAGGGCTAGGTTCCGGAAGGTGGTGGGAAGAAAATGGCAACTATATTTTGACTGTTACATAAATATTGTAATATAGTTCATGACAACGGCCGAATGAATGAAGGTGATGAGAAGCATGAGATATGTATTCAGAAGGTTGTTTATGCAATCGATAACTATAAGCTGTGATGTATTGCGACATTTTGTAAATATAAGATGTGTATTTTAGTTAATTTTTTTAAGGAAATTGAAAAAAAATGTGTCAGGATATATTACAGAATCTTCGACTTCTACCTTGACACTTCCACTTCGAGAGGTCTTAGCCTCAGATTTCTGGTTTTATTGGAGGCTACGTTCTGGTACTGGTGATCCTTTTGGATGGGATATGATGAATGATTTTTCAGAAATTCTTTCTAATTAATCAGCTGTTTATAGTTTAATATTTGAGGCTGGTAATAATTTAAAACACGATATATAATTTGAGAGTTTATTACAGCTGCAAAGCGTGTCAGGTGATTTAGCAGTTGTAGCGCAGGATGATAAAACGAACACGCCAGGACCAAAGCTCTTTTGGACCTATGCTCCAGAAGACTGACTACCTTGCTTTAGGCAACTTTTTTAAGAAGAACATAGAAGTTGTAGGCAGGATATCACAAAGCTATATTGACAAACCATAAGAAGAACAGCTCATTTACTTTTCGAGGTTTAGAGAGCTCCAATAATTTTATTTTAAAATGATGATACCATGCTTCTGTTTAAACAAAATTGTCTTCAAGTCTATATTTTCTAATAATATATTAACTCTAATATCTTTCCTGATACAGTTTAATATCTCAATGTAGTATGTTAAAAAATTACTATAATCTTATTCCATCATTTGAGAATTTGCGTGTCCTGTCTGTGTCTTTAAGCATAATAAAATTTCAACAGCGAATAGAGGTTTACATAACGCTCACATTACAATGAAGACGCCTTGCGACCGGATACAGATTACTGTTACAGTGTTTCCGTGTCTTCATTCACAGAGGAAATTATCAAGCTGTGAGCGTGGGCTCAGCGATACCGAAAAGTACACAATAAATTATGTATCAATGTAATACCAATCGGAAACTCTTCGTCGATTCCTTACATTTGTTCGCTGTCAAACCGCATTCATTGCAACAGCCTGCACCGTGGAGAAAGCATGCAGATTTTGCCCGATGTACCACCACACGCCTTCATCCGAGAATGGTAATAATAACTCCATAACGTTTAGCACTCGTGCCTCACACCGGCGGATAGCCATCGACACGGGTCAGCTCTCGTAGGCTGTGCATCGATCTACATATATTGCAATGCCGGAACGCGGGAAAACTATCCGATCAGCCCCCGTACGCACTTGCCGGCCATTAAAATCCCCTTAAAGCGTGCGTACGTGATCGCCATCGTTATGCTCGGCCGGCCGGACCAATTGTCATTCGCAAACAACGCGAACGAGTCTCTGATAACGGATCCCCGCGGGCTGGGCCGGGCCAGGGGCTGGTCACGATCGGGGCTGGCCGGTCAGTTTGGAAGGTCGTATAAAAGCGCTTGACAGTGAAATTTCCCCAATCACACCTGACAGCTTGCTCGTGGTAGTCACATCGGTGCAGCGCACTCCTTAACTGTACACTCGAACAAACACAACACAACTCGTACGATGGCGTTCCGGTACCTGTTGATCGTGGCAAGCGTAATGCTGGCTTCGGCATTGGCAGCTGCCAGCCCGGCTAACAAGCCGGCCTTCTGGAAGGGCACACCGATGGACGGCATGGTGGAGGAGATGCGATCGCTTTGCAGCAGCGAGAACGATTCAGTCGCCTGCACCAAGTTCAAGATCATGAACTTCCTCGATACGGTTTTCAAGAAGGATAGCTTCCATGTAAGTTTCGATGGAGAAGCTTCTTTTCTCAAAAGATCACACTTTACCATGGTTTTGCCTCCTGCCAACAGGTCTCCGACGATGTTGAAGTTCGCAGCAATGGAGCACTCGTGAGCGAGGGTCGTGCACCGTCCGGAGTGCTGGAACAGATCGAGAACTATCTGCGTAGCCACGACGTCACCTTCAAGATGCCGATTGCCGGTGCACGCGTTACCGTTTCTCCGCGCAACCTCGAGCAGGATGAGCTGAACGTGACGTTCAACTTCCCGGCTGGAAATGGCCGTGGCATTGAGGCCCGCAAATCCAAGCTGAAGAAGATCGTCATCCCGATCATGGTGTTTATCCTGCTGAAGGCAATGACTCTGATCCCGATGGCACTCGGTGTGCTGGGTCTGAAGGCGTGGAACTCGCTGCAGCTGTCGTTCTTCTCGTTCGTTGTGTCGGTCGGTCTAGCTATCTTCCAGCTTTGCAAAAAGGTACGTTTAAAGTGGTGTTCTGAAGGCTTTCCGTTTGTTAACAGTAGTTTTTTCGGATCTCTGTTCAGCTGGCCGCCGATAGCCATCATCCCCATATTGCCGCCCACGGACCATGGGATGCGGGCCGATCCTTCGTTCAGCCGAACTTCGATGGTCAGGATATTGCGTACAGTGCCCACGCATAAGCCTGAATCGACAGCCGTAAAAAGTCGTGTGAAATGCAAATCCCGCGAGGGGAAAAGTAATTTATTTACCTTATTTGTAACGAATGTTTGCGACAAGACTTTGCTATCCTAACGAGCATAATAAACGAATCCGTATCGAAACGAAACAACTCGTCTGATTGGTGTCAGCTGTATATTACTCTACTCACTTCTCTAAGTTTATGGCTAATCGGACACGGAAGGCGTTGGATCGAGTGGTTTCCATTGATTTATATTCATGTCGGTACGTATGGAGTCGTGTTCGATCACCGGATTTCACTTCCGATTTTACCTATCGATTGGTATTTCGTTTGCCATCAACTTGATTTAGGTATGGGAAACACGTAACGCACCAGGCGTCTCCATTGCATTGTTCGTGGAGCATTGCGTGGAGAAAATAGATTCGTATGCGCTGTCTTAGTGGCTAGCATCGATTCCAATACCAATTAAAATGAAATGAGCAGGTGGTTTCTATTTCGCCAAAAAAAAAAAAGGTCACATGTTAGACCGGTGGGTGTGTGCGACTGTATGGTAGCTGGTGGTGGTTGGAATTGAACATCTTTAATAGGTTAATGAGACGCACTACTGTTGGTACGTGTTCATAGTCGATGCGATGTAACTGTGTAGCTTGATGGCACACTTTAGATTGAAGAATGTGTGTTCATTGAGAATATCTACCATTCCCTGTGTTAGAGCGATCCCCCCATCGTAAGGGGAATTATACTTTCGAGGCTCCGACTCATCATGTCATGGAAAAGACGACGGACGACCCAGTTGACAAAGCCTTGCTACAGTTGCTAGGTCCAAACTTGAACCGTCCGCCAGAAAGGAGCGAGAGAGCGAGAAGGAGTATTAGATTAGAGCATAAGATGGTGCTAGAACGTTAGCAATTTCGACGATGTCTGTAGCAGTCCAAGGCCGAGAAGTGATTATAGCCCCTGATAAGGGCAAGTAAAACGTCTTAAAAGCTTTTAGTTCAAAAAGAACATCAAAAATGTTTTAATTCAATGCTCCAAAGTAGAGAAAATAAAACAAAATATTTTATTGCCTTGTTAAAGCATGAGAAATGCGTGTTAGCCACTAAGATTGAGTGAATTAGCTGAAGAAATGGCATCTATTTTATAAAAATAATCGGCAAGGCGATTGAAGCCTCAGAGACCCAAAGCCTCCATAAATAAAAGATTAAACATATTCTTCCTAATTTTAGGGTTTATTCAGCAAGTAGCTTTTGGCAAAAAAATGGCGACTCACTCTTTGACGATTTAAATTAGTAAAAAAATCATCTACTACATATGAATGCGTTCACAAAACCCTCTGTTGAATAAATAAGTTTAACTATGCCTTTGGTAGTAAAAAAAAGTAAGCATGCAATCGTGTGTACATCTGCCGCGATATGTTTTCCACCACAATTACAATTACACAGCACTTTCATTTTCACCTTTTACGATTATGGTAATAGTCCAAAATGCGTCAACTTGATTTACTGGTGAGGCCACTACCGAATGTTTACCAATTGGTTTGGCCGTACTACTTCCGCCTCGCTGCGTAACCGTAATAACGAACCGGAGTGAAAATGGATTGCCCTTTTTGCTTACCTTCTCGCCGCAGGACTTCTCGCCCGAGCAGACCCACAAACCTCGAATGTATGGTAGCCCGAATGTTTGTCCGGCTTTAAAACTACGGCTGATTGAAAAACGATTGCACAAACCTCGGTTGGTCGGCTGGGAAAGTAGCTGCCGTGCATTCCAAATGAAAACAAAAAGATCATAAATCGGACGCGTGACCCTAACGGAAGTCGCGCGCCACTCGGTTGGCAGACGGTTTCGGGGTTTATGTTTTAATGGCGCTTATGCCAGTCACAGTGAGCATTGTAGTTGTCCAGTTGTCGCACAAACTAGACTCCGGAAGTAAGTGTACTAGTGACACGCTCTTAGGCAAAACGAGTCAGCTGGCATAATGTGCTTCACTTTGGTATGATGACTGCTCGCAGTTGTTAGCTTAGGGAGAAAGTGATCATTCTTGAGCGTACCCGGCCTGGGCAGCCCCATCGCAAGCAAGTAGGGCTTCGAAGACACCCGGGAATTGCGGTCAAAATTCTTCCCCGCCACAAAATGTTTTGCTTGGCAGCGCAAATGTGTGCGATCGAGCCGGGGAAGCGTTACACGCCGTCATGAATACATAATTATGTCAATGGCTGCCTGTGTACGCCAAATTGACGAAATGGAGCATTGGCTGAAAATCGAAACCCTCCACCAATGCTGGTGTCCCGCTTTTTTTCTTTCTTTCAGCTGTTGTTCGGCGATTGCATCTCTTCACACACACACGCACACACACATACATACCAATGCGACGCAAGTTGCCGATAGGACGCCGATGGTCGATTGGTGTGGACGACCAAAAACGGTCAAAGCTCACCCGTTGGCTTATTTGGTGACGCGCTGTACCGTAGTGCGGCCGCATTCAACGTCCCAACCCAACGCACGACCCAAACGCGCGAAGAAGTGTCCACGGGGTTGGAAAGTCTCGTGTGCGCGCTTCGGACGTATAAAACCGTGGTGGCGTTCCAAATACCCTATCATTAGCTTTCCGTCATTTGCTTAATCAACATACCACCCGCACCCAGGACACTTGCGGCAGAGAGCGTGTGTGAGTGAGTGAGAGAGAGTGTGTGTGTAGCAGCTTCTTGGTTACCTTGAACGCAGGTTGTATCCTTGCGCTCCTGTCAACGAAATGATGCCGGCTCGATCCTGTTCGATGGTGTTGGTGGTCGTGGTAGCTCTCGTTGCTACCACCGCTTCTGGAGCTTCGATCGCGTCCAATCTGGTCGAGGAGGAGCGACCGAGAATTGCGAGCAGTGAGGAGCTGCTGTCCTCGATTGTGAACGAGTGCTTCGAAGGTGCATCGGTGATGGGTTGTCTGAAGGGCAAAGTGCTGCTGTATCTGGACGGTATGCTGGGACTGCGCGAGGAGGAAGCACGTGCCTTCAACGAGCAAAACGTCGATGAAGTGATCTTCGATCGTGTTGGACGTGTGCTGGCCACGCACGAGATCCGTGTTCAGCTGCCCGAAGATACCGTCGTGAGCTATCGTGCCGATAAGGGACTGGACATCGATGTGCTGCCGGCAGGACTTGCCACTGGTGAGTATTGCGATTGGTTAAATGCAATAAACACACACATTCACACACACGCGTACACACGGACTTGGTACTAACCCGCTGCCCCGCCCGTCCAACCCCTCCGTTGTCGGTGTGTCTCTCGCTCCAACAGAAGCGGCCCGTGGTCACTTACTGAAGAAGAAACTCCTGCTTCCAGTGTTGCTGCTGCTGAAGCTGAAGATGAAGGCGCTGATGCCGATCTTCCTCGGGCTGATCGGACTGAAGGCCATGAAAGCGCTCATCCTGTCCAAGCTGGCCATCACGCTGGTGCTCGGTTTCTTGGTCGCCCAGCTCGTCAAGAAGTCCGGTCTCGGTATGCCCATGTCGATGATGCCCATGATGCCAGCTCCGGCCGCTGAGTATGGTGCACCGGTACCCGCCTCCTCCACGCCTGCCTCCAGCTACGAACCATCGTCCTGGGAATCCTCGTCCGGACCGTACTCTCGTCTGTGGGAACCGTCCACCTCCGGATCGTCGCATAACCTCGCCTACAGCTCGTACTACCCTAGCTCGAGCGGATCCAGCTCGTACACGGCGTACAATGCTGGCTCTGGCAGCTCGTCGTCCGTCGGTAGCTCCGGTAGCTCCTCCTCTTCCTCTTCCCCCTCCTCCAGCTCCTCATCCTCATCCTCTTCCTCGTCGAATGCAGCGCACGCTTACTAGAAAGCTGCACGCAATGCGATCCAGTCACGTAGACCCGTACACCAAAGCGAAGGCGCAACGTAGCCCCGGACGCGTACTTTGAGCCATTTCTTCCGGGAGGCCAACAGTAAGAGAACAACTAAAAAACAAAACAGCTCAACCCCCCAAGGGGGTTGAAACGAACGGCGGTATCGTCCACTGGCCATTCGCCACTATCCCCTCATTGGAGGCACATCTCCAATCAGTTACAATCGGAGGAACTGTGGCCATGGCTGTTGGCGATTGCCTGCATCATCATCCGAACACAGTCCTGAGTTGGGTGCTGTTGGCTTAAGGGGAGGGTTACTAGTTTAAGCCCTTGTCCCTCTATCTTTGCATCCTTGCGATCTATTTATTGTCTCCCTTGCGAAACGTTATTTATTGAATGAGGAAATAATAATAAACAAATTTACGAAAATCTATCAACACGAACTTTGATACGATCATGCAATAACCTTTGCTGTTTTTTTTTATTTTCAACTGTGTGGTTTGATTTATTAGCCAGTTTGTTGGTGATCCATAATTTTGATAATATTTAACGCATGTGGGAAGTAAGCGTACGATTTAAATAAACTGATAGAAGAATTAACAAAATCATGCAAAATCACTTATTTTTATTGAAACTTTCCAAGCTGCTCTACAGGATATTAATTTTTGAATAAAGATAAATAAAACAAATTAATCATTCAAAAGTTGTATCTCCAAGTAATTTTTAAGAAAAAATATCGATTTAAGCATTGAAATAAGGTTTTTTCTTAGCTCTACGACCTGAATGGCGACTTTCTAGACTTATTCATTCCATCTAGCCGGATAGTCACTAATTACTAACGAGGAACGGTCCAGATGGGATTCGATTACCCGTTCTTGCATGTAAAAAGCCGGCACCGTTATCAAACCTGCCATAAGACAGCCCTAATGGTGTCAAGGAGCTTATCCTCAAACGTCTTACATCGTTGAATTCTAAAGGAATTTTACCAGAGAAGTACGAAAAATGATTAAATCACACTCTATAAGAAATTTTTGGAACGCAAACCGTTTCTACCATTTTCGATGCTTAGTTGTTCAAAGTAAAAGCGTTTTCGTACGCGTTTTGATAATTTTAGTAACAGATTAGACTTTGCAGAATACGATGCTTATAATATTTTGAAAAACTTTTGAAACATATAAAATTTCTTTGCAAGAAAAAATCTAATTTAGTTGTATAAATTTACTGGATAGCTAACGCATTCCATGATGCTTCACCACTGTGAATTGTGCGTTTCATTACATTGTAACGTACAGTAACGCATAGAAATGCAACGCTTTGTAACGCTTCTTAGCGAAGACACGCTCCACACTGCTCGAAAATGCAGCGCACTTTGCACTGTGGGAAGTGCAGTTTCGAGCTGCACAAATTCAAAAAGTTTAGAGGAATAAATTTATAAAAATTGCAACTCTTGTACACTAGATTTCCCTTTATTTTATTCTTCTATTTTAATCCAGACATTGATAAGCTTTTGTTTGTATAATGATGATTTTCTGCTTGAGGTGAATTGGACAAATTTTGGTAATCAAGTACTACAAATTACAATAATTTTTGGTTGGATATCTCTGAATTCAACAGTAAATATTCGTCATGCGTTTTGAGTTCTGATGTAGCATCTTACACTTTATTGATCCAACCAAAAGAATATGCACTAATTTCTATATATGTTTCCCAACAGAAAATCCACTTCCAACATGAGGCAAATCCTTGTTGTACTAGCCGCCAGCCGGTGGTGACTGATGCGCCCACACACCAGCGTGTACAAATAGCCTGTCCGTACGCAAAACGCGACAAGATGCTGTCTCGCCGTGGCGCAACTACGCAAAGTGAACTTCGGAACGGTGACGTACATAGCAGACGGCTCCTTCAACCATCAGGTGGCCGGGCAGCAAACGAAATCGAAAGTGATTTAATAGTTCATTATTCATCCGTTTGCTTTTTCACCGACACTCGGCTATCCATCCACCCACCCAGTATCCCCTCCCCAAAAGGGACCGAGGGGAGTGCGGGCGGAGAATCGCGCCGGACACGTCCACATTTCCTTCCTTCCTTCCTTTCCTTTCTACGCGGCTGCCCATACCGGGCTGGTCTAGGCAGCTCGGTTCATTTGCAACTCGTTTCTTTCGCTTCCACGCCTTCTCCACTTCCTTTTTGCGCCCTCGCAGACAATTCGCGTGAGCTCTAACGCGGCCGATGATTTATTGTTTGCCTACCGGGCTTAATGATGATGTTTATTCCATCACTTATCCCTTGTTGACTTCTCGCGCTGATCACCTCCACCTGAGCAGTGTGCCACCATCGGGACCTTTACGATTGCCGGTGATGGTTTTATCAACGGTGATTAGTGACGGCTACGGGAGTTGAAGAATGCTTGTTAAGCAAAGCAGTAACACGGCCGAAGATAAAAAGTGTTTCCCTGCTTTAAAGTCATTTCTTTTGAGTGGTAGAGAACAATTTAAATTGCATCGAGAAGTGCAAGTATGAGCTGGAAAATCTTGAAGGTATTGAGTTTGGCATTAACCACGTAAGATAATATGGAAAATGGTGCAATTGTTTTAAAGCTTAAAATTGTTATACTAAAGTAAGGGTGACTTTCTTTCCATTATCTCTCTCTCTGTCTCTCTCTCTCTCTCTCTTTCTCTCTTAGTTTCATAGCGAGTTTCCACCCATAGAAGAATGCGGAAATTGAGTGTGTCTGTCTGTTTTTTTTTCTATTCACGGTTTTGTTTGGAATGTCAAGAGAAAATTATGCCTCGTAACGCGCTACGCCTAACGCTTCGTTGCCGATTCGTAATTAAGCGATGGTCTTACGCGATCGACACTTGGACTCTTGGACGGATCAACGAACGATTATGTAACATTTTCTGCACTTTTCTCCTACCACTGGCCGCATGGTACACTGGCCCGGTTCGCTGAGGTCACAAACGATTCCGGAGGCACCCTAGCGTCAAGTCACTTTCGTTGAAATTGACGATCATTGTTTGTCTTTGGTGAGACTAATGGCGTATCAGGAATCCTTGTACGAGGTTCGGGAGAGAAATGGATCACAAAATCACTTCACTTCTGGCACTCACAGTGATCTGGAAAATGGCACACCTCTCCAACCGGGACCGCCGCCATTACCATTGGCAGCGCTCGACCGATCGAGGAAGTGTGGCATGAAAGAGTGTATAATTACACCCATTTCCCGGCAAGGTGCATTCAACCTGCATCGTTTAGTGTTTGTTTGCCGTAACTTGTCACGATTGGCGGAACGTGCATTGCGTGTTTCCTGCGTTACATACTGCCAGCGAGATCTAATAAGATGTTTGCCGTTTGAAGCCTTCACCAGGATCAGGATGCTTGTCCGGATGCACTCCCAGGGCGTTGCAGTTGATCCCTGCAGGGGGAGAACGCATTACATCACCTACTTACGATTGCTGACGCCAAAAGTCATCCCGAACTTGATCAAAATGTGCATACTGCAGGCATAGCTTTCACTGTTGCCAAGGTACGGTCCTTTAATGGGATACGAATCGTTCGGCTGTCTGATCGATTCCGCCCATCGGAAGGAAGGAAGTGTGTTTGGTCTTTGAGTGGCTTCAAATTTTAATCCCCCGCGAATGGGTGTATGCAGCTGTGGTTTTGTGATATGCAGCAGCACGAACGGAACGCGACTGGCTTATTGGAAATTCAAATCTGCCCACCGCATATGCCAATGTTCGGCGATGGTGCAACAAAACGGATCCACCGACGAGTCCTGGTGCGCGACTTGGGAGCGAATGTTTTACATGGTTGCATCAAGTAGAATTTAAAGAAAAGATGGAAATTTAATTATTTTCCTAAAAAATTTAGTTCAATTAACATTAGAACTTGCTGATCTAAATAACTAAATATTAAAAACTTGAGAAAGATAAAATATGATTATTATCAAAAATTTGCCATAATGAACTGATGGAAGTACGATTTAAAAAATAGTTTTATAAAAAAATCTTATTCTTCCTATCAGTTATCATTCCCATCACTGATATCGACAACAACAAAAGTCTCACCCACCAACGAAACCATCAATCAAAAGGCAATCTACAATTACAATGCGTCGCAAGCCGACTTGGGAATGGGTTGACCCTCTGCTAGGCGATGCTCCTGTGATGCTGCCTCCCTAACCGAACCAAGAAGAGCGCCAAAGAAGAGATCCTGTTGATACAACCCACACGGATGCCTAATAGGAAACGATATCGACATTGACGAGGTATTCCCTTCAGTCCCTTTCGATATCGGGTCGATTCTTCGCTGCCGTTTCCCGGCAATCATTTGAGAGTCAAAATCGTATCGCAAAGTAAACTGCGAATGCGATCCTGTTTCTGACGCTCATCCAAACCATGGTCACGGGTAATGGACATCGGAAGGCCCTTTGGCTCCAGAAGATGAAGATCGCTCGATCATGAATATGAGCAGCGGAATCGGTCGGAAGGTGTGTCGTACCTTACCGACCGTTAGCACCGGATCCGGTTCTTCCTCGGGAATGCTCTTTGGAATGCTCCCTCGCCGGTCCCGGTTCCAGTGCTGCGTCCGATGAACTTGTGCGCTTCCGAATTTGTTTTTGCCTCGCCAAAGGCTAACGACACTTTGAACCAAATTTACGCCTCTTAGCATAAACCACGCGGGCACGCGAAAACGCGGGTGAACGGCAGCGAGGGAGGAAACGCTTAAATGCAACACTCATCAAACAACAGTTTCCCGAAAAGACGTTACCCTTTCTCGTGCCATTATTATGTTGTGATTAGAATGGGGAGCTCCTGAGCGCCCGGTGGGAGAGTGGAGGGAGACGGGTGGTATGTAATGCTATTTATGCACTTTCCAGTGCAGGCGAGGTGTCCCCGGTGTCGTGCTGGACTGTGCGCGCACACGAACGGAAGGAAATTCCAGGGAAGCTCTCGTAACTCGATCCGCTGGTGCGCACGACGTTCCCAGGAGGTCCGTTGTACCGGTTCGGTTTGCAGCCACGATCACGCGGTGTATTTGCGGCGCAACTCGCACAGAGTACCGGTGTGCGTGTTTTTTTGTTAAACTTTGATGGTGAATGACTGTTGCCGGTGGCGTTTCGCTGATTACGACAAATGCCCAAAAATACTACGAAACGGCCATCCCATCGATCCGGGTGGTTAATTCATTGCCGCCTGTAAGCGATCGCACGGAACGGGGTTGAGGGTGGGTTGCGATTGTCGAAGCACATTAACACGCGTTCCGTGGAATAAACAATATCGGGAGTGCTTTTTTTCTGTTTACATTTGCATAAATCCGCCGATATGTTGGCTGCACGCTCGTGGGCAATTGGGGTGTTGGGTTGATGAATGAAGGCAACAATACGCGGAGGCGAAACTGTACGGGTTGCACTTGGTGGCGTTGAACGTAAAGTAATTGTAAACACATTCGCTTGATTGAGCAGTTTATTTTTATGGGTTTTCTCTAGTCTAAACAGCTGTAAATCGTAATTGTTCTTTACAAAAGCACGAACGATGCAAATTTTGAGATGATTTAGGATGGTTTAGCTGAAGGACGTTAAGGGCGAACGAATGGGATGAGCTTTAAGATGAGGTGTGGAAATGAATTCTCAAATTGTAGTCCTTGGAATTCAATGCGATTTGGTGTAATAATCTGAACGTAAAATTACTCGTCTAAAAAATTTTGGCCGAAAGATTAGAAAGGAATATTAATACAGTAACTTACCGGCTCACGCAGGTAATCCGCGGAACTCGAGTACTACGTATGTGGGAAAATGACTGTAATTCTTAGTTGAACTTTATTATTGTTATTGTAAGTTTTTTTTTTAAACATATTTTAGCATCTTCTTTTTCTTCTTCGGCCTAACGCCTAACGACCGCTTAGCCTGCCGATTCCGGCCTACTGGACGTAATGATACCACGCAGTTCGATAATCAGTCCTCACTACGGGAGAACGGTCCGGATAGGCTTTGAACCCCGGTCCTGCCGTATGGAAACTTGCGCCGTTGTCGCCACTACCAACGGGCCACTCCCCGGTAAAACATATATTAGCATATATTGTAAGCATATACTTGATTATTATAGGGTTTTGATCCAAGATCCTTGATGGGGCGTAAGTAATGTTATTTAGTGTTGCATTCGGTACAATGAATTTGGCAAGGTGGATTTTTTAAACTTTACCATCGACCCGATTCTTTTATCAGTACGAAATGTGATTTTAATTATCACTTCCTTAGTCCTTAACTAATTGCAGACTTCCATAGTCGTGTGGGAAATTGCCCCCTAAACGTATGCAACATTCCATTACACGATTTCCAAGATCTAAAACTCCATTGCATATTTGAAACACTTCACTAAGTGGTAAAAAATTCCACTATATTATTAGAAACCTTGCATAGTATAGAAAGTACAGAAAATTAATGCCTTTTCAGTAAAGCTAACAATTTTTTGAACAGGTTAGCTATCAAAACCGCAAACTGCTTACCAAAGCTCCTTGACGTGGATAGATGCTTTTGCTGCAAATGTGCATTGTACAAATGAACTAAAGGACCAACATATCATGAAGAGACGTGCATACAAAAAAACAACTACAGCACAATCCCTGTAACCATTTGAAATACCCAAATCGGAGTCTTTCAATCATTGCTAAACTCTTCATTACCAAACAATGTTGTTTGGCTTCGCCCGTGTGCTACCTGCCTGGTACCATGTTCCCGAAGGACCACAAAAAAGCACACACACACATATAACCAAAGGCGGCATAAAGCCCTTCTTCTCTGCGTGCGTTCCAGGACAGATTCTTCCGCCAGCAGCGGACAATACGGATCTCGCATGTCCCATTTTCTGTCCCGTACGCCCGATAAGGGCCCGTGTGCAGCCGCTTGTGTGCACAGGCTTGAGCACGAGCTAAACACATGATTGGCCAAAATATTGACAAAAATCATCGTTTTTTAGCGTTGGTACGCTGGAAGCACTGCCTCCGACCGGTCTCGGCCGGGTGCGCCTTCTTTAGGACCGGCTAGCTGCCCAATATGGGTACGGCGTGCGGTCCATTTTCGTCACGGGGTCCTTCTACGGGGATCGATGCATATCGGGGCAAGCATTTTGGGAACTCCGTACGCGCGTTTAGTTCATTTTCGACCGAGTCCTTCGCGTAGAGCTGGCTGGATCAGCAGCTGAGTTTGTGATCTGGGCGATCGGTATGTTTGTGGTAGAGATTATCCTTGAAGTCGAAGCACTTGTTGGATGGATTTGAGATTGTAGAAAGGACAAAAGAAATCTCCCGAAGAGACCAAAGAGATCAAAGAAAACTATAACGTCTGATGATGAGAAATTGAGAAGTCCTGAAGCTCCTCGTTTAAAATAGCAAACTCTTGATTAATTAAGTAATATCCGCAAATAACTATTAAGGGTTAAGGCGATGGAGCATCACCACTTGAGCGCAGCACCAACATTCCAGTTTTCCGCGTTAGACAAAGACAATACAATAACGTTCAAAAAGCACAAACACAAACGACAACCAAAGCCCGTCCCGGCCGGCCGTTGTCAAAGCGTCACAGTGATCCACATCCTCCTACTCATCGAGAACCGAAACCGAAGGGCACACACCGGCGCGGCTTCACCCTTTTGAAGGCCATATTTGTTCATCCCAGCGCGGCCCGAATGCCGGTACACAAAATGTCGCGAAACCGAATTCTTGCCGCTTGCTATGGCGATTGTTATAAGTAAACGGTTGGCACTGCTTTTGCTGAAAAGCAGCCCCAAAAACCGAAAGTGCAGTCCCCGGCCGGCGGATCATTTTCGGGCGGCATTTGACGAGATGATGATGTTATTGTGTTTGCGGCAATGCCCTGGCCGAATGCCACCGGTGCACATAAATCTGCGCAGTTTCGGGATATATACCGAGAATTTTCTTCCCTCGTAGCCCCTGCAAGGTCCACCGAGTTGGGTTGGGATGAATTTTACCGGTCAAAGATTTCGATCCTTCCTAATCGGTTTTTATTTAAATTGATGACTCGTGCTCATAATTGTGCATGCCGTAGAGCGAATACTGATGCGACCGTTCTGTGCTGCACCGTTGTCTGGGAATTTTTTCCCCAGAATTGCTGGCCCAACCCGTTCGCGACCAATCATCATATTCAGGATATCACAACTCTCGGGTTCTGATAATAGCTGGCTGGTAGAGTGTGGACTTGGTCACGGTATTTCATAGGAAGCCATCTACGGGAGCTTCCACCTTCCGTTCGGCCGCCTGATCGTCCGATGCATCTTAAAGCAGAACAAAAATAATAATCCGAATCACAACATTCTCCACACACACTCTAAGAACTGTTCAAGAACAAAAAAAAGGTCCACCCCTAAGAGCCAGCCCGACGATTTGATCGGTTGCAGAACGGTTGCACATTTCTTATTCAAATTCCGAAACCCAATCCTCTGATCTTCAGATAAAATATACATAATTAGCCAGGAACAATGATGAGGCAATGGGGCGGCCGATGGATAGACACAAACCGGCAGCGACCGAATGATTCGCAACGTTTGACATCCACCATCTTTCGGGGAGCGAAATCGTTTTCAGGAAAATCGGAAATTATCCCTACGGAATTATACAAATCAATCAATTGTCTGATCCGCGCACCGGTGATGCCCTACCGTCCAGCAGCATAATTATGGGCGGAAATAGTTTTGGAAGCGTTCAGTTTCGTGAGTTGCATTGCTTCTGGAAGGGCTCATGGGACAGCAAGAAAAAAAAAACGATTCTTAATAAAATGTTGGTATCGATTTCGGGTTTTTCCTTCTCACGCCTGGTGGGACGGCCTGATGTTAATATTTCGTTTTAGAAGGCATGCACAAAACGCAACCATTTTCCACGAACTTTTTCGAGCAAATTATGCACGCTTGTCAATCGAGTTCAATTAAAGCCAATCGGCCTGGAGTGTGTAATTTGCTACTTACAACGTGCAATTATACGATTATCGAACACGCTTGACCCGCAAATGGCGCTGGTTGGAAGCTTCTAGGCCATGGAAGATAAAGGAGTCTCGCATCTGTTAGAGATAGGTTGCTTCTACCACGAAAATGTATCACATTAAATTTATTTATTAATTCTAAAACATATTTTCAACACACACACACACACACATTTGCAAAAAAAAAGTTAAACGTCACCAAACGGGAAGTTCAAATAAATTATTTATCGACCATTCGGCGAGACAGCAAGCCGGAGACAGTCAGGTCAGGTATGGATGCCGTCCTGACAGCATCTGATCCGAGCCCGTTGATTTACGACCCCGAGCTACGATCACGAGCGGTCCCGGGGAAACCTCACCACCGCTACACTTCACCACCGGCAGCAGCGAATAGTGCACAGAGCCTTCCGCACTAGAGCCTTAATTAACCGTACAATCCTGCAAACGCAACGCAACTAATACGGCAATCACGGAACGCGCGAGTGTGTAAGCCGAGTAGCGCTTGGGCTCACACACAAAGCAGGGGTTTGAAAATTGGACGCAAGTATCTCACACCAGCACCGGGCACAATAATCGACAATATTATTATTATTCATTAATCCGTTTATGCACCGACACTCAAGGTGACTGTTGCGGTGCGGTGCTCTGCTGCTCGGGGGCTCATTGTTTTCAAATTAAATTAAATAACGATAATAAGCAGAGCGCAGCCGTTCGATCACACTCCCGCCCAGCCCAGTGCGGCCACGACGGAACGGAATGTTCGTGCTGCCGGTACTGATTGAGTAATTGCAACCCGGGGTAGCTGGGCCGTATTTCCTGGAAGCTGCGTCCAGTCCAGCGAGTGCAACGGATGCGACACCGTCACGCGGAACCGGGAACTCTCGCTTTCGACCAGACGGATACGTGTGTGTGTACGATCTGGACGAGATGGATCGATAAAGAGGGTCGGCTGGCAGCTGGGTGCATTTTTTTTTTGCTATGCAAAGCAGGGTGCCACGTTGCAGCGATCGTGACTTATGACGTGTGCGTTTTGCACTGCCACCGGGAAAACAGGTGCTCGAGTCTCAAAGGGAGTTATTCTGTTGGTTGGGCTTGTAGAACACCGTTCGAACATGGTTGTAAACTTAGGGGGCACACGTCGAGTTATGCCGTTATCGACGGACAAGGATCTGTCGGCTTCCTAGTGGTGATTCAACAACGTTAACTACATCCTGATAATTGTTTACTCGGCTTTAGATACGTTTCTTAGTCACATTACGGGCTTGCAAATTCAAAATGGCATTGTGGAAGAGTTCTATACATTATTTCAAGATTTTTGGGGTGATTATTTGAGGAAGGATTTAGGCATACTCTCGTATCGATTGGATTCAAGTATAGCTACGAGTATCATACAGCTAGACAAAGGAATCCTCTAGCGTCCAAAATGGTCCTTGGTCAACATCAACATTCCTATTGATTCTCGGGAAGTCGCATTCTGCAGTTATCTATTTTCTTTGTATCAATGATGTCGGTACACAGACATAACATTACGATCCAATAATTCTGTCACCGAGCGATAGTTTTACGATAGGGCCATTTAGACTTTCTCTATACGATCTGCAATAAAGTGATCACTTTCTCTCACGATTGACCGACGTTACGCCCCGAAAGGACGAACCTCCGGCTGTTGGCGAGTCCTTCGAGGGGCGGTATCGGTCACCATTTCCCAGAATCCTTCAGCTCAATCAACGACAGAAAGTCGCAGTCATAAAATTTAACTGCACCGGGCAAAGGTATTTTTTCACTTTCATTCTCCCAATGGTACCTTCTTCGGCAGCTTTCCTTCCGATGACAAGCTTCATATGCAGTTTCGTACCTCACCGGCCGGCCCATTGTTCGGGGTAATGTTTTTACGAGCTCAAAACATATACAGAAAATATGGACCAAATGTTCGAACCCCCGATACTGATCGGCGATCGTTCGGCGATCGTCTATCGAGAGAGATGAATAAATCTTACCGTTTTATGAGTGCTACAGCAGCAGCTTGTGCGTAGAGTATCGATGAATTTATATGATTGTTTTTTTCTGCCACACCGTTGTGACGCAGCTGATTGACGGCGATATTAGACATGGGCGACACGGGAACTAGCGCGAACAATACAAAGAAAACTTTCGCTTTTTTATATGCATTACACCGGTATGGTAACACATAGACATAAAAAATCCTAATCTATACACACTTTGGAGGGTGGTTCGAAGAGGGAAGTGCGTCACATTTTTTAACACGCTTCCGGTAGCATCTGATGCGCGTGGGTCCGCCGGAACTTCGGAGGGTGTGGAGGAAAAAAATCTTGTCGAGTGTCGTGTGCCACCGACGTTTAGGATTTCACTTTTTTGTTTGCGTCAGCCACACTCTTAAAGATGCTACGATCGCGATTTTTATGACGATCTCGTTCCCTGGTTACGTTTTTTGTTAACGCACGCACCCCTTTCCGGGGGTGAGTTGTGGGATGAACCCTTTCCGGAGGTGAACAAAAAACCAACCCTTACAGTTTGAGACGCAGCCACCGAAGCAAAATAAAAACCGGAACCCAGCGCTGAAGAAAGTGGGGGAATAAAAGGCTTTTGAAAGGCGAGCGCCAAGGAAACGGAAAACTCTTTTTACATCCGTTTGTGCGTTGCGCGTGTGGCGTTTGTGCTGCGACGGCACACGATCACTGGCGGGTTGAGCTTAACCTTCTGCCCATGCGTTGCGCACGTGCTCAGGCTAATCATGCTGAAGTTGAGGAAAAAAGGTTTGGATTGGGAAAAAAAAAACAATTCTGTCAGAAACATAAAACGATCCACCTTTCGTAGCGAATCATTTTTATTTGATCGTTAGTTTTTACTTTCAATGCAGTAGAAAGGGTAGGTTCGATCGTATTGACAGGAGTCGAAGATCGATTAAGCGTAGAACAAGCCAAGGTGTCAACTGGAAGTCGAAATCGAAAGCAACCGGGTGGGTGTTGTGTTGCAATCCTTTGAATGCGTCCGAGGAAGAATTTTTGCAACGGACAAATAGACGGCTGGCTCGATATCCACCCCTTAAGACGATGCGGATTCGCTCCCTTCAAATTTTGCAAGGGGTAGTTTCAATTGAAAACCCGTCAACTATTGATAAGTCTCACCTGGTGTTGATTATTGTCTAAAGCAAAGGATTGAGTTACACAGTAATGGAACTCATTGAATTGAGCTAACGAGATCCCACCCAGATCAACTCCTCATACGCAGGACTTGACTATCGAGCTACGGGTAAAATCAAGTCACTGAAAGCCATGGCAGGCCGAACCCTCTCAAGTTTGTAGTGCCAAGAAAGAAGAAATTCGAATAATCCTGAGCTATTATCGTTAGATCATTTATTTTAAGTTGCTAGATCGTTAGGCTTCAGACTATAAAGTTTTCTACAGTACCAAATCCCTTTACAAAATCAGAACCAGGTTAGCTAACCACACATTTACCATGCTGTCCTCAGATTACGAACCCCCAAACAGCACCGCCTAGTGTTAGCCCGGATTGTGTAAGAAAAAGCAGAAAAAACATATCAACAATTTCGGCAACAGCAAAAAGCCAACCACCACATACAAAAACGCATCAACTCGTGAACAGTTTTCAAATATTTGAAAGGTTTGAAAGCTTGAGATGTTAGTGGCCGATAAAGTTGATTGAAAACAATACCCTGGCAGGCAGGGCTGCCGCCCAAACCGGCGGAATGTCAAACATTCTGCACAAGCAGTCGGTGCGCTTTCGGTCGAGTGAAGTTTTCTAAACAATGGACAAGCGCATTCCGTGCAGCCTGGAAGCTGCCGGGATCAATATCAGGCTGCGGCATGCGCATCGCCAAACGCATCCACCATGGTTTGCGTGACGTGTCGGCAATACATTTCCCGAGCCGGACTGATCGTCAAACTGGACGTCCAGCATCACCTTCGCGAGCTCATTTTATGCGCATCGCCGGGCAAAAAGGGAATCGATGGTGATCGATGTCGTTGTCCGCGAGTGTGGCAGCGCTAGGCAGCGATGGGATGCAGCGATGTCGCCGAATGTCGGCAAAAGGGTACTGTTTCGGTACGATCGAACACACAAACACACGCATTCCGAAAAAGGGGAGTAGGAACGTTTTCGGGCCAGGCCTAATCTCTGTAAATGGAATAATAAAAGTAGATTTCAGCCGCATGATTTACTGGTGTCCGTTTTTGATAGGATTTTTCGGAGGTATTTTTGCCGCGGTGCGTTTTGCACGGCGCATGACGAAGATGCGCGCACTATTGCCGGGTTTTCCAGGCAAAAACTGCACGCGGCCATCGGAATAACCTTAAAGGATGCGATGGTGGCAGCAGGTACAGGGGTGTGGAAAGGACTACAGACCGATCGGGCAAGTTTGTGTCGGCTAATTAGCATATTTGTTTTCATTTATACAATCATGAAAGCTTCAACACTTTTCTCGGCCAATAAATCCTACCCCCAACAAGCGGGTAACGATCGGGGAAATTACTGGTCCTCATCCTCGAGCACTTAGCAGAATGTGGCACACACGAATTGACCGAGTTAAACGGTTAGTCAAATTGAAGATCGGGACTCGCTTCAAACGTTTTGTTAAATTGTGGACAAAGCAGCTCCGCTGACATCTTTACGACCGGCCAATAAATATGGCAATTCTTTAGCCATTAATGTTTCAGCTAGCAAAACGGTCAGTGTCAGCAGCGAACGCTGCATTCGCTTACCGTACGCCCACAGCATTTGGCACTAATTTACCATTGTGTGCTAATGGTTGCCCGCTGGACCACGATCATTCCTTCCAATCTGTCTTTTGGGTAGGATCGCCGCGGTTCGAGTCCAAATGCAATCCGTCCCTCGACGATCGTTAGCCGGTTTTATCCCAAAAGCGTTGCAGTACATTTCCATCGTGCGTCACTCAAACGGCAATCAATCGGACTATTTTATGACCGAACGAAAGCGAGAGTCACCGGCACAGTCCAGTGCCAGGGGTAAGCTGAACCGTGTGAGTGCTGGTGGTCAACCATTGTCGGGCGGGCAACAGAAATGTCCTTTTGGTTGCCAATTGCTCAGGTGACGGTAGCTTCGGTACCCGTCTGCCGTATGGGTAAATATTTTGGGCAGTGGTCGAGCGAAGGGAAGGCAGAAAAGATTTGAACCGATCGAAAGGTGGAAAGATGAGTCCGAGAAGTTCCGGTGGCAGATGGTTTGAATGTGCAAGATGAACTTTGTTGTGCCGCTAAACCATCAACTGGGAAGCAGTTGTTGATGTTTTAACATCCTCTTGGATGAATTCAAACAATCGTACTAAAAAAACTATAAGACTGATAGAGGTTTTCGAAGATCAATCCAAGAACGGAAGCTCCTGTTCCAATTTTTGGTCCTATTCCCAATGATCCCAATATCAAGTTAATCGAGCTAAGTCTCTTAAGTACAATATTACTTCATTAAATTGGATTACAAGTCATGTCAAACCGATCAATATTGCATGTCCGGATAGCTAAAACCCTAAGAATTTATTTACGCATTAGAATGCTCCGGATCCCTTAAGACATTATCCAGCTGCTCTACATTGTTCCGCCGTACTTTTCCTTCCGCAAGAATGAAGACCTTTGCTTTCAGTGCTTTCGCTCAACCGGTACCTGGTATCGGGTTTCGCTCTTTAAAAAACAAACTATTCAAAGAAAGCGAAATCTTGACATCTCAAAAAGTCAATACACAAAGCGGAAGCAAAAACCCAAACGAAGGAACTCTACCGTTCCTAGGCCAGTGAAATGAAGTGCCTTCCAAGTCCTTTGCCATTTCACTGCTGCTTGCCCCATTAGCATTCACCCTCAGGTTTGTGTATTTAGATGGTTTTCAAACGCATCCGCCGTCCGTCTAGCATCAGGATCCCTTTCGCTCATTGGCATCCTGCAGCTTTCTTCAGGTGTAAATAGCGGTACAGTTGAGTAACGGGACAGCGTAGAACACGGAAGCGTTCTACGTTCCGTGTACACTGCTCCTTCCTGTTTGTTTGCACACATTGCGTCATTCGGGAGAAGGATTCTGGACTTTACCGGTGGCACTTGGAGTCTGCTTTGACAGTTTGCTTTCAAAAAGCTGCTGAATTGGTTTTCGAGCCACTTCTAGCCACCGGAGTTTTGCATCCCGGATACACCGGCTGGGCAGCTGAACCGAGTGGAAGCCCATGACGCCGTCACCGAACTGCCACTCTGCATCAGTCATTTATCACCCGCGCATGGGCATCGGTGGAAGATGTCAGAGAGTGGCACGATTAAGTCATCGTTTCGATTGCGCCCCGACCGGACCGGACCCACACTTTAAGGAAGACCTTCTAAGGTGGCCGACGGCACTTCACACTCATTGATGCACTTGCACATTTCCGGAGCACTCCCACGACGATGCGGCGTGGCGTGATGGTAACGTGCCTACGATCCTCCGGTCTGCTGCCCGGCTGTTGAGCACGGCTCTCGATTGCAGCAAGCGTGAGTTGTGCATTGGCTGCTCGTCAAAGACCGCCCGCAAGCCGGACGATATTTGTTTGCCCTGTCCTGCGGTCGGCACTGCATTCCTGCCACGAGCCCTCTATCAACGGCAACCGGGTGTGCAACATTGTTGCCGGCACAACAAACCGGTGCTCTTTTGCGCTGTTGCACTTTTCTTCATACTGCATTTTCATTATTTTATTAAGTACTAATTGCATACTAGGTATGGATTATTTAGCCTCCACCCCGGTTACCCTCCCCGGCTTAGAACCACGCGGTCGAACGGTGGGGCTTACCGATGATGCCCCGGTAAGCTCTCAGCCGTCCCGGACCAGACTGACTGATCTTTTGCCTGCGCGGGCTTTCAAGGCTTGGCGACCGCCGTTTACATTGTCTGTGAATTCTCGCAGCGTGGTGCCGGGTACGGGCAGGTATGACAAGAGAATTAATCTTCAGGGTGTTATATCTGGAACTGATCGGCCGAGCAAACAGGCTTGGTTTCGTTCGAAAGCGACCACTAATCAACACTTCGCAGGATCACGCTCGAGCGGGCTGATACAGGACTGCCAATCACTGCACGGCATCAGTTCAATAGACTATAGGTCAGTTTAGAAATCAATTGTAGTTTAGGAATTATTGGATGGCTCAAAACAGGCTTCCTTCTGTAGATATAAGTGAATTACGCCTGTCTCCAGGCTTTATTGAATCTCGTTAACTGAGATATCCTTTATCACTTTAGAACATGATTATACGGGCTGTTATCCATTTACCTCATGAAATCATATTACGAGTCTCTGTACGTGTCAAGCACCCGATAACTTCAAACAGATGTTCATCGCTTGCGAGCCCAACCTCCCGACGAATGCCGGCACTCTTGAGCACCCCTCTACAAACTGCACTCATTATGTCTCATTTGTAGCGAGTGTATCATAGTTCATCGGGTTTGCGTTTTCACCGTGTAAGTCACAGTCTCGTCCATACACTCGGTGCGCCTTCCCTTGCGGCATGACTGGTTCTCGCCACCAGTGGAACGGGAGTACGACAAGATGATCGATAATTATAAACTATAAAATTTGCATTCAATTTAATCTTGCTCGCCGCGCACATCCGACAACCGGTGCGCGGGTGCCCACGGTGCTACTGTGCCGCTGCCTTAGCCCGAGATCGCGAAACACGATCGCGATAAGGCGTCCCCGATGACACGCGGGATGTAAGTGGAGAAGCGTGAGAACCGGGCGCGGGACTATCGCGCCGTTTTGCTTGCCTACCGTTCGATGCGTGCCAGCGCAAGGATCACGCAAAATGGTTGGCATTATTTTGTCGACCCGAGATCGGGTTTGGCATGGCACGCGGCCTACCGGAGAATGCTCGTTATTATGCCAACGTGGCGTGGGGGTGGCTGTGAAAGGTGGGTTTGGCGGGGAGAGGGGAAAGTAAGTTGGCGCATCAGAATGCGACTTACGATCTTGATCTTGCATTAGTGAGCATGAAATGGGTGATGGGGATAATAGTAGATTTTGTGTTTAATATGTGGTCAACAATTGTTTTTTGATGAGAGTATAAATAGCTCTTTCGGTCACAATAGTTGCTGATAGATCTTGGTAAGGGGTTAGATTTTAATGAATGAAAAATCTTAAAATATTCTATGAGAGCTGGTTATTCAAGGACCTTCTCCAACATAGTCGAACAGTGGAGTATGAGTTGAGGTATTCATCAATTTAAAATATCAGTAGAAATATTGAGAGATGGGTGAAAATCTAGGAAATCAGTCCTCTACATGTCAAGAGGATCATGTCGAACAGCAAAACTTCAACTTGTAATGCTGAGAATATTACCGTGTCTCACATGAATACAAAATGTGTGAAACAGTTTAAATAAACCATTCCGCAGTCCAATCGTCCACCCATTAGCCAGGACCACTGTGCCTCGCACGTTCTTTGGTCGGCCGTTCCACTTGCTACGATGTGCACCGGGTGCCGCAGTCGTTCCCGCTCTCCATTTCGCCTTCCGTTCCGCGAATGTATCGCCACGCAGTGCCTTTTAATAAACACTCAATCATTTAAAGTGATATCATTAACTGCTTCATCTACACTTCTGTTGCGTCTCGTGGTCCGCAACCACACACACGATAAATATTATGACAAATAGACGGACGTGCCCGTACATAACGACAACGATCATTTATGTTGTCGCGCGCGTTCTTCGCGTTCACATGCCTCGAACACAGGACGCCGATCGAGCAACGGGAGTAGAATTTTAATCGTCACCCAACGAGATCATGTCGCCTGGTATCGCAGTATTGTCATCACGTTCATCTCGGTACCAACCTGACGTTTGTAGCTCACGTCAGGGAAAGGGGGGGACTTCTAATACAACGCCACAACGTGTCCTTAAACCTGCCGACGAGGAACCACCACCACCGGGCTAAGGTCAGTGGACGTGCAGGGGAAGAACCTCCATTCCGCTACGCTAAACATTAATCGTTTGCACCACGCTGCAGTTCCGGCGAACCGAGGGCCGTGGGTGCCGAAGAACCCACGGGCGAGGTGAGACGGCGCTCGCGAAACATCGCCACCTCCCGAAGGCAATCCACTAATTGTGTGGCGGCGCAACGTTTAGGCTTAGACATCCACGACCGGTGATGGCCGTTCCGGGTGTTGAACCGCCTGCGGTCAGCTATTAGATGAACCCATCGGGCGGTCACCCGATGGACCCCCTGTAAAAGTGTTGTAAAAGTTGGTCCAAAGTGCCGTGCTAGTGGTGGCTTGTACCGGAAATCGAAGCACAGCCTGTGACTACGGTTTTGCACTGATTAGCGTATAATTTATCGATCGATTGTGGGTGACACCCGGCCATCTAACCCCTAACCCTGCTCTCTTTATAGGCCCCGTTGACATCGAATGACATCAGTGTTCGGAGTTGATTGGATGGGCTTAACTTATTGGCCCTTTCCTTCTAAATTGCATCGGCCGGTGCACTGGTCGATTGCTTGGTGTCAGCGCGACCGATCGTGGTTTTGCATTTTATTGCTTACTCATAAAATCCCTCTCTGCAAAGTCCCTCCCACCTTCGATGTCTGGCGTTAGGCTTGTAGTTTGCGCAGACGCAGCCAGGCAGCTTCCGGGTTCGGCGGGATGTTAGCCGGGCACACCGATCGCTGGTACTGTGGTGCAATTTAATGCACCTTGTGCACAGGTCGCGTTTAGAGTTGGAGTCGCCACTAGCAACGACGAGTGCTTTTTCTCGTTCATTTACAACCGTACGGTTGTTTCGAACTCACTTTAATCGGTTGGTGTGTTCGCTGCGCGTGCCCGACGGACAGGTGGATGGATCGTTCACTGCACCCGATATTCTTGGGGTGACCCGAGGCGAGTTCTCGATAACTCGCTTGCACTTTCCCACAGGCCTAAGGTGGCTCGGGAGAGATTTCAAGAAATTTAAGCAAACCACATGCACACTCCCAAACGCGTACGAACAGGAACCACGCACCACGAGCTGCCTGCCCAAAAAAAAAACGGCAGCCCTATCCCGGGGGCGGTGCGAACGATATTTGATTAGTCAGATTTATGGTTAAATTTGCGTACTTGATATACGAAAACAGCAAAAAAAGAGTGCCGGTGGGCTGCCGATTCGGACCAACCCGATGGCCGGACCGAAGACATGCGCCACGATTACGGGCGAATCGGTACGACTGACTAGTGTCGCTGACTCCACATAAAATGGGGAACTTTGGTAGCGTACGACGAAGAAGCTGCTGTAGTTGGTTTATTTGTCTTTTTCTTTTCTTTGTTCGTTCGCTTGTTCAGTCCATTTGGTTTTGTTGAGCCGGCGTGCACAATATCGAATAAAATCCCAGGAAATGAGCGATTCGCTCGAATCGGTTGCGGCCATTGTACGCGCAGTGCGCAGTGCGTTTGCTCATGTTTAAACATGAAAAGAGTTTGGGTTTTTAATATCTTTTATTATTTAAATGTAATGTAAAATAATTAGCTGATGTTTAGTTGTATTGCTATACTGCGCAATTTTTATTATTATATTTTAAGTATTAAGGCTTGGCGTCAGATAGCGCAGTTGTAGATTTTAATCTATTACATTAGACGAATTTTAGACGATTCAGAGCTAAACATCAGTCTGAGTGCATTGAAATATTAGAAAATGATTTGTTGAGTTAAAGAAATGCTATCAAAGACCATCAAAATTATAAGTTAGAAATAAAAGTCTTGAGAAATTCTAGGCAGCTCGGAATGATCTCTCATAGTGTCTCAGCTATTCCTGAATCATTATTTTTCAGCAAAAGCTCCACCAATCTCACGTGCAGTTCCGTGTGCAGCGATGATCGAGTCTCGCTAATGGCTTTCCGAAGCAACGTTACGAAGCATTAGCAAACAATGAGCGGTGGGATGGCAAATGGCGGACCATTAATCGATCCGACCGAACCCCTGCCGATCGGGACCGTTTCGGAGCGGCGCGGAGCGGATCGGATGTCAGCTTCGATTTCACTTTCAGGCAGCCAATACCGGGCTGACGTAACACGCCCTGGAGGCCACGCAAGGACGCCGGACCCGTTCGCCTGTGAAATGCCACACGGATTCTGCCGCTGCCGGCTGACCTTCAGCGTGCGCTGATCGAGATCCGGTGCAGTGCGCTTATCGGTGCATTCGATCTGCACTGCACCGATCCGGTACAGCTTCGCGTAAATCAGCCGGCACCTGCGCTTAACGGGAAGCGCTGGTCCGCCGGTCCACCTCGCCTCCAGGGGCCACTAATTGTCAACGCAGCGTGGACCAGTAACAGTCGTCGGCAAATTAGCGCCACCATTACGGCTTCATTGCGCGTCGCGACTAACAGTGCTCTGCTTAGGAATGGCATATCGCTAGAACGCTTTTGATAGATTCCGTATGAAACTGATCAAGCAATCGAGGAACGGTGTTTGAGCTGTTCGAGACAGTCGGCTGTAGCATTGGAATGGGAGGACGTAAAATATAAGCGAGGCATTAGCACAACAACTCACCCTGGTGGTCTCACACCTACTGACACTCGTGACGTTTGCCCATTACCGATGATTTACCGTTGATGGTTGATTTACGTCGACGTGCAACACACTGGGACATTTTACCGTATGATCTATTACCAGCCCGCACACCCGTTATCGGTATCCTTTTCTCCGTGTTTGCTCTTTTCAGTGGGGGAATACTTTCTTCCTGACAGAAAGGTGCGTAGGATGGCTACTCCGAGCCGTTGGTTGATGCCTCGCAACCGAGATCGTTTGACGCCTGGCACATAAATCATGAGCTCATTGTGTGTTTGTTTAATGTTTTGTTGGCATTCTTATGTTCCGGGAAGGAACGTATCGATTAACTGCGAAATTGTGCGTTAGGAGGTAAGCGCCTCCGGTTGTAGTTTTCATTTGTGCGCATCACAATTATTATTTTATGTCTCTTTATTTGATTATTTTATTTTTGAGCTTGGTGAATGCCGCAAGTATGAGAACTCAACAATTCTTGGGGTTCCTTGAAAATATGTAATCATGATCATGAGAAGAGATGAGCAATGCAGATAATTGTTCGTTCAAATATTTACTATTCTTTTACTACGACGCATCTGAAACACTCAAAAGTCTGTTTAGTACACTTCTAGTTAGTACTTGATAAGCCCGTTGATTGGTATTACATACGATCCAGAGTATTTGTTAAATACATCATTTAAACGACTGATTTTCATCTGATTCCTCCGAGTGAGTCCTTGAGGAGCGGCTTATCAGCCAACAATCTACAGACAGCAAACTATAAATCCACTAACGCCTGACAGTTCGGCGTTCATAGTTAACGGGCAAGCTGAATCATGAAGTTCGTATTTGTTGCACTGCTGCTTGTAGCGTTGGTGTGTGCTTTGGTGTCTGCTCAAGGTATAATATAAGTTTAGCATCGATTGCATTCAAATACATACGGCAAATGTTCTCCTCGTCCTTCTTCAGGTGATGGTTTTGAACCGGTAAGCAATGAGATTAGAGTTCAAATCCTAAAGCGAAGCATCCCACTGGGTCAGCTGATAACGGAGCACCATGCAGCGTTTGTGTCACAGGTAGCAAGCGAAGATTCGGATTCCTCAGAATCTGAAGAAAAATGATCGTGCATGATCGAAGAATCCGATTTGGAAATGAATAAAATTTAAAGAATATAAATGGTCAAAAATATTTTTATTTACATTCTATTTACATTTATTACTAAAAATATAATAATATAAAGATAATATAAAACGACAACGGCGCCGGTTATGATACGAGAGAACCGGAGTTCAAATCCCATCCATACCGTTCCTCCTGACTATCCAATTGCGTGATGTCATTAAGCCTAGTAAGCCACAAATGGTAGGCATGACCTTAAGAGGTCGTTAGGCCAAGTAGAAACAGAGAGAGAGAGAGAGAGAGGAAGAGAGAGAGATTATCAGCTCCAGAAATAAACCTTAAAGTTACGTTAGGGGGTATCAGTGTTACATGCCAATGATTAGATTTGTTGTGATTTCATTATCAACAACAGATTCAACATGAGCTACATTATACATGCAAGCTGCACCAAGACTTCTCTTGAACGTTGCAGTTCAATTTCAACTTCAATATGAGGCACATACTGACTCTCGTGTGTTGGATCATCCTTATATTTACACTAATTAAAACGATCGGTAAGCGAACCGTTAACAAGCTTATACAGGCAAGCGGACAAATATTTCTATTTCCCTAACCAAACGGCGCTGGAACCTCAGCTAAAGATACAGCTTCAGGCAATCATGATAAACCTGAGTTTCCCCGGCTGGGGTAAAATGTGAAACGTGATGTGAAACGATCTTCTGCTCTGAAACTACAACCTCGTGTTTGACTCTGTCTGTTTGCGTGTAAAAGCAGGCTAGTCAGTCCCAGCCAGCCGAAGTTAAACCACCAGTTACAGAGAAAACAATAGAAACAACCATCTAACTGTCCTGTCTGTTCGCTGCGTTTCTTCTCACACCGATGATGACCCGGAAATGGTGCCGGAGTGATGCCGTTGGCGAGAAACCCATTTGTGCACACCACCACCTCGAAAGAGCACTGGTTGACATTATCCGCTCAAGGAGTCGATTCAAAAGCACGGACGCATATCTCCGGGGCATACTCCCGCACCTGGCTAATGGTTGGTGTCGTTCGTAGGCCACCAAGCAACTATCACCCCAATGTCCCCCTCTCTCTCTGCCCGCATCAAAGGTAAAGTAAATGATGACCGTGCACTAAGGATCGATGGGTGATGAGTTTGCGGACGACAGGTCCTCGACAAGTGCTATCAAAACCATCCACACCGTATGCATTGCAGAACGCACCAATTGCACCCGTGCACACGCGTGCCCTGGGCGGGATGTCTGTTATTAAGCGAGTTGTGGCATTACCGGGTGCAACTAATCATTACACTCCGGTCAACCCTTACACACTCTCGGTCTTGGGGTGAATTCAAACGGGCAACCATTTTCTTCCTTATCCAATGCACACACACGCCCGTCGCTGTGACAAAAGTGGTAAGAATAGCACCGGTGTTCTGTCATCCCCGGACCCGGATTGATATTGGATTCATCGCATCTCTCGCTACACGGGCAACATTGTCGTAATCGATCGATCGGTGTGATTGATTTGTTCGAATTCCATTTAATACTACCGAGATCGAGACCGCCCCCGGAGGCTCTGGCTTATCCGGCCATCGGATCACCTGCAGCCCCGTGCCGCACGGCAACGCAAATCAAAGCCCACTGCGGTGGGCTGAGTACTTGCGCACGGGAAAACTAATAAACAGGCCGTAATTTAGCGGCTTTGCTGAGTAAATATTTATTAGCCACCTCCCGTGTCAAACGTGTGGACCGATCGACGATGTGACGGTGTAGGGGACGTCGGTCGTCGGTCGGTGCAGCGAGCCGCGAGATCCCTATCTTGGGAGGTACCGTTTCGGTGCGTGTCGCGATAAAATGCGGAAATAATTGCAAATCGTTCGCCTGGGAACGGCTGCGGGTAAGTTATGCAAAGTTTCTTTTTTTTTCGTTAGTGCACAACAGCTTGCAGTTACTAGCAGTTCTCGGTTAGGGCCTGGGGGCGATAGTTAGTATGGTGATGGGGAAGCGGAGGAGAAGGTAACAGCAATTGCAGCTCGAAGCGGAACCAGGCACACTAAAGTGTACCTATTAATGGTTGTTAAGTTATTACGCTTAGAGTTCGGTCGAGATCGGGCTAGAAATTAGAGAATTCTCACGCAATATGTATCGCTGGGGGGCTTTGATCTTTAAGCAGGTGAGCTTCGAGAGAATCTTACTGCTTTGCTGTAATTTTGAAGAATCTTGGTAGAGGATCACGCTTTAAAATAACTTTGTACTGTATTTCTTCTATTTACATCAAGTTTGCCATGGGTAGTGACCACATATCTCGACCAGATTGTCGTAGGGCATGATTCATCTACTCTGTTTCTGAAGCCTGCTCTGATCGTAAGCTGACTAAGCGATCGTGACACGCCAACAGCCATAACCCCAGCGCCTAACCGGCAATTGCCTAGTGTGCAATGAATGTAATTTGATAATTGATCCAGAGTACAGCTTACGGAGCCCTAGCCTAATCACCAGCGCATACAAACACACGCACGCGCATACATGTTACGCATAATTTGCCTATTGATTTTGCCACTCGACCAGCTGCCATAAACGTTTCCGACAATCGCACCGCCGCAAACAGGTGTTCACCGCAAGTTGGGAATGCAAATCGCTAGAACCTGGCTCGGTGGAAAAACTGAGCCTGTAATGATTCCGGAGGGTGATCCCTGTCAACGACATTGCTTCTCCCGGGGAGTAGCCAAGAACTTCCCGGGATGGTCATTTGGACGAGATTCCAGGGAGTCGCCCTGGAACGATACATCGCTGCAGGTGTCATTGCATTTTGTTCCTTCTTTATGTCCCGTGATCCCTTCGTGCTCCCAACGTTTGCGCCCAATCGATCGAGGGACATCACAACCACGCGCACCACCCGGGAGGGGGAGGCAAACAGGAACCGGCCACGAAACTGATGCGACGCCGGTGTATTAATCCGTTCGTGATGAAGGGGTCGTCGGGTAGGGCTGTCGAGTTCATTGCAACGATCTTGCCCGATCTTGCCCTGGATGCCGGAATGGTCGAGGAAGAACCGGCCGGTGGGGTGTGCACGCTAAGTGCACATTTTAGTGCAGTTGCTTTTAATATGGCAAATTTGCGGACACCCTCCCCCCCACCCCCTACCCACCAGCCGTCCTGCCTTGTGTTTTGTGCAGTCCGATTTCCCTGATGTCACTCGAACCGGATGAGCGTGAGACACGGCGATGATAGGGTGTTTTTGCGCCATCGCTCGCTTCGGGGCCGGTTTCGCCTATTAGCAGCGCCGTACGGCAGGACCGTGCCGCAGAAGACGAGCCCAAAACAAAGCGGGTGATAAATAAAGTGTTATATCACTGCACTGCCAGGTCCCAGCGCCCCGGCAGAGGGCGCTTGCTGTCGCTTATGACAGGTATGGGAAACGGGTGTGCTGCCAGTGCACGGACTTGCTTCCGCGCCCGGGCGATGTTACATCAATTAGATCCCGGGGAAGATTATAATTGTCGCAGCAACCGGAAAATCAGTCGCTTTTGGACGGTGCGGACGGCGACGACTACGACAACTACGGGCAAACTATCCAAAGAACGCGCATCGTCGGACGGAAGGTGTGCGGAGTAAGGAGAGTACGGACGGAGGTGCTGCAAGGTTGCAATCGGATACCGACTCCCAGCCGGTAGTCGGCTGTGAGGGCCTTGCTCTTCTTCGTGTCACACTTATCTATCGATCGCTTTCCGGTACGGTGGTCAGTCGGCTTTGGGCTCGGCACATCACTGCAAAACCAAAACAAAACTGGTCCCAGAGTTCAATCCTCCTGCGATGCGACGTGCGACAGACAGCTTAGCCGGATGTAGCTACGGCCGGCACCCTGTTTGTGGGCTGGGCAGGCGTTGAGTAATCAGGATATGTACTCATCGAGGAGCGAAGATTATGTATGAAGAACCGGGTGTCCGAGGATAGAACCGAGGATAGATTCTTAACAGATCACTGGGCACCGGATTTGGTATAAGGTGGTATTTGGTCTAATAAGTATACATAACCTTCGTGTCTATCTGCTGCAGTGCACTAGCACTGAAACCTTTACATGCTCACACCTTTTCCGTGTGTCGTACCACGCGAGAGTCTGTTCACCCTGCCCCGGAGTGTCCGTGCAGGGTTGGTTGCACCTATCTTGACCTCGATAATTGGTGCAGCCTTGGCAATGGCGGGTCCTTGGTCCCGTAGATGATCGTTTTGTTGGGCAAACAAACAAACCAAAGCAAAACCAGCATAAACTGCTCCCTCGACTGGTGCGATCAATGACAGCGATTTTCTGCAGGTGCCGGTTTCTTTCCCAGGCAAGACTGCAAAGACTGACTGGACGGGCGAGCAATCAGTGCATCACGCGTTGACAGCTCTAACTAGGTCCCGGAGCGCACAGCCCGGGCACGCTTAATGACGCATCAAAATTGCAAATTTTGTCCAACATTTCTTTAAACCTCTGCTTCCATTCGGTGGCCTCACGTGCAACAGCATTCTTGGGAGAGAACGTCATCTGCATCGTGCACCCGGCAAAGGGCTTATTCCCACTAACGTCCACAAACACACACACATGCGTTCGTAGAATGACCTCCACTCCGGTGGCTGACGATCGGGGTTTGAGTGATACACATTTCTCCCCTTCCGTCAGCAACAAACCGTTTGCATTCGGTTATTGCAACATAAACGAAAGGTAAACACCACCGGTCCACCCACCCGAAAAAGCCGGCCCACGGCGAGCGATGGAGAAAGTGGAATGAAACAAATGGCGAACGGATTGACCGGCAGCAGTGTTGCCAGCACGACTGGCTGTCCGGGCATGACAGCCTCGCATCAGACATCCCTCGCTCGCTTCCCACGGGGTACATCACCATCGGTCGGGTTTTGCGGCCGTTCATTGAACCCGAGTGCCGACCTGGTCCACCGAAAGAAAGGCAACAAAACGAAATGAGTGTGGCGAGCGAGTAAAAACACAGCACCAACTTCGCCCAGAACGGTGCGGGTAAGCGGCACTGCCGTTTTTTGCAAGTACTCTCTCACCGGTCCACGTTACCATGCGTGCGATGGGCGAATGACTGACGTTATTTGGCAGAGCGGACCTCAAACTGCTAGAATAACTTCTTTGAGAAAAATGTGTCCCACCGCCGTCTTCCAGGCCGATTGACTTCCGCATCAAATCCGGTATCCGGTTTGCACCGGCGGCAACAGTGCATGTCACAAATGACATAATCGGGCCTGTAAATTGTCTTGCCTTCGATTCTTCAATTAGTGCACCACCGGCAGCAACGTATCATCCCCCATTTCGCAACACTTTTCTCCGCCGGGACCATCTGCCCGGGACCATCCGAATCTCTTAGCCTCTCGCCATTCTCCAGGCCTGTGCTCTGCCGGGAAGAGCACTCGTCTAATTGAAATTGCTTAACGCAATCCACCAACACTTGTCGGGTTCTGGGCAGCTCGATAGAACGAGTGGAGCCTATCAATGAGAGGAGGAAATTCCTGTTTCGACATTAACATAGATAAAGAATGCCATAATTATCTTCGCGCCAGGCCCACCCATTCCTGCGCCGGGCCCGTTCGGTAAGGGGGCAGGTTTCGATTCATGTGCGCTGTACGCTAGATTTTCGCTGCCTTAATTCATTGATCGGAATCGCGAGGGTTTTTGCTGCAGGCACCACAGCACCGGGCAGCACGATGCCCGAAGACCCGACAGTCTTGGAATGTTGTGCAGAAACTGCCTAGCTCTCGACCCGGCAGTGTCGAGAAGCTGCGGTCGCCGGTGGTGTCGTTAATAGTTTCGTGCGTGTACTTATACATCAACGACGTTCATGATCATGCCACCGCCAGGCATGCAATTGTGTCGATCGGCTGCATTATCTTCGCCTCGGAATGCCATTAATTTGACCGCGAGAGATTAATTGCAGGAATTTAGCGAATACATTCCAGCAGCAGATTATTGATCGTATTATGCAATCTTAAGAGCGAGAGTATTGACGATCTTCACCAAACCTAATAAGAACAAATTTTGATGCACAAAATCGCACTCCAAACACTACACTTCAGCGATCACAGAACATTGAACCGGCAAACGGCGCACGGCGGTGATTGATCGAACTGATGGAGCGGTGCGGAGGTACCAGATTGCCGACCAGATTCATAGAAACAGATGATGTTAAATAGCGTCGATGATGGGCCGATTTGTGCGATCATATGCCGCCTGCAGGCGTATCTTCCAGGCCGCTCAGCTGAGCGAATCCAGCTCGAAGGCAGTATCGAGTGCTGGCGCGTATTCAAAGCTAGCTCCGAGTCTGGGGAGACTTGAAGACTCCAGTGCATGCTGTTGTTGGGGGCGCGATGCCATTCGCCTCGGCATATACTTCCCATCCGTGGAGTCCGATCCGTTCGAGTTTCATTATAGACACGCTGGCATCATTATCGGCCGCCGTGCGCTGACATTACTCGCGTTCTGGCCAACAAGCAGCGTCCTGCAGGACGATGGAACGCACCCGGGATCGCACGGGTCCCGGGATTGCTATTAGTGCGACCATATGATTGCGATCATTAAACACAAACGACTCACGACCCGCACGAAAGCGCCAAACGAACAGTTCTGGTGAGGGATTCGGACGGATACTGCGGATCCAAACGTCTACTATCGGGATCACACGCCACGCAACGGATCCGGATCGGAGGGCTCATCTTGGAGGTAATTTCGCGTTGTTGGCGATAATGATGCAATATTAAAAGCCACTGGCATCATTGCCGTGTGTAACAATGGGTGTAATGCCGATGTACACCGGGGTGCTCATCTCGCGGCTGATGTTGATCCGTGTTATTATTTCCGTCCACTCGAACCGTCGCCGTTCGAAGGCTTCCGTTCTTTGATCTTTCTTTGTCTAAAGCTCTAACGTTAATTGTAACGCACCAATTGGTACAATGTACGCATGGTGCTAGGAACCTCGCATGTGCGCAACTTCATCTTGCATAGAGGTGAGTAAGTATTTTTTCACTATTTTAGGTAGAAAAATAAAAGTTAATAAAAAAATAAGATGACATATGGCATCACTGATCGTAACATTGAAATCGATATCAAAATAAAAATAAACTGATCTTGTTTTCTCTTTCACGCTGCTAGAACCACATCCTTCATCTCATCCTCTGCTTGTGCCTTCCGTTCCGACAATTCATCACAGCCGTTTATCGCTTCCGCGCCCGAAGAAAGCATCTTATGCCCTGCCCTGCCCTTCTGATCGTCCGGACTGACCCCTGCTCGGAGGACCAAAGTTTCGATATTACGCAACAGGTTGTGAAATCGCAAATCTCTCCTTCCGTTCTGTCACAGGGCGAGAGCTGCCATCTTTAGAATGCAACCGTGCAGGGCGAAAGGTGCATCGCCAGCTCGTTGGTGTTGGTGTGTCTGTGCAGCTGACCGCACCGCCATAGCAGTGCGGCGAGGTTGTTAGCGAGGACGTGTCAATTCGCACGCATCATTTGAACCCGACCGATCTGGACGGCCTCGTCCTCGGCGTACGGCCGCTTTTCCACCGCATTTCCTACGCGTCACGTTCCAGCTCGTTCTGGGGCTCGTTCTGCCCAGCAGCTGGGTCGATGTATGGATGACGGCAAAGAAGAAACAGGAACAGCGGGTTGAGCCAGGGTAGAGGTGCGGATGAGAGGAACGGTGGAGGGAAGAACATTTAATGGGTTACACTTGTCGATATGACGTCCGACGCTTGGAATCGCGGAAAATGTGACAAAAGCGAGAAGGAGAAAATTGATGCGAAAGCGATAGCGAACATGGTAGTAGCAGGCTGCCTTCTGCGCCCGGCACCGCGAGAGCTGTGTGCGTGAGCCAAAAAGAAAACAGAGAGAGAGAGAGAGAGAGGGTCTCTCCAACATGAGTGCGCGGAGACAGGCCGACCACCGAAGAGTTACTACCTGCAAATGACTTTGCCCACAATATCTACCGGCCATCGCCTGGTACCGACCAACGAGAGTGATGTGCCCCGGGGTCGTTGAACTCACCCCTGTTGCTCTTTCTCTTTCGCTCGCAGCTCCATCCATCTCTGGTGTGGACGAGAAGTGGAATGCAGAGGGTGGGGGGGGGGGGGGCTTATGCTTTACGTATGAATTCCGTCCAGGCGGCCCTCCCCAGCGATCCCCATCGATCTATGGGTAGGTCTCATGGTTTTACGCTCACTTTTCTCCATTCCCAGCCCCAAACGAATGGCAGTCAAACGTAGGCTCCCCATCACCCCATCAACAGCCTACCTCGTCTCCCCCCCACCCTTCTTACCATGCCATCCCTCATCAAACTCCACTGGTTTTGAGATTCAACCTCTCGCGATCTTCCGCGGGGCCATTCATTTATTATGCTCCAAACCTGCCCACTCCCGGTGGCGGCGGCACACATCGCAGCACCCATTCGGTTCGGTTTCTGTTGCGATTTCGCTCTCGCTCTTGCGAGCCATGTTTACTTTCTTCCCTTTTTCGCTGCGCGTTTCGACGTCGTCTTGGCCGCGCGGCGCCCAGAAACCATCCCCCCCCACCCCCAATCTTCAATCTTCAATTGTTACTTTCTTTCTCTTTCTCCGGTGGGTGGTGGGCTGGAGGGTCCGGTGTCCGGCAGGTTTGGTGAGGGAAGACAGCACAGGGGGTGGTGGGGGAACTTTTCTTTCACCGATTTACTTTTTTTGAATGTTGATTTGTGTGTGTGTGTGTGTTTTTTTTTGTTTTGTTTTCGTTCATATCATTTTGTTTTACCCTACACGATTGTGATTGTAAAAGAAAGCCGTAGCAGGGGAAAGAGTCATCGCTGTACAGTTGGGCTAAAATTTTGTCAACACCTTTAGCTCTTTTGTATTTTTTTTTTCAAGTCAGAAACGTGAAACGTTAGCAAATAATTTTATTTATTTATTTATTTATATTTTTAGGATTACGGCTTGACGCCGTATTGTAGCAAATAATTTTAAATGCAAATAAAAATATGTCAAAGTCACTGGCTTGCTTCAATTTTCTTAACTACATTCAACATGTTAGTGAAACTTTGAGGATTGCTGGAGCAATTCAGCTTCTAAATGGAGTCTATGACAACTACAAAATTTGAAAATCATACGGAAGAATGCGAAAAATTATCCGGAAGTTAAACCGAAACAGGTAAACTCATTCAAAACTATGTAACAAAACGCGTTCCATTTGACAGACTTCGTGAAAAGCCTTTCAAGCTTGCAAAATTTCCAAAAGAAACAAATGTGATAAGAAATTGCAAATGCAGACAAAACAAAACCACAACATATTACAAGCATCTGCTAAATTTGAGGCAAATTAAGAAATAAAATAAAGAAGTTTATTAAAGAAAAACAAAAAACAATTACAATGAAATAATACTTAAAAGAAACTAGAACAAATAGAAAGGAAACACAAAATAAGGCAGAACATAAATTAACATACAAAAGAAAAAAGAAAAATTGGATAAAGCAAATCGAATTAGGGTAAAAATATATCCGTTGTAAAACTCTATACAAAAAAAGCAGTTCAATATTCTAATAACAAAAACTGTGTTTAATGTCTTTATTTTCTCTCGCGATCGTACTGCCTCTGCCAAAAATGGAAAGTTACTGTACACTGTACGCTTTAAAGATTGATCCACTCTTTGAAGCGTTGTTCCCTTTTTTGTTGTTGCTCTATTCTCCCTTTCATATGCCCTCCACCCGGGGGTAGAAGAGTCAACCCGACCCGTGCCTTCGCGTTTTCCTTCCTTTTGCACACGCTCCCCGATCGTTCCTCCAATTGCTCATGTATTGCTAATTTTGAAGTGCGTAACACCCCATGCCGAAGCCGCTCTCCCGCCCTCCCCCCCACCCAGCAGCGTGCCACCGTTCCCAACCGACCCGGTTGGTCCGCCCGATTCGATCGACCACCCATCGCAGAAGGCAGCACCATTCCGACACCCATCAGAACTCATCAAAAGTCTTTCTCGCAATGCTGCTGAAACAAGAGCATGCTGCTGCGCCCCTTCGATATTATTAACAAGATATATCAACATAAGACAAAGAACGATCGAGTTGGGGCTCGGGCTGGAGAAGCAAATGAACAAAAAAAACACACACACATACACACACTTACGTACATGGGAGGCATGTGTGTGGATGGATGCCACTTTTTTACCACTTCACCCCTGCTTGTTTCGCTCCCCATTTGCTTAGGCCTCCCCCGAATGCTCCCCTACAGGCTCGATATGTTTCCTGTGACGTTTTCCATGCTCTCTCGCTGATGTTTACTTACTGTGTTTCGTTGCTCTTTCGTGCCGTTTGCTTTACTTCTCCCTCGCTCTCTCACTGCGAGTGGTCGTGCTGATCGTGAACGTTTTTCCGTGATCGTCCCGTGACGACATGCATTTTCTAGCTCGGCACAGCGCGAGTGATATTTGATCGGTTTCAGCGAGCATTGACACGCGGATAAAATAAGAATAGGGCCGGTGGGAAGGTTCTGGGTGCACGTGCCTGAAATATTATTGAAATATTATATTTGGCAGCGGTTAAGTCCACTTTCGTTCCAGCTTATTAATAGGTTTGCCTACTTTCTTCAGCTCCTAACCTAAAATTTGACTGATTCGTCGAGAAATTCGGTCCAACCATCAGATGAGAAGCGTTTGCTAGCGTTGGTTGGAATTGTGGAAGTCCCAAACCGGAATGGCCAACCGTGTAGGGAAGGCCTGCCGACAGATCCCAAAAATGGGGAGTCGTTGTGCCAATGGGTTCCACCGGGGATCCCAAGTCAACTCTTCTCTCCCACCGTTTGATGTACGACTGTGCGTGTGTGTGTGTGTGTGTGTCCGCGGTACGGAACCAAACTAGAAAAAGGCATCGCCCAAAAACCTTGTCTAGAACACTTCTGCACTTGAGGCCTCCTGTCAACCACCCTCTACCACGACCGCCAAAAAGGGACCAAAGCGCAACCGAAAATGGAATGAAACTGACACAAAAAATACATATGTATACACCTCAGTTCTCGGCTCCAGCAGGGAGAGAACTGGCGAAATAAAACCAAAAAAAAAGCCTGCTTCCCAAAGTCTCAAACCGCTGCCAAAAAATGCAACGTACCGTGGGGCTTGGGTGCGGTTTGTTTTTTTTTTTTTTTGATCATCTACGCCTGCAAGCCCCTTTTTCGATCGCGAATTAGCTAAACGATTGTGACCTACGATTCGCATCGGTCACTGGAGCGAACTGAATTTCGGGAGATTTTTTTTGCAAATTTTAAACAAAGGTCTGGAACATCTTCCCGGTGCCGATCGGTTCGCAACCAGTTCAAAAGCCCTCGTTTTTTTAGTTACTCGCATCGTACAAGGGATTCCTGTTTTGGGCGAGCCCAAAACCGTCAGTAGCGGTGATAAACCGGGCCAACAACGAGCTGTACAGGAGAGGAAAGCAACAACAGAAAAAAATAGCAAACTGTAGCATAAAAATTGGAAGAAACTAAAACCCAAACGTGTCCGAAAAACCGTGTCTACCGTGGCCGTTCGCGAGCTTCTCGCTAGGTCGATGACCTTTTTAGCCGTGTAGACGCAGCGACTAGGCGCCACCTAGCCATTTTTTTGTGTTTGTGTGTGATGGTACCCGCCTGATCTGTTTCACCGGTGCACAAGATGCTGGTGAATTTTTCGGTTAGGGTTGGTTGGAGCTAATGCTGCGAAAGTCGCCCGACGTGCGAAACTTTACGAGTGATGCATTCATATGTGCCTAGGGAAATTATGATTGTGAGTTGGTGCTATGGTAAGCTTCAGGAAAAGCGAAATTGTTTGAGTAATTTCAATAAGAGCCTTTAATACGTATTCTCTGAAGTTTTACCACAGATAGTCAGTTACAAGAAAGGACAGACATAGTCGTAAGATACCGCCTTGCTCTACCTTCAACTGTCTTAGATTATCTTCAATCAACACACATTTTAATTGCGCTCACCCTCACGATCAAGTGGCATCAGTCGAGTCAGGGCGCCAGAAACGTTTTAAGTTATTCTGCCGAAAATTTCTTAATGCACCCAACATCCAGCCCAAAATTGAATTGTAAAAATTCCGTGTTCCGTCCGTGCACAGGAAATGATACCTACCTACCTAGCTTGTACCGTCTTTTCCATAATGTATGATAATTTGATGCTCGGGTAGCATGAGACTCAAGCCGACAAACACTGACAACATAACTTCAACTCCCTCTGATAAGAGATAGCTGAACAGTCTGTACGGCCCCTTAGCATCTCCGGAGCCAAAATTGCTCACGTGACCAAATGCTGTCGTCATTTAGGGCTGTTCCTGCCCGGGGTCGACGATCTGCTCGACTTCTGCTGACGATCATGCTGTGACGCCCTGTTCGGCGCTTGAATGCCGGCCGATCGACATAATCGTAGCATCGTGCGTAATCCATTACCGAATCCGGCACGGTGAGTAGTTACGCTCACTGTCCCGATGCCGGCAGGTTTCGTTCGGAACGGTTTTCCCATCGTTACCTTTGTGTCAACGCGACGCCTCCATTGGAAGTTCAAAATTTGCACGCGATCGCATCCCGTCCCCCCCCCCACCCCGGGCTGGTGAATGTGTGTTTGACACTGACTGGGTGCGAGAATTAATTGACCTCTGTCATGTTGGATGATACATTTTAATTTCCTGCCGGCCGCGTAATTTGCAATTCCCGCACCGAAACGTGCATAAAGGCCGTTGAAGGAGGTGGACCACCGTTCGGGATTCGGGAGCAGTTCCGAATCGCCGTTCATATTTTTCGGTACTCACGGTTCTAACCTGCGTCCTGTGCGATTTTTTTGAAGGAATGCTCTGGAATGTCCTGCTCGGGTCATGTGATTTCAGGGGCTGCGAACGGATGGGAACTGGAGTCGCGCATCGTAATTCAATCTCCACTTGGAATTCGTGCATAAGAAATCATTTTTCGGGGGAGGATGTACGATTTGCCTTTTTATGCAGCTCCAGTAGATTCTTTCTAGTGAATAATTTTACATAAGAAGCGCTAGGGTAAGGAGAAGCAGCTGCTCTGCGTAAATTTTGCCGTAATGATTGCTATGTAAGCAGTCATTTAACCAAATTTCAAAGAGTCTTTTTTTGTGATAATTGTCGGAGAAAACCCAAATTTTATGTTCTTCAGTACTTTCGCATTGCACCCTTGTTTGGGGTGGATTTTTTTCTCCTGGTGAAGTTCAAAGTCCCTGTGTGTGTATGTGCTGAACATATGCTTTTTATTATTTTCCCCCCATTTTTTCATTAACCACTTCGTGCGTGCATAATGCAACAACCGAAAGAGGCGGAAAAAAAACTGCACGATGCACGATGCACACACACCAAACAAAAAAGGTTCCCCACCCGGTGCAATGCACCGATAATTGTCATTTTTATTTCCGCTCGCCACCATCGCCGCATCGGATCGATTGCATTTGCCTGCAATCCACCAGCAAATATGCGTGTGTCTGTGTAAATATGTTTTTGGCTTCTTTGAAGCGTAATTTCATACGCCAGCCTAACAGCCTCTCTCTCTCTCTCCCTCCCTCTCTCTCATTCGGGCTGTCTGTTTTGTGTTGATGAGCTTCTCGTAACCATTCCACCGGTTCAGCTTCCTCGGCAAGTCGCCGTAAAACGCGGAAAAAGCGCAAGAGCGTTGCGTTCGGTGAAAGAGACTCGATGGGAAAGGGACTTTAAGAAGCGGCTTATTCGGCTGACTTCTCGCTGCACATCGCTGGCATGTGTCATTTGTTTTTAAGCGATTTTTGTTTTGATCTTATTATTCACCGCTCGCACTCACATATGCTGGAGCGGATGCAATACAAACACAAACACACACTCATATGGAATTGGTGTGTGGAATTATGCCGGCTGCACTTGCATCAAATTCATGAGGCGCAATGTGGCGTGGAGGTTCATCCATGTTCATCCAGTGCGTCTTTTGGCCTTAATCTCTTACTAGGTGTTCCAATGTGAGTTTCGAGCTCTCTAGACACATATAGGACTTTCTCTTATAAAATTTTATTTCTAACTTAATTTTTAAAATATGATAAGCTTTAACACTTCAAATAATAAAAATACATACAAATGAGCATCAGCAACAGCCAACTACTCCGATCGGAGGTGTTCAAGGTTGTTGCCAAAGACAATTTGTTTTAGTACATTTTATCAATTATCACACCATAAGAACTTACACACTAAATAACACTGAAACAAGACACCACAATGTTTTCAACTCCAGCAGCATCCCATTCTGACACAACAACAGGAAACTCGCTTGCAGAACATTAGTGCTAGAATCTTTGGCACGATACGATAGGCCATGACCATTCCTTAAACGATGCTGTCATATATCATTGTGTTATTCAACTTCGCCATCCTCCACCCCAAAACAACCCTCCCCCGCCCCCCCTCAGTTACTTAAGGATTGACCTAGTTCCCCTAGTTCTCTCTGCCTCTCTCTCGCTCTCTTCTGTCAGTGTAGCTCTTCCGCGTTTACCATTTCGGACGCCAACTCCAAATCCGAATCGCCTCAGAAAACGGGTACGAATCACCTGTCGCACAGCACAGCGCAACGCACGATCGACGTCACATCTCCATACCAGCAGACAACAACAAAACTTCTGAACCAAAACAAATTTTGACGCCTCTCTAGTTGGGTTGTAGTTATACAGCTCTACTGCTGTCCCCCCTCACAATTATCGCATCGCTCCACATTACTCGCACGGGGGTTCTCCCCAACGACGACGCATCGTAGCTCCAAACGGTTGTCGTCTGACTCACGCAAGAGAGCGCAACCGGGCGGGCACTCGTTCGCCTCCACACAAAAGTCGTGGCCGATCGAACGATCGCATCCCCCCAACATACAAGCACGCGTGTCGGGTGCCATACCGTGGTCTCTCGCACTCTCTGTGTGTTTGTCGGTCAATGATCGACATCGAAAATAAAAATATATATATACATCCACCTCGCCTCGATCTTGAACTTTTGGAAGCGACTTTGCGCGGTCGCGATCGTGGCTACCAGGCCCCCCCTTCCCCAAGCCCGCCCTCCTCCCCTCCCCTACTTCTGGCCCATGACATGACTTCAACAGCTGCATCAACCCTTCTACTCCCACTAATCGAAACCGGAGACCCCACCAGACCAGATCAACCCCTACCCGTACGATAGACGCACCATGTGTTAGTGCCTTACTGCTCCAACGAGCGCGGTGCGTTCGCCTCTCTTGGGGTCAATCGTCGCCCTCAGACGAACGCTCTCGCGAGCACACACACTGAAATGACTCTTCTGCAATGGCGTGGTTCGGAATGGGGGGGGGGGGGGGCTTTGCAATGGGATAGCAGTCAGTTCGCACATCGCGCAAACGATCACGCATATGACGAGCCTTGAAAGTGTCACTGCCTCTCTTCCTGGGCGCGATGACGTCTGATGTCGATAGGCCATGCTTTGTGAGCAGACAGGGTGAGAGCAAGAGGCTGTGGTGGAGGAAACGAGACACAGATAGAGGGAGAGAGAGAGAGAGAGAGCGCAAGATGGAGTTGGTTGGGAGAAGACTGGTCCCCATTCCGTCGTGATTAGATTCCTTCCATCAGCAGTGATCAGCAGAGTCCAAAGTGAAGTAAAAAAAAAAACAGCGGCACACACAAACACTTCCGTGTGTGCGTGTTTATCCCCATTGGGTTTTGTGTCCCCAAGGCGATCCACCGGCGAGCCAACGCCGCACCTTCCTTCCCCGTTCAATCACCCTCACCCTCGGCACAGGAACCCACTGCAGCGGAATACCAATTGACACAAAAGCAGGAAGCGGCGGCACCGTTTTTTTTTGCGCACGCGCGTACTTTGGCGCTGTATTCGTACACACATCCAGTTTCGTTTGTTGCACACCGTGTCGCGGAAGGGATTCTATGCCTTTGCCGGCACCCTTAATGCAATGGGTACGAAAATGATGTAATGATGACGAGAGCGAAGTGTCCATTGATCACGAATCAAGAATCAATGAACGGTGAACGGCCAGCGAGCACCGCCCAGCACGGCCAAGGATCAACAGGAAAGGAGGACGCCCGGCGAAGACACCGGATTGTTTCGGATGTTACTTAACGCTAATGATACATACAAACGCACTCAAGTGATTTAAAGTTTTTTTTTAAATAGTTGTTTTTATATGGTTTTCCTCAATAATATGTTCAACAAGTATTCCGTAATAATATAATAATATATAATAAAATAATAATGATAATAATCATCATATCGGTTTCCTTTCCTTCGCGCTAATTCGGACACGTGGTTTCTGTGCTGAATTTGAATGATACTGTAAACGTTGGCAGTCGAGTTGTGTGTGAGTGTGGTCTGGCCACGACGCTAAAATCGCAACCAGAGCTTACGATAATCAAAACCTCAAATCTTCTTGTAACCGGACCGTTTTGCTCTATTGCTTGGTTGCTGGTGTTCTGGCTAGGGCTCAGGAAAGTTACGCTACACTTCGTTCCACAAACGCGTGAAAAACAGAGCAAATAATAATAATACAAAAAAAATTAAAAATCCACCACAGCAATGAGGCCAATCGCCCGGAGGCTGCCCCCTGTTGCGTGGTGTCGTTATTGGCAGTTTGGAGGCTGATTCATTTACTCTCCTTCTCTCTCTCTCTCTCGAGATTCCCTCTCTTCCCCTCATCTCACAATCAATATTCCTACAAAACAGTAGACGGGGTAGTGCGGGTGAGCCGCGGTACAGTGGCAGGGCAAATGCTCGCAAAAGATTAAAATAATAATTAATTTATTATTTAAAACAAAAAAAGGGGGGGAACACTTCCTCCACAACTCTAACGGCGACTTAAACTTGGCAGTAAGGTGCACTAAAAAGTAGTTAAATAACATCCGTTCACCGAAAACTGAACGATAGGTAGTGTGACAAATGGTTAAAGAATTGGGAGGCAGTATGAGTAGTGTAGGCGAGATAGTCTAAAATACTTAAAGGCCAAAAGGGGCAGTGAGAGTTTGGGCGACACCGACCATAAGCAGTGAGACTCGTAGTTTGGAGAAGAGGGGCGCCCACCGGACAGTGGCCGGTCTTACGGCGAGTAAGATTAACATTAAGGTAGTCAATAGTAATAATATTATTAAAAGTAATAGTTAAGGTATAGGTGAGACAGTGAGTAGTAAAACATTTCTAAGGCACTAAAGACTTGAACCAGCGCGCGAACCCTGTTCCAAGTGTAAATGTGTAAGAGTATGCGTGGAAAACAGGGCATGATCCTAGTTAGTCCCTCAATTCCCATTCTGTTCTAGCAGTTCTAGGAGAGTGTAAAGAGAATGTAAAACGAAAGGACCTGCTCCTAACAGCTCCATCCGAGCTAACCGAGCAAGAAAACAAAAATAATAATAATAATTACTAGTAGTAGGTTACGATTACCCCTCGTACATGCCACCGGGTCGCCGCCACTGCCGCCACTGGATCCATCCACGAACCAGCCTCCGGGTGTGCCCCGGCCGAGGAACGCTGGCAGTCTCGCTGGATGTTTCCTCGCTGGAGCAAATCGTCCACCATCGTCCGGTCCGGTGACAGACTTCCCGGGGATGGGAGAGGGGACCGGGAGTTAGGGTGGGCCAGTCGGTTCCGCTAATACGTCAGTAAAAGTATCACATTGTGCTGCTGCTAGCACGAGAGATTCACGACCATGGGAAGGAAAAGCACAGCGCCCCGAACACGAGCCGCACACACTCACGCACGCGCGCACACTCGATGACCAGGATCACACAGAACACTCGTACGGCCGGGCGAAGGATGATCCGTCGCCATCCTTCCTCCCAGCGCGGCGGTTGCGGTGCTTGCTCGTTTTTCCTCCCCAACAGGCTCGCTGGGCTCTCGCGATGCTCTCCTTCCGCAAACAAGGCTACCTAGTGGGCCCCGCTAGTATAGCCCGGTCGGGTCGAGGTAATGGCACTTTACTTGATGCTGCTGCTGCTGCTGATGATGGTGCGGCATCCGCTGGTGGTTCTGCAGCTGTTGATGGTGGTACGGGGTGCGCTGGAAGTTGGTGACACCGTTGCCACCCGGTCGCCGGTACATTCCGGTGGGGTCGAGCTTACGATTCATCTTGGGGTGAGTTTTGCTCGTGGGGGGGTTTTGTGTTTCGTTCGAGTGGAAAACCTCGTACGGATGAGTTGGATAAGACTGGCTGGATGCTTCGTTGGAGTGGGACGCGTGCCGGAAGCAGTCAGTGTCTGCTGGGTTTGCTTTTTGGAGTCAGATAGAAGATCAACTTCTAGTAGTAACCCGTGGGATCCAAGATTTTAATCGCCATCGTGGTAGGTTAGAGTTAGCGGTACGTAAACGATGTATGGCTTAGCGGATCACTCGTCTAAAGACGAACTGACGGCTTTAGTAGTGGCCAGTTGGGTCGAGTTTGCGTGCCATCTTGGAGCTTCTTAATACTGGTCTTTTCTTCAAACACTCCCGGAAATGGATTTTCTTACGGGCGGCGGTAGCAATTACGCGTTGCTTTTCTGACGATCAGCACTCTCCTTCCTTCCGACGTCTAGTAGTGACCAGTGGGATCCAGCTTCTTGGCCATTTTGACTTGCAGATGTAGAATTACTTTTCCCAACACAAAACAGAAACACTGATGACACTAGTAAAAGTCTTTCGCGATGGTAATGCTTAACAGTTCCGGCAAACGGTGGTGCACTTTTTCGATCTTGCGATAATAGCACTTCGCTCGCGATTTTCGTTCGGTTTTGCACAGCTTTCAGTTCACACGCGCCTAGTAGTAACCGGTCGGGTCGAGAATCTCCATTTCGTACGTTGCAAAGCCACAGACGGAAGAACGAAAACAGGGCAGTCGTAAAAAAACAGTCCGGAAGGGCACACACGCACAAACACGCGGAAGGGCGAAGAAAAGTGGTTAGGAAAGAGCACGACTCAGCAGCTGAAGTTTGAAGCCGGAGCTGGTGCGTCCGATCGGCTCGAACTCACAGTAGCGAATGATCTTCCCGGGTTGCGTTCGGCCCACTGTATACCGCACGGGCTGCCTCAGTCAGCGACGCCACTCAGTCACTCAGACCACTCAGGTTTGCGATCGCGGGGTTTTTGCGTGCCTTTCGCGAACTCGCGAAAAACGACCCACTGCGGCGGTGTGGTGCTGTCTAGCAGGAAAATTGAACTCGCGATGCGTAGATCGCGAGAGACGTGCACAGAGAAGGAGAGCGAGAGTGAGCGCGATACAGAGTGCGAGCGCTGAGAATGCGTAACCTGTGCACGGAAAGCTACAGGGCTTTGGACAGACGTCAGAGTGGCTTTGGCGATGGCCTCGATGTTGCTTACACGGCGGACGGTGCGGTTCTGATACGTTCAGCGGCGCGACCGATGCTCTTAAATCGAGAGCTGCTGCGTCGCTCGCTCTCCCGGGCTGGGTTCGCTTTTCCTGCTGCGATGCCTGCCGCACCGCCCGGAAAACGCAACGGACACATTGCAGTGTGTAAGCTGCTCGAAACAAAAGCTAAAGGAGGCAAAGGAACGAAAAAAAAACACAGGCACGAACCAAACAAACCTCCCTACAACTCGACACACACACATACGCGGGTTGGAAGCAAAGAAAACACCCTCCCTTCGGGTGGAAGTGAGCCGATCGTGCGGGATTTGGCCCAAGGGAGAAAGAGATGCCACCAGCCTAGAGCTCGAATGCCAGCTGGATGCGTTTCAACACCAGTCCGCTTCACGAGCGATCGTGATCGGGCCTTTTTTTACCCTGCCGGGTTTGATCTTCCCTATTGGCATCTCGCTCTAGCCGATAGCGATTTCCGTGCGCAGCACTCGCTCCTGCATGCATTAGAATCTTAGATTTTCTCCCATTCTTTCAGGAAGACCTCGACATCTCCAATCTAATCGTGCCTGTGTGCATCTCGCTCGTGCCGGGCATGGTAAAACCAACCAAACAGGAGGCCAGACAGGAATGCATCGCACAGCTTCCGCAGGTAGGCAGAGTAACTTCCCAGGAGCCTTTGTTCCTTGTGCTCCCTTCGGTTTTTCGAGGATTCTGATTCGTCTACGGCGAGCTGTGGCCGGGCCAGTTTCTAGGAGGAGCCGTCGGTTGGTTGATTGTTATCCCTTGTCGACGCTTCTGCTGGATGCTAGTTTCGAGCAGCTGCAAGCAGTGTCCTTTCCTCCTTGGCAGGATTGGATCGAATTTCCCCAGGCTCCGTACCAAAAACGGTGGCATTGGTGGGGATTTTTAGAACATTCTAAACGGTGGCGGAACTGTGCACTAAAACGGCGGAAACAGATGGCTACCGTAGGAGGCTGTCTGGAGGGCTTTTTTTCTGCATGTGAATGATATTTCAACTTCCTAAATTAGAATGTTTTAGCATATTCTAGATTCCTTCTGCTCCTGTACCGTTATAGCGCAGGAAGCTATTACTATTAAAATTAAGCGGACATTATGAGGCTTCTCTGCGATGCGATCCGTTTTATATTACCGTCCACTTGCCGGGAACAACTGTTGCATCACGCCATCAGGGGCCACAAAATGATGGCGCAAAACGGTGATCTCCAGACGCCGTTTTAATTCCTTTTTACCAGTCCGGTACGGATTTGCAACCACAGCCATACCACGAATGTTTGATGACGCACACCGGGATTGGTGTCAAATCGGGGTTCGAGCTCGTCGGCCGGCTCGATTTCCGTGGTGATGAAGAACGGAGCAAAAGTACACCGTCGACGTCAAAAACCGGGTTTGAAAGTAGGCCAGGAAAGAGACTTACTCATCTGTCACCGGTTTTGTGTGCACTACCCGGTTCTTTCCTCCGCCCAGGTTCTTCCCTCCTGTGCTTAATTACATTATAAATATTTACCCCTAATTGTTTCTGCGAGCGACCCGGTTTCGGAGACTTTCATCCTGTAAGCGATTTTGACCGATTTTGACTTTGAGTGGGGTTCCGGTGTGTTTTTGTCGTTTAAAACCGTTGCCTTTTTATGCTGTTCTCGACTTCACTTTAATAAATTCTTATCTAGAACTCCTACTTCAACGTCAAGGGAAGTGACTCTGTTTTTGAATAAGACAGCAAATATGCTTGCCTCTCTGTTATCTGCTCCCACCGAAAGATTACCTTAGCAGACATGCGTTTGCACTAGCGCTACGCTTAACCCTCAGCAAGGTCGTCGCTGAATGGTTCGCGAAACGATTAAACTCGGAAGGGCGTCAACTGCTGTGACGATGTCGCGGCACACCCGGTCAATGTCACTCCCACGCAGCTTTCCCCGGTACGCAGCCGGTGGGCCGTTGCGTGCGCTGTACGTGCGACGTTGGAATTTCCCATCGCTCGCTACCTCCACCCAACCAAAGCCTGTGCGTAGGGCGATTCTACAAAAATCTACCCCCGGACCGTAGCTACCAGCCGTAAGGGTCCTGGCATGTCAATATTTTGATTCCACACGCCGAGGGAAATGTGTAGCACGGCGATACGTGTAGACGGCGACAAAATAAAAGCAAACCAACAAGCAAGAAAGCAAAACAAGTGCAGAGCATGCACCTGCAGCCTACAAGTGCGGGTGTTTTGGGAGAACTTATTACCTTAAACCATAGCAACCGGCAGGGCCAGGGGTCGGACCACCGTCTGTCTCGTTTGCGATAGTGTCATTTAAATGCTGCCTCGTTTTATTGCAGGACACCTTTAACCCTTTACCAGCCAACGCTGGTAATCCTTTCGGCCGGCATATTGGACCCTTATTACAGCCGTATATGGCTTTCATGGGCAAGGACTGTTGTTTTAGGATCTTCACGTCACCGATCGCCTACCAATCGAATCGAAAGGGTTAGATTGGGTCAAATTCCCACAACCCTTTCACTTCTTCCGGTGCAGGCAATAAAGGTAAATGAACGAAATTGGGGGAAAACCCCCGACGCTCAGTAAGGTGAGTCCGGTGAAAGTACAGGACTTGTTGCAGGACCAAGCAGGGGTGCATTAGTTTATGGCGTGAGTGAGTTACATCATCATCATCATCACCAGCACGGTTCTAGGTCAATGGGATATTGTTTAGAAAAGAAAGAATTTCTCGAAACAACAACAATAACAACGAAGCAATGGCTTCCAGAGCATCCATCCATCAGCAATAAACCTCTTTGTTGATGCAGCGTTTGGAAAGACTGTGACATCAAATAAGGTTTGTTGTTGGTGGGATATCCTTGGGCTACCATAAAGTAAATTTGTTCCAGGAAACAGTGCCATCCTTTCATTTGTACAACGCATATCGGTTTATGATTGAACCTTTTTGAGTTAAACATCTCAATCGCTGCATTACCAAGGGGTTTCGACGGTAAACTCGAGGTAAGTTACCAGACGATCCAAATTATAAATTTTAGTTTTAAGTAAACCCTTGATGCTTGTTACTTGCAATGGTGTTTAAAGAATTTACTGAGACTGAAGTCCTTTAAGGCCTTTCCCCCTCCGAACCGTGAAAGGCATCTTATCCCAGGTGTACTAGCACTCCATAAGCTTTGGTTTAGAAATGTTGCCTATGCTATGCGCATATTGAAATGCCCAGCAGCAAGGTGAAGTTTATAATCATTTTTAGTCCAAACCATACCGACACTGATCATTAAATGAACCAGATTTATTGATCGAACGCTCTTGACGCATACCGTTTTGTTGAAACGATCCATAACGAAACGATAACTAACCTACCCAACATCTCCATGTGACAAGCGCACGAAGCGGGCACTGAAACAATGAACATACGCACATTGCCTATCTAACGTAATAACATGTGATTGAAGAAGCGGCAGCAACAGCAACGTCTCAACCCTCCGGTGGCGCTTCCTCCCCAGACAGAATGGTTCAGCAGCGAATTGTGTAATAGGGACAGTTTGGCCTAGTGCCATAACCCAATGCCGGATCTTTGAACTCTTATGTCAAAATCGCAACGAGTTTCACTAATTGAAACAACAACGACGTAAACATACGCGACGAGGAGCCGCGAGGGTAGGCCAATAATTTCAATATATTTCTCGCTTTTGTTTTGCGAGCGAGTGATCGGGCTTCAATTTCCATACACGCACATGGGTGCAGGAAAATTTATGCCAATTCAATCGCATACGCGACACAGTAGGAAAAACTACTGTTCATTCTTATGGAGCGCCTGTCAAAGCTATGTAATTCTGGAGCTGCAGGGCAGGGTGAGCAGGGTGGCAGGGTGCCACAGAAAGCAGAAGAGAGAGAGGGAGAGTCCAGTGGATGGAGAGATGACAGCGTGGACACATGGGCCGGCGATTAGCATAGTGCAGTGCAAGTTGCATCAGCAATTAACATGCGAAGCTCCACGTGCGTCAGCCGTTCATCGCACCGAATCGTGTCACGTGTCGTGCGTCTTCTTACGCACCCAAAGAGAACCCCGCGGATCCGTCCCATCTCTAGAGGGTGATGAAAACCCGGCTTAGAGAACGGAGCACCCAAAACCCGGCCCAGGGGGGGGGGGGGGGGGGGGTATTTCGATCCGCGACGCGAACGCGTCTAATGAGTGTCTAGTCCGCGGAGTTCATTCACCGTGTCCTCATTTCGGAGTTTGCTTTTCGCGTTTTCTTTCGCGTTCTGCGCGCACCACCATCCATCCAGCGTGGCGAACTCTCCCCGGGCTCGTACGGTTCTGATGAGGTGGTAATGGTTTGGTATCTACACGGGCCCACGTTCTAGGTGGTGGTCCGTCCGTCCGCGAACCTTTTTTTTATGACCTAAATCTTAAACCGGATAGAGCTTTCGAGCCAAGAAAGTTCTCGTTCTGTGCAAACCCGGGGGTTGCGTTATAGGGAGGCAAACTTTCTTCTCATCAGTATGCATGTAAGGTACTGTGTGTCTATAGCGACTCTGTACAGCACGGCCTGTAGCCCGAACCGATTAATGTTCTGCGGAGGAGGCTTTTTCCCACCAAACCCACGACCCATCATTACGCACGAACTGTGCGCTGGTAGCAGGAACAAATCAGCTGGCAGCCAAAGGGGGTAATAAAATCCCGCTGTCTGCAGCCGGCAGCTAACGGTTTGCAATTGTTCGGTTAAAATCCGCAAACCTAGCGGAATCTGATTTCGGGGGCTCAGGTCCAAAAGGGGGGTTGGGTGGGCAGGCTCAGCTTCCAGCTCCAACGGGATCGGCCAAGGGGTCACATGTCGGATGTGGTGAAGCAGACGGAGGCAGCGACCGCTAATCGGCGCATCGGATCCGTTACGAACGCCAAATTGCGAGCGGATCGAATGCGTGGATCTACAGACGGTTGCGTTTAGAGTAACCGCTACACCTTCTGGGGTCTGTGTACTTTTGGGGGAATGAGTTTGAGCCATTATGGAGGTATCATTAGAAGTGTTCTCACTATGTAGTGTATAATCACGGCTGTCGATCCGTTCGATCATGGGCGCTAACGATCATACGCTTCTCCCTAAAACCTTACGCTTGTAGAACGCTATCGAACTGTCGCCAATAAAATTTGTTTCTGCTTCCGATGGCTTAAGAAGCGCTGTTGGCACACATTAAAAATACAGCCGATCGAGGGTACGGCGAAGTAAGGCGAAAACGTGTCCTGCCGATCTTCTCGGCAGCCCGTAATGTCAACGGGCAGCACATGACGGTTAAATGTGACTCGTTGCACGTTCGGTACAGGAAACGTGCTGCTCGCCCGATGAAACAGTGTCGAACGCAGCCACAGCCATCATTAGTCATTGTCGCGAGCGTTCGGGATGGCGTAGTAGATTATTTGAATAACGGTTCACCTACTTTCGCTACGCCGTGCCGTTGTGTGTCCCCGGTCCGTGGTCATCGGTGTTGTTTCTAGCAACGAGTCGATTGTTCTCAGCGAATTTGTTTATGGATTACTCCGTGGCTCCGGTGCGATTCTACGGATGTGAAAGTCGATGATCAATGGAAAGGTAAGAGAACCTGTCTGGTCTGGCTAGTTTATTCAGATGAGGCCAGCTTGCACGTGTTGGCATTACCAACTGTTTTAATTTGTTTCTTTAATTGTACGGTTCTCTAAAGTTTTGTTAAGCCTAACAGAGACCAGTGTTTGGGACCCCCAAGTACTGAATTTGATGTGCAAACTAGCTTAAGTGACATAAGCTACATCATCTATTAATAAGACGTAATTTAAGCCCTTGCTGACAACATCCATTTCCTTAACGAGCCCATGATCAAAAATATAACCTTGAGCAGAAGTTGAGTCGGGGTAAATATTTTGGCTATCATCGTATTGATTTAAACCGTAAAATAAATCATACAAAACAAAACATTGTCATTGTGGACCGTAACTCTGCAACCGCACACGACCCTACGACAAATCGCGTGTCTAATGTTTTTTAAAAACGGCAAATAGAAAACTGTTTGTTTATGGCGTTGTAGATGTTTTTTTTTTTGCGACTGACCCATCCCACCGCCAACGGTTCTTTGGTTTTTTACCGAGAAATCTGGTTTAACTCCGGTCGCCTTCGGTCGGCCGGTCGGTGATGTAAATATTGCGATTAAATGTTTATCTAGAACCGAACTGGTATCGTCGGTTGTAGCAACAGCGTGGTGCGCCGGGACACAAGCTAAACAATAACAGAGATTTGTCCCGTGCGGCCACAGCGAGTTGTTTTAGCTGACGAGACAAACAAAAACCTCTTGCTGGAAAACATCTCCACCGGCTGGAAGTGTACGTCGGGCGAAACCCGAAGCAGTGATTAAATAATCGCGCAATCGTGTTTATAAAGTGTGCGCACACTTTCATTCCGGGTCGGTCGGCATTGCGGTTTTCGTAGGGTTTCTGTTTTGGAGCCACCGTGAAAAGGGTGTTGTGTGTTGTGGACCGCAGGGTGTCAGCTTATGCTAGGAAGGTAGCATCTCGCAGATGTTCCTGTTCCTGGTTCGGCGTGTGGAAGGGCTAGACTGCACCGTCGTGGTCGTCGTCGCGCCGGCTTCCTCGGAAGTCGCGAAAGCTTGTCGTGTGAAAGCGGGTTTGCGGACGAAGATTGGACCGAGAGTCGGTTGCAGTGTCAGCACAATAATTAATCCGCGCGTCACGAGCCAGCGTCTCGGGTTGAAAGCTCTTCCGCGAACGGAGCGCATCTTGCCCGGTGGACAGGAGCGGGCAGACAGTCTCACGAGACGGATTGTTTATATTAGCGTACGTTCATCTTAACCTGTGCCAGACGACGAATAAAAAATGTAAATTTAGTTTTAGTTTTAGCACAAATTGGACCGAACTCCACTTGCTCACCTGCTCACTCACATCGGGGCTGTTGATCTTTCGCCCAACGATAAGTTTGTTGTGCTTACAGAGTTCATTCATTAAATTCGAATCGAGGTGAGGTTTCCAATTTCTGGCGCAACTGTGGGATTTTTCCGATCGATGAATCAAGCGGTCGAAAGTTTGTCCCTCCACAACCATATCACGCCCAATGAATCACGATTGCGCAGGTGTAATCGATAAAAGCGGATATTGTGAAACCGGATTATGCTGCCACCGCATTGCCGATCGTCGGTCGATCCGTTGTGGTACGGCTCGGCCACCGGTTACGGCCGGCAAGAAGTGCAAAGCGGCGTGTTTTGTGTTCCTAGGAAGTGGCGGAAAATAAGGAAGAAGAAGAAAAAAAAAAGAGCTGCCGGCGAATGAAACTTACTCACGACCTGGTGGCTGGCTGGTGGCCATTTTTGCAGCGTGTGGCGTAGGTTTTTCTCTTCCGCGAAATGCAGCGCGCCATCATCCCTTCCGTCATTAGGTTTCGACCGTTTCCTTTCCGTTTCGCGTTGGAAATACGTGGTGTGTTGTTGCTTTGTTTGGTTGCGCTAGGTGTAGGACGACGGCCGACTGGGGGTTTCTCTTTTTTTTTTTGTGGCGCATCGATGAACCACAAATCATAAGCTGGCGCCAATAGGCGGTGAATTAGGTACCTAGTCGAGCTCCGCGTGTGATATACACAAGCTGGTGGAAGTGCACACGCAGCAAATGTGCTCGAATGCCGGACGTTGGTGCATTATTGGACTGAAATGCCACAAGTAGGACGAATTTAGACCCCATGTTTAGTACTTGAGGAGGTCGATTATGAATTTTTCAAAGATTTTGGTAGCTAAATACTAAACATTTTTGTAGCTATATTTTCATTACCAAACAAATTACTTTATAATATTCATAACATACATAAAGTAAGACCAGGTGTGATAAACATCGGACAAGGAAGCCCAGGAGAAGAAAAAAAAAACCCTAATAAATCATAATTTTTAACATTTGGCTCAATAGCACAATGCACAAACTAATAAACACCTGGAGCAAGAAAATCGAAGTTGACATCGGTCAAACCCCCCGAAACCGAAGCACACCCAGCGGTCAATAATGGTGACAAAACAATATCACATCAATCCCTTGAGCATGAAGTGTCAGCGGTCAGTTTTGAGTGACTAGAAAGCACAACAACATAACCTTACACCCAACAGCCGATCATAGGATGAAAGCATCCACTTTGACCAGTAATCCTTCCCTTCGCCCTGACCGGGATTATCGATCGACACCCCATCCTTTGTGACCGGCCTCATCAACTCAACTCGGCCAACGCGTTCGATGAACGGATAATCGCATTATTAACACCTTCGTGCTTTCTTTAGCCACCGGGCTACAGGCGGTGCCGAGTCTGGGCCCAAACCGAACCGATGCCCGCGTCATCTGCATCTGTGTCTGTGGTGGGCTGCCTCGAAGCCTGCTGGCACTCGATCCGTTCACAATCGATCGGACAGCCGTCGGTCGACGCATTAGGGCCCAATTGGTTGCACATGAATGCATCCATCTTCCTTCCGGTCACTGTTTGCTAATGTTGGGATCGAGATCGAGATCGTTTCATCACCTTCCGATGGATTTTTGGCAGGCATATTAATAAGCAACAGAAGCACAAGGCGCCGCCACCATCGAAGGGACAACAATATGGTCCATCTTTCGTTGTCGTCGTTTTTTTTTGCTTCTCCTGCTCCTGCTGGACTCGATCATTAGGGCTACCGGTACCTTTTCGAGCTACCATGCAAGCATCCCAAAATGCCGGATGGACAGCGGACAGCGTGGGTTCGGTCGGAAATCTGTCAATTATTAATTCGCCGTATTCATCACCGCCACCGAGCGACGTCCACTTTCTGTGTGCAGCGGGCCGGGCCAGCCTCTTCGCACTTTTCGCACCCATCATTGCAACCCCTCGGGATCGGTGAGGTCCGTTTTAGATCAATTTGGGTCCGTTTTCTTCTCATCTGTGCACATCTTGTTTTGCATTTTTTCGATTTTTTCTTTTTTTCTAGAAGTTGTTTTTTTTCCTCTAAAGCTACTGAAAGTCGAACATGTTGCACCGTTTTGCGTAGCGAGGCAACATCCGTCACTTCCGATGGGCTCTTGTGTCTTGGGTGAGGATGCAAACCGTTTCCCTGGACGGGTGCAACATGCGACGGATCCAGATGGTATCCAGCACGGCGGGAATGATGAAAGCTAATGCAAATAGAAATGCCGAGCCGTGCCAAGGTACCGTTCGGTGCGGATCGAACGGGAGCATGTTTTCCGCTTTACTATTGTTTCAATTCTAAGAAGGAACGGTCCGGGAGCAGGATGGAGCATAGTGTGCTCGGTGTGTTGGCGATCCAATATTTGATCATTTGATCATTTCCCAAGAAATGATATTCGGGAAATTTCTTTTTTTTAATTAAAGCTCGCAACTGACGGAGCTATCGTTCGGTACATTCAGCGGGAAAGAGCTAACCGTTGTTGAAACGATAAAAAATTAAAGAGATTTTCCTTCGCTCCGAAATGTGTTCAGAATTAGTTGAGCTAACTGTAGCATCGATGTTAACGGACTTGATTCAGGTAACTTTCAGTTTGGTGGAGTCTTTCTACATGGTGCTCGTAAAAGAAAATTTTAGATGAATATATCTAGCAATCCTTGATTATTTTTAAATAATGTAGAATTAATGATTTTATTGCATTTTTTCCTGTTCTTTACGTTAAAATTAAAAGTTTTTATTAATTTAAAAGTACTCATTAAAGAATGTCAAACGTTCAGCTGTAAGAAAATGTTTTCATTGCACTATTAATCACGTGCCGTGTGATAACCATGACGATTCCTTCTAAACCAATCTGTACATAATCTAAGCGAACCACCGATTCAGCAAGCTGACGCCTCATCTGTCCCTTAAAACCCGTAGTTTTTTTTTAATGCATCACCAACTGTTCACCAACCGTGCCCTTCCCAACAGCACCCTTAAAAAACTGCTTTTAATTGTAAAGAAGCAGCAACGAGAGAAAAAAAACTACTTTCCTCATCCCATCCCACCAAATGAAACCGAAATCAAAATCGCAATAAAACTGTTAGTCATCTAAAGCTTCTGGTGGTGTCGCATCTCCAATTCCCTTCACCGGAACTCCCGCTAAATCGGTGGCGGCGGAAACCCTTAGAAAACGAAAGGAAATCGAAGGCAAGGAAGGATGAAACAAGAAAAAAACGGGACCCACACAAAGGATACGCCCCGCCTGATGATGATGATGATGATGGTAAGAAGGCAAACTTCTTCAGCAGCCAAGGAACGCGAGGGATAAAAAAAACAACGGAACCGAACAACACCCGCAATTTTCCAATCCGATTGTCGATGGCATGTGCCAGGCGGGTGTTTGATTTTTTTTTTTGTAGTTCCAAAAGGCCCAACATAATCTTGATTTCAGAAGCGATCATAAAAAAGCCCTCCAAAGACGATCGATGCGGGGGTGAAAAAGGAATGATACTAAAAAAAAACGTAACGCCAACAGCAGCTTTTGTTTTCCCTCTCGATCTCGCTTCCTGCAGTGCGCAGTGATGCAGTGAGGGTGAGGGTTCGTCGCTTAAATATTGTCCGCAACAAAAGACTTCAATTATCGGTTTGGTTTCCGAGAGGTGTTAACTAAAGTGAAAGCACAAAAACAAAAGAAGGGAGATTGGGTTAGCAGATGTGGGTTACAATTTTAGCTAAAACTACAATTGAATCGAACTAAAGCTTGGTGCTTGAGACTTACTTAAGAAAATAATAAAAAAATATTTAAAAAAATGACTGAAATTTTTAAATAATGTTTTTAACGATGACTTGTAATGGGGTCAATTAAAATACACCATTTCTTGCACATTTGTGTGCACAGCAAGCACTCGCCGGTGCATCAGAACTGATAGAAATCGAAAAGGCACAAAACGGAAACGGGATGAGAAGGAACAGCGAAGCGGTAAAAAAGCGAAAGGAAGCGACTACCACCCGTAAGCATCCCCCGGGGTAGCTGTTGTTTGCCTTCGGTGTGAGGTAAGCATTAAGGACCTTAACAAAAACTCAACACAAAACTACAGTTAAACCGAAGAGTGTTTGTGGAGAAGAGAGCAACAAAACAACAAAACGAAAACAGAAAACAAATCAAATGCAATTCTACGCACATGTTTCGGTCGTGGGTCATCCCTGGGAGCTAATCGATCGAACCGCGGTTGGCATGCGCACGGAAACACGTGTTTTTAATGGGCACGGCTGGCTGGCCTGCTGCATAACCGCATGTGCAGCAATTTCCGCAAATCACCATCAGCGCGCTTTGGTTCGTTGTGTGGCAGCCCGCAGCATACGCCCATCGGAAATCTGTTCTCTATTCAAGTTCCATGTTTTTTTTTGTCCTTCCCTCGGATCATCATTATGGCTATCCCACAGGACGTCATGTTTTAGATCATTTGCTTCCCGGCCACATTCTTCGTTCGTTTTTTTTTTTTTGTTCATCTCAGCTAGGATTCTATTACACGACCGAAGCGTGGATGGATTTTTTCTTCGTGTTCGATTTTTTTATCAACGATTTGGAGGCTTTTTTACTGCGTCTATGGCAACTGAAGATGTAGGTGGATTCCGACGAATGGCACGCGAACATGCGGTTTGCGAACGCGCTTCACGCTGTTTGCTGGAAGCTGTTTCGCTGAAGCCATCTGAGGGTTTGTTTCCCGGCTGCTTTGCTCACGCAGAAAAAATGCCTTTACATCCTGCGCTTGTGATTGTGAGGAGCTTTTGAGGCACGGGCCTACTGCGTTTTTTTTTATAATTCTTTAACAGCTCCAGCACATGTTGAATTAGATGCAACCAGCTTGTGTTCTGAAGTTTGAAGGTGCAGATTTTTGTTTTTTTTTTGCTACTTTCACTTTTGGAGGATTGTTTCTTTGCATTACATGCTGCTCGATAAGCACAAAAAAAACTCAGCTTCTCAATTTTACTTTCTTTTACGACTTAAACGCCAAGTTTGGTGATTGCGGTTGGAGAAAAGTGAAAATAAGCGAAAGATCGTAATGTCAGCTGCTAGCACGCAAGATGTGCAATTACAAATTCAGGGGCAGATTGCTTTATGCCTTGGGCAATAGATTTAAAACCATGACTGCGTATTCTCCACACTAGAATAGTTTACTCTTAGCTATTTGGAGAATGATTTAATAGAAGCTACACCTTGTTCATTGCACATCCGCTAAGCTATAAGTCTAGAGAGTGGGACAGCCATGGCTATGATTACCGTCAGGTTATTTAAGAAAACTGCAGATGATGTAATATCCTCATGCCAAGAGGAAGTTCACGACAATATATGATAGTGGACACTGGAGAAAATGTGTTATTCTTCTTCTTAGGCTCTAATCTCGAAAGGGCTTACACAATTTCTGGCGTGCCTTGATTTGATTTTTACGGCACAAATTTAATTAAACTATTATTGTATTAATCTATTTTGACAAAATTAGGCAAACGTTATTCTAACAGTCACAATGAAGATTTATAGAATAATGTATGAAGATCTAGTTACGTCGTTTTTTCTCTTATTGTCCCCTAATATTTATCTTTTGGTTGTTCTATCTAATATTTTTCGTAAAAGACTTTCATCAAATTTATATTCCCGGTACGGAATTTAATTATTTTGAAGAATTTCTTTTAACAGATATCCATATGTGTCCAGTACAACCAAATGTCTGTCCGAGCTACTGTTCCCATTCGTCATAATACCTTCACTGTCAAACCTAACCTACCGCTAAATGCTCCTTTCTCATACGTTGCCTTTCCCCGGCGCGATGCATTTTGGCCTACGATCGCTACGAACACGGCAGAGGACCAGATTCACCTTTCCGCACAATTCCCCTTCGCGTCGTTCGATGTTGTTCGCGGACGGGCGCACGCGCGCGCGCGCGCACCCATCAGCCCTCGAGGGCTAGGAGCTCTCGCACGCCAAGATAACTGGCTCTCGGGCCGATGGCAGCTGCGGTCGTTGAACTGCGCTCGATCGATCTATGCGCTGGGGGGGTCTGGCTCCGGGGTCCCGAGATCCGGTCATCCACGTGTACCTGAAGCCTCCCCCCCCCCCTCACACTCCCACCGTATCAACCCGTACGAGCGCTCAAAAACATTTACACAAACACATGGGCACTAGGCGGTCGAAAAACAGACAGACGGCGGTTAGTGATGCAGCTGATGCTGATGCCACCGCCAGAAGACCAGATACCGGAGGGGTCCCATTATTGGGAGACGACAACAACAACCAAAGCCCGATGTAGCCGAGATGATGCATTTGCAACGGGGATGCAATCGTTTCGGGAGCGGGTCACGTGCAGCGTGGAATGTTTGACCCCCAACGATCGAGACGACCGGGAGGATCGTCGTTTGCACGTGGATGCTGTAATGGGTGAGATCGGGTTTCTGACGACTGCGGGGCGCGGTTTTAACTACTCGATCAGTTCCGGTGGATCCAATCCCGGTGGCTTCTAGTAAGGCCTGCTCTCCGAACAGGCACTCACAGGCCCAACCATCAAGATTAAGATGCATTGCGTGCGCTTACGAGCGAACCCGGGCACCATTAAGCCGGTTGATATGTGTGATTATATGAGGTACGCGTTAGCGTGAGTATCTGGGCAGTCTTTCACACAAGGCGCGGCTTTCATTAATAAACACAAAGAGTCTGTGTTGAAGGATGGCTCGCGGGACTGAAACAAAACCGCCTGAAAGCTTATAACGATGAAAGGTTTTGCAGGCAAAACAAGCTCACGAGTGTAAACGTTGGGAGAATATTACTAACCATGATTGAAAAATTCTTTTCGTGAAGCATTCATTAAAACAAACGATATATGGGACCTTTGGGATAATCGCAAAACCTATACTTAACAGGAATTTTACTCACTACAACAGCCTTTACGGTCGTGGTTGAGGGGGGAAAAGACACAAAGTTACATAAGAAGAGTTCCTACCAGGAGGATGACGAATGGCATTAGAGGCACGGCGAAAGAGCAAACAATGGACGCTGGACCGATCTAGCTGGTGCGCCAGCCGATGGCTACAACGGGCAGGCAGACCCCCGTCACCGAAAAGAAGCATCAAAGCGTACAAGTGCATTGTGTGAACAATATTACACGAAATGGTAATTAACGCCTGCTCTAACGCCACAAACACTTGGTGCGGTGGATTCGTTCCGTGGCTTTTGTGTACCGATCGATCGAGGCTAGGATGGCTTCTCGAGATGGATAGGGAATTACTCCATTTCTGATTGAAATATTTCACTAAACAGAACTTTAATGATAAAAAGCTTTGGAAGTTGTTTGAATTTAAATACTTTTATTCATATTTTCTGACCATCAATTTCCCCTGAACTGAAGATTTGATTTAGGGGCTTAAACCGCAGATCGATCACTACGATCATGCTACGAGGCGAACAGTAAAATTTATGACTCGCATAGCCTTTGCATCTCCGTTTGCTGTACAGGATTGCCCGAACAGCTCGAGTATCCCCATAGGTGGGATTCGCTGGAAGTCGTAAAAGGGTCGTATAAAAGCTCTTTTCCCCCAAACGAATACCCACACACACACACGCGCGCGCAACTAGCGCCACATCTTGCATAGTTTCCAGAGGCATTATGCACCATCATCAAACCGTGGGCAAGTGCTTCACCCCACCACCAGATGATGATGATGAGATGAAGATGTCAGCAGGAAAGGAACACCTCCGATGGGGCCATTTTCTACAGGTTTTGTTAACTGCCGACCCTTTGCCGACACTGGAGTTAATTAATTACCCTACATTTCTAAACTCTTTGTCGAATACCTGTACGTGTGTGTGTGTGTGTGTGTGTGTGTGTGTGTGTGTCAGAGTGTTTTTTTACACCCCACCGTGACGTACTTAAACACTTGGCCGAAGTACAGCAAAGGGAGTGCGGGAAAAAAAACGCACACGGAAAAAATAAGCATAAACGTGAACCACGGAAGCACGGTTAATATGCGGTGAAGATGGTTGGGTAAGATAAACGAGATAATAAGAGGATAACCGGTGAAGGATCGGCGTGAATCGGGTGTAATGATTTTACCCATTGATTTTGAACGACTAATTTAACGTGAAATTAAATATTAAAGTTCGTGAGAGGCACGTGCGGTGAAGGAATGGAAGGATTCACTCGGTGGTTTGTTTTTTGTTTGTGTGTGTATCTGAGTAATTGTTCTATTATAATAAGCTTCCTGTTAACGATCGGTTTTACGCTTATAACGTAGGTAACCCTATATGGGTAAATTATTATGTGAAGGAATAATTAATTACTCAAGACATTTTATTTTAATAATTTAACTGAGGTATTTTTAGAGCTCGTTTTTTATAATTAAATTGGATAAATAATACATTCATTTCAGCACAATTTACAGTTTTTTGTTGGGTATTTTAAAGTATGATGAGTTGAGCTAAATGATCGGCAGAAAACTCACAGCACATTCAACAAATAGCTGGCACCATTTCACTATGCATTTCCCATAAAGCCATCCCACCCTTAAAAACCTTTGTATTCCAACAAATACTTACGATCATTTAACGATCATTTAATATTTTAGTACGTATTTTCTCCTCTATAGATTAGCTCTCTCCCCAGACTTATTCTCAACCCATCCGGTCTCAAAATTCTTATGACATCGTCATCTACTACGCCAGCCGCTCTACCGTAATGGATCGTGCGAAAACACGCATTACCGATGCAGTTCCCTGAACTTGAATCGCAGAAACTCCCAGCGAGCCACGGTGCACGGAATATGCGGCATTGCAACAAGCCAAGCTCGCGTGGAATCGATGTTTCAGCACGTCACATTCCACTGCCAGAACACACCCATAAATCTCCCATCTCTGTCACCGAGGAAGCGGCCAAGCGAAGGGAGCAAAGGAGGGGGGGGGGGGATAGGGAACGGCACGAGGGAAAAAAAAACAAAACATGTACACATATGGACACACTGCTTGAACCAGGCAACATTAAGCCTGATAATAAACGCGGCCCAAGAGGTGCAAACCAACAGGCGCAGAAGTCAACAGACGTCTCAATGATGCGGTGCGTATCGTGTAATCATGCTTCACCGATGTTGTTTTACTTTAGCTTTTTTTTTTGCTTCTTCCCTTCGCTTCCCACTGTCATCGTTGTTGTCGTCGTCATCTCGTCATGCGCAGCAGCATCACTGGCAGCGCATCTTCGCATTCCCCTTTCGCGAACGCATCAAAAACATAGCGCATCGATGCTTCTGCCTTGCATCACAGCTCGCCATTGATCGGTGGTTGATGTAAAGGACCGAGACGCCTCTACTTCCCACTCGGCCCGCTTGTCTCGCTATGGACCGCCACGTGCACGTGTACAGCTTCCCGGTGTTGGGCCACAGTTCGCTCGATCCAGCTGATCAGCATCAAATCTTCCTCCCCTGCACCGCAGTGTACGCGCCACCCCTGCCCGACCGGTGCATCCCAGCGCAGCAGCCGATGTTATTGACCTTTAATCAAGATCTATTAATTAATGATAAAAGTCGTTGTGTGGTTTTTTTTCTTCCTCTTCTCAGTGTTCACCAACACGCCACCGATCGCGTCAGAACCGTAAACTCACACATACGTGCGCGAGTGCATATACATAAACGATGATATGATTGCGAGTGGCAAGATAAGGTGATAGAGGGAGGGAGAGGGAGGGGGAGAGCTCGGGGGAAAGGGGGGGGGGAGGGAGAGCCAGCACTACGCACTACGACATCATAGGACACGACGGATGCACGCAATGCACCGGTCTCAGATCAGCAGCGTCTTCTCGGGCGTTAGTCGGGCGTTATCTCACCTCGCTCGCCTGCTAGATGAATTCAACAAAACGAAACGAGAGAGAGAGAGAGAGAGATATATATATATAAAAAAGAAGGGGAAAGAGTATGATGGGGTTGTTTCTTGGGTTGGATCGCACAGCCACCCCACCTCCCTTCGATCACTCCCGTTGCGGAAGCAGAACGATCATCGTCAACGATCGACATCGGGAAGGGTTATTGGTGGGTTCTTTGGGGCTTTGGTGACGCGGATCGGTTGCGGAGGTTGAGACACACCCCGGCGATGAAATGGGATGGCAGTGAGCGTATCAAGATTCTATTACCAACTTCCCTTTTGCCACTCGGCACGCACCAGCCCCACCAGGTCGGGTGGGAATGGCAAAGAGGCGGCCGAGGGAGTGATCTAGGAATGTACGATCTCCTACCCACCGGTCGGTCTCCTACCACTCGTCGACCAGATACGGCCCTTTACGGGGTGTGGATCTTTTGTTTCTTCTCGCGTTTTATCATTCATGTACGGTGGTGCTTTAATGCTCGAGCATAACTTAATGGGTTTTGGGATGGATCGGAAGGAGTCAATTCTTGTGTACCATCTCCACTAGACGACATTATTGCTATTTTGATAACAACTTTGTGTGCGGCAGGATCTTTTTGGATATGTGTATGTGCATTAAACTGGGAAGGTAATAGTTCATTAATTGTGCAATTTAATAATTACAAGGTAAGTCACTTCGTGAGGACCAAGGAGAACCAACAGCATGCTTTCGACATCTTGGTCCCCCACAACCTGAGATATAATGAAGGGTAATATTTAAAGAAAAATATTATTTTACGTAGAAGAAAACAAACAATAAACTTACACACTAAACAGACCAAGGTTTTGAGAACTTAATGTGCTAAATCCACTCAAACTCTTGAGCAAAACCAGTGCATTTGACTGCCCGGCTCAAGTGAGTTATAATTTGAAGTGCTCGAAAACAATTGCCCCCCCCTGAAAAGGGGAAAAGTTCAAAGGACTTTCGCCACGGTACATTGAACTCGACCTCCACCCCATCCACCACTGGACACCGCCGGCTGTCGGGCTGCTGCAAATTTTCGGCAACAAGTTTGCGTCGAAATTTCCTTCTTGACTGCGCGACTCAAGTTGATGTTTTACGTTCGCTGCTGTACTCGTTCACTTTTTTTTTTAGCTTCGCTCTCCCTTTGCCAGTCTCGCTAACGCGTTGTATCATTTGGATTTTTTACAACGCACCATAAAACCTCAGCCGAAACGGCCCCAAGCTTCGAAGGGGAAAGGGGAGACGGGGACACAGCCCTTTTCGTCCTGCGCACACCAATTATCGGGTGACCGAGAACGAGACAGGAACAGGCCGGAGCCAGAGCGAGCATACTTGAGGAATGGGAAAAAAAGATAGCTGATTTATAATTACCATTCAGCGAGATGACACCGAGAAATGAGGACGCAGATTGAATATTTCCTTTCGAGTGCACTAAAGCGCAGCAAAGCAAACAACGCGCCTGCAACCTTCGAACGGGCGAGGGCAAATGATGATTCCCGCTCGCTAAGGTCAGGTTCTGGGTTGGGTTGGTTCTTTTTGCTGGGCGATGACGATGGCGAGGGCTGGCACTGCACCGCTGGCAGTCGGTAATTGCAATGTATGCAAAGCCTTCGGTCCAGCCGAATGTAGCGAGCCTCTTAATTGGTACGCAACGAACTTTCCAACTTTCAGTGCGCATCGGTGTATGTGTGTGACTCTCCGTTTCTTGGCCCTCGTTCTGTTCTTTGGCCCTTTCTCCGGGTAAAATTCGCTATGTTTGGGGCGCAATGCACTCGCCCCGGTTTTTGCTGCTCCTTTCCTTTTCGTGGCTCATGCTTCCACGGTTCCCATCCCGCTCGGTACACCCCCGGTGGTGAGCGCTTCACTTATTCTGATTATATTTCAATTTGGTTCTCCCTTCGATACGTGGCTAAAAATAACGACACACGGCCCAGGCAAGGGTAAAGCGCATAAACGGCCAAAATGGCTATTACGGTTGGCGGTCCAGCCAAATGAATGGAAAATGAAGGCAGAGGTGGCAAAAACATGGGCTGGAGAAGGGGGAGAACGCAACCAGAAATGCCTCGGGGGAGCTGGGTACAGGGCACTGTAAGTATGGATTGTTGGTAAAACAAAGTAAATGTTTGCAGCCCCGCGAGAGTAGCACGTTTTCGTGTAAATACAGCTTACTCATACATTTGAAAGTGTAATGAACGTGCGATGTGTTTGTTTTGTGGCGATGGAACTAAGTAAGACATCACAAAAAGGATTCAAAAATATCACTGAAAAGATGTATGCATGCAAAAGAATAGAGAAAGAAAACCGATCACACATACAGTGTTTCGATCAACATAATGGAATATTTGAGTCACTAAAGGGACTATTTCAAGTGTATAGAGGAACTTTGCAATCATATAATTGAATCTTGCTTATAGTAAGGGGAAAATTGCTGTGCATTAGAGCAACACAGCATGTGAGAATGGTCATGGTTGTGGTCATGATAACAGACGATCCAATAACATTTTGCAGCAAAGCTTCATAGTCACGTTACAAATCTTCACTTAATGTATACCTGATTCCATTATACGATTGCAAAGTTCCTCAGAGCACTAACTTTATTCCACTATTCATTTGCAGAATTGGGTGAGTAATTCTAAAGTTCCATGTCTCCAAGAATACACAGAATATGATAATTTTAAATTTAAAACTGAAATTGAATAAAATTGTAAAATGCAAAATTGAAAGTTTATGAACTCTTGGATGAATTTTAATAAATAAAACGTTCATATAATTCATATAATCATTTATTTTTATGTGTCATGTCAGCTCAGGAGAGCCAAACACCGTAAGCTTTTATATCGCAAACACGGATTTGCTCTAAGCAGCATCAAATAGAAAATCCCATTAAATAGCATTAAATTAGCCAATGTAAAGAGGAAGAAATTGGACACCATAGAGAGCCGCTACTAAATTTTAAAATTAAAATTTCCCCCTCTGAGAATAGCAGACAAATGGGAAGAGAAAAAATCCTTGGCACTGAAAGAAACGGCGCAAAAAGTGATCATCATCATAAAGAAATGTTTCCATTCGCCATTTACATACTTTCCCCAAGCGAACCGAACCCCATTACCACACACATGTGCAGATTGGGCCGAAGAAAGAAAGGAATCACCGCTCGCAGCAAGGGTCTCCACCGCGCTAAAACGATTTTACGCGCTCCTTTCGCCAGCGCATCGGCACATTAAATCGAACAGCTGAGGACAGGAAGATCGAAGCGCTTCCCTTCTACTTAACCCACAGCGGAAGATCGGCTGGCAGATCCATATCAAGCGATCGGACCGATGTGATCATGTAAAAGCGGGTTCTTCCCATTCCGTAAACGTGTCTCCCGGTTTCCGCGGAGTCGCATCAACAGTTCCACACAGCTAGAGAACTACTGAAAAAAAAAAAAAACGCCCCCAGTGCTGTAACTGCCAAGTTCTTCCTGGTGTTTCGTACGCGCCAAAAACACACACCGAGTGGGGAGAACGGAACGAAAAAAAAAATCTCTTCTTGCTCATCACGACGACGAATTCTCCAACGAAAAAATAAAACCAGAGGGAAACGCAACGGTCGTGCGGTGGGAAAATGTAATATGTTTGGGGACGGGGTGGGAGAAAGATGTGAACATGAGTGGTGGAGGGGGGGGGGGGGGTGGAGGGTAGAAGGAAGGAGAAACTGGGAGGAGGTAAGTGTTATAAAATTTATGCTCCACGCGAGAGAAAAGCCACGGTGAGAATGAGTAGCAAGCAGAAGAAAGAGAGAGAGAGAGAGAGAGAGAGACAAAGAAGGAGAACGATCGAGAGGGTGAACAGCAAGAATCAACGACTGCTGCTGCTGCTGCTGCTAGGTCATTGCACTGCGTGACGTCATCGGTTCAATGGCAAATTCTGACCCACATCTGGGGGCCACCCCACCCCCTCATGCCCGCTGTCAACGCTCCCACCCCCCACCTCCACCACCCAGTTTGCGATCGGTCGTGAGCATCCAAAACGCGACGGAAACACACACACATACACAGAGTTCAGCACTCACGCATCATTTGCTGAGTGATCTCGCGTGAGCAACCGCAAAGCTGAGGCCCGAGAAGATCGCATCCCCCACCCAGACCCAGGCGGCCCATGCGGCCATTGCAATGTGACTGCTAAATCAGCTGAGCTTTGTTTGGGAGCTTGAGAGGAGGGGGTGGGCCGAGCATGAGGGTGGTGATGGAGGTGGATGGGGGTTTAGGGCTGCTATCTGCGGGCCTCATCGTCACTCAGCATCCCGGAAACGGTTTTATGATTGACCGTTCAACGACATGACGTGACGCCTAGCGCCAATCTACCTCCACGGATTCGCATCCGTAAATTAAAATCCGAACCGATTAAATCGTGCCCTCTGTCTTGTGGGTTGTTTAATGGGGTAATAGGGTGGGGGAAGAAGAAGTGACGATCGTTTAATACTGTGTAAGAATGATTGTTCTTTCAATGATTTGAAGATAAAACCAGACAACCAGATAAACCAGACGACTGATCATTGCTAGGAGCCGGAACCGATTAATCTGTAGTTAAAGAATATTTGTAGGCTTTAAGAGATGCAGATAAAAGCTACGTTGGGATGTGGCAAGTTCATCATTAATAAATATAAATTAAGAAAAAAGCTGAAAGTGGAATTATTTTATTTAACTAGATTTATTTTAATTAGAATTATTTCAATATTTAACTAGATTTAAAGAGCAATATGGTCATGCCGTTCTACTGTACAAGCTTTACAGAGTGGTTTTAGTCGGTAAAACTGCATCAGTACGTGGGGGATGGTCTCTTCGATGTACCAGGAAATGCCAAGCTCTACGTAAGGTTTCCACCACGGTTCAGGAAATGACCGATATGGAGCGGGATACATCGAGCGAAAAACTCAAGCGATTTTAGTCGACTAAAACCACCCTTGATAATATTTTTTAAGGGAACTTTATATCAACATCGCTTCAAAAATCTTTAACGTGCTTTGTGAGAGTTTAATTTTAAATTTCTTGATTTGAAACGTACTTCAACATCTATAGTGTAGCAACACTCCCATACCGATGATCATCTTTGATTACATATAAGCCTAGGGCTACTATTTGGATCTCGTTAAATTAATTCAACTACCCAACACACCCTGATACTATTCACCGCTGAAATGACACATTGTATCAGTGCAATCTTCTTCTGCATCTACTCACCACCATCTCTTATCATAAAACAACCAGCACAAGAAGAAAGAAAAAAAAGCTACGTATAAAACATAATACGATATGAGTTGCCGTGATTGATTTATGAGTAATTGGCTCCGAAAGATGCAGATCGAATGCACCCTCTAGCTGCACGGTACCCACCCAGCAGGATCGTGGCAAAGAGCATTGCACAATAATTGCACCATGTTGCGGTAGAACCTTCTTCATCTTCCACGCTTATCAACGCAGTTTTCTTCCTTCCTTCAATTATTGCTCACAAACAAGACACTTCTTTCTACCGTGAACGTCGTACGCTGGTGAACGATCCTAACGATCACAAAAATGATGGTGTGTGATCGTTGCGATGCGAACGAACTGCCATCCAAATAACTGGCTCCCCCAAGCCGCGGTAGCCAATCAGCTGAATCGTGGGTCTTGAGTGAAATGACCACAGTCATTTGGTTCTCTGCGATAGCATAGGGTTAAGTACGATTTGAATGTGGGAATTTGCAATAACAAAAAAATGGCCCCGCCGTTTCAACGACAGCGCATAACGATGATGTCCCACCTGTGTGTGTTTGCTTAAGAATGTATTATTTAACCATTTCAAATGGAAGCACTTTCCATCGGTTCTATTTCCATAAATTAATTTTCGTTCCCTCGAGGCTCTCAGCTAGCCATTCCCTCGTATCGCGGCGATTGCCATTCTACTGGACGAACTTGATCATCCACGACGCAACTGACAGGTGAGCGCGTGTACGCATCCCGAAAACCGTACCGCGGCCATCCTTGTCGCTCGTACGCATCAGCTGGGGTTGGGACAGGTTTTTGTGGACGCAGCAGCTACGCACTTTGCCCTTCCGTCAGCCCTTTCTCTGCCAGTTCCGCGCGCTCGTGTGTGTGTGTTCCCGAACTCAGCTGGTTCCTCGTGGTCACCTCAGCACTTTCTTCGCCGCTCGGTTGGCATCTCGTCAAACTTGGAACGAACGAATTTTTCGGCACACCCGAAACGCCTCTCTCTCTCTCGCTCTCTCTCTCTCTCTTCTCTTCATCTCTCTCTATTCCTCCCTTTCTCTTGAGCTATCTTTCTCCTACTTTCTTTCACACGATCGCGAAGCTCCCTCCCCCCGCCCCCCCCTGGATCACCATCACCCCCCTTTTTGTCTTGCCACCCGCTAGCAACTCCACCCACTTCCGCCTTCTGGGATGAGCTCCGACGCACTATCCTCTCCGTCTCTTTTTTCTTCGTCTCGGAAAACTGGGAATCCAGCAGCTGGGAGCCAACAGGGGAGTGCACACGGGTGGTTCATTGCGGTCCGCGCTGTGGGACCGGTCAATGCCCTTACGAGTCGGAAAGCGCGCGTGTGTGTGTGTGTGTGTGCGTGCGCACGCCCGCCCGGCCTAGCAACGGGGGAGGGAAGCAAAGGTAGACATCGTTTCGATACACTTTTACACCTCCACCCGCTTTCCCGGTCCCGCTTCCGTCACGCATTTCCCACCGAACGCATCATGGGAACTATGGAGCGCGTGCGCCTGATGATCGTATAGCAACGACCAGGAGTTTGGTGGGTAGATGGGTGGTGGCGAGAGGGCAGTGCGTGAAGCCACAATTATCGACAATCGATTGCGATGGTGCTACCGCACGGTTGCTGCACCGGGCGCCAGTTGCACGCGGTTGCAACGAGCATTAGATAAGAGCCAGTCAGCTGGAGCACCATGAACTAATGAACCCGGTGCGTGTGATTCGTGCGAGTGATAACGTAATGTGTTGGACGTATAACAGCAGAAACAGGAACTCTTGTGGTGGTGCAAAGGCAGTCAGAGCAAAAAGTAACTGATAACCGATTAGGCATAGTTTTTAGTAAGTTTTACAATGATCTTCTCCAATATTCTTGTAAATTGGTACATTTTTCTATTTTTTTTTTAAGACGGTCCGATGACGTATTGTCACATTTTTCTATTTATTGTATATAATTTTAAATTTTTTTTTAGTCGTGGTACAAGTGAGGTCGATCGATCAGATTTTCGACAAAAAAAAAATCTCGCTCCTATCGTGCGAAGATCGTTCTGATACTTCTAAGCTTTAGCTAATAGCACAGCAATTCTAACACAATTATTCGGTAAATTTATTTAGGTTGATGATTAAATTTAAGTTGATGAATCTAGAGTAATCAGACCGAGTTAGAGTATTTAGTGGAGTTGCCTGGCATCCGAACGTGAGCTATAATTTATTTATTCTCAATCGATTGAAAAATTAACTAACACACAAATGTAAATTAAATGATAATCTATGTCGACTCGAAATTGATGTCGATTATAGGTCGATGGAGGCCCGGTGGTGGAGGCAACTATGGTGCTGGTCTTCATACGGCAGGACCGGGATTCACATCCCATCCGGACCGTTCCTCCGTAGTGAAGACTGACTATACCAACTACGTGGTATCACTAAGTCTAGTAAGCCAGAAATGCCAGGCATTACCTACGAGGTCGTTATGCCAAAGAAGAAGAAGATGAATTTAGCTTCATTGAAGATTTTATAGAGAATGTACAATAAATTTTATAGTTCATTTAATCAATAATAAGTTCATTAACAATAAAAAAGGCAATGGACATATAGTATGCAAAATATTCTGGCGCTGCGATCATTTGCTTCGCATTTATGTTTATTAATAAGCTCTGAAATGATTGCGGTTGCGAGATGAATTTTATGTGGCGAATGCTAATTATTTGCATTACTTTACTCGTGTTTCCTTAAAGTCAACCCGTTACAAATAGCTACCAGACTGCCCCGGGAGCTAACGCACCGGCTATCAACAACCCCCCAAACGTGCTGTAACATTAATCCATCGGCAGCCCGGACACACCGGCAACATCCGTTCGGTCTGGTCGGTTTGCAGGCGATCGCGATCGTAAATCATCGCCCCAAGACCAGGAAGCTTCCACCATGCAAAGCGAGCCACAAATTTCTCCAACCACAACTGCACGTTCGAGCGATTTACCTTCGGATGCATCCGGGTAAAAGCAACATCTGCTGCTGGCACACCATTCCCGCTGCAGATAAAATGCATTTAACCGCTTTAACCGCGGCGAAAAAAAAACAAAAATGCGGAAATGCGACTTAGAACACAACAAAACAAAACCTCCCCCAAACACACGGATCGGGTGTGAAGGGTAGCGCACTAAAAACAAACCGTAAACTGCAACCACCCACCACACCGCATTACACCGGTGCATCCTGATCCGCTTGGGTGGGGAAAAAAAGAATGAAACGAACGAAATCCTGAATGAACCTGCCTGCAAGGTTAGTGGCAGCGCTTCCCGTCTACCATCGCACACAGGCGACCTGTTTTTGTGTTTTTTTCCTCCTGCTTCTCTTACCCCATTTTCCACACACCGTGGATGCTGCTGCATCCAGACCCCGCGGAAGATGCTGCACGGGGTCGATGCATCGCCACGGTTACATAATAACCGAACCGGACGGTTGGAATGGGTGGAGCAGAAAAGATGAAGGAGATACTACGCCAGCAAAGCAAAGCACTCACGGCGATCTTTAAAGGATCGCGCAGAACACTCGAGTACCGATCGAGTGCCCCCGGAGTAACTCAGACCGCCCAGAGATTCCATGCTTTAAATCGCGATCGCGCGAGTTTTGCTTTTGTTTACTTTCTCTCTTTCTCTCTCTTGTTCAACGTGCCCCCTTCCCCACGCTCATTTTCCACCCCCACCCCACAGCTAAAAATAGAGAGAAAAAGAGAGCGAGAGAGCGAGTTAGGGGGGGTGAGAAAATCTCGCGAAGCGATTTTCCACGTTGAGAGCAATCTGAACGACGGCGCTCGTGTGCTCCCGCAGCCAGGCCCGGAAAGGTTCTGGCCGTGGCCGAGGTGAATGCACTCCTTCAGCGTGGAGCCGATGTTAGTAGGTCACTGCTAGTGCCGGTCGTTGGCCCCTTGCACGCCCGGCAACATTCGCGAGCAGTTTTTCTCGCGCTAGACTCGCGGCGTTCGATCGCGAGGTAGAACTTTTCTCCGTTCTAGTAGAGAAAGAAATGATCTTCATTGCTCGATATAACGTTTGGCTTTTTTTTTGCTGGTTTCTTTCACGTGTGCTTGGGCAGTTTTTTTCGCTCATTCTCGCTTCAGCGATCGATCGCCGATTTCTCGGATTCGTTTCATCTATTCCATTCTTCGCTTCGATCTATAGCCGAAAAAGACGACGATACACCATGAAAATCGCATGACTGTCTAGTTCTCTTTTTTGCAAACAATGGTCTCGAGGATGGTTATGTGCTCTCTGCCACCTCCCCCGCCCCTCCTTCATCCTCCCAGCGGAAGAAGTTCCCTTGCAATGGTGGAGAAAGGAAATTAAAGATCATCTCGAAGGAGGCTGGATTCGTTTCTGGCGGATGGTCGCCGTTCCGGGAAGTCCGTCCGGGGTCAAATTTCCTTCTCCCCTGATGGCTGCTTGCAAGATGACATCCCATAACCGATCTTCCCCGGGGAACTACACTTGTCTGCTTCAGTTTTCGGGGGGATTCTGTCTAAACGAGTGGTCGACGACGACCGACACAAAACAAACAAAAAATCGATATCTTCCGCTAATAAGATGCGAGACATGGACAATATTTACGATCTCTCTATGATTCTACTCAATTTCATGCCTTTTTTCACCCTGTTTGATGCAAGCTTCTGATCACGATCAATATCCCGATCGCCCCATTATACGTGATGAAGATTACTGTACTTTTTGCGATCTAGGATTACAAAGCAGCTTCTAAGCTTCCGTCTTGCGTTGACAGTACTTTGCCAACCGTTGGGTAGAAATTGAGCATGCCAACATTGCAACCAATATGGGAGCAGCAAAAAAATAAAAAAATAATGCGGAAGGAAACGTTAGAGAAGCCAGACAAAAATAACGAATTAGCCGTTAATGATCGATCGACTGCTGATCACACCCATGTGCACGATGCTGTCTAGACGACGAGGCAGATGTGACCATTCTGTCATCGAGTGTGTACTTCAATCTTTTTTTTATGAAATAATTATTTCTAAACATGTTGGATATTGTGGACCCAAAGTCTGGACATGATCATTCAGGAAAAGCTTACAAAAGACGCCTGTATAAGCCGGAGCAAATTCTAATGCTCCCCCCCAACCGGTCATAGACAGAAGGCAGAAGGAAGCATTAACCTCTTCGGGCGTTCGATGGCTAGTTTCTAGCTAGCGGCATGAATTCTTGGTCCTCCAGCTTCCTCCAACCCTCATCACACACACACACACACCCATTCGCCACGCTGCAATCAACTAGACTGCGTTCCACCCGTTCCGATTGCAGCCCCTATCGCCTACCAAACACCATAAAGCAACAATGTCTATAATCATCTCGTTTTGCCATAAATTTATTGATATTAAAACAACCGCGTGCATCGCTTCCCGCTTTTCCTCCATTTCCCGCTCGATCGCAGATCGGACAAGCGTTCTGTGACCAGTTGTGACCGGTGGAGGAGCCCGTCAACCGTTACTTCACCGACCTCGCACCGCGTTTCGTAGCTCGCCAGCTTCCGTGTACAATATTTCAAACGCAAGACCAGCTGAGGTCTTCAGCAAAGGGACGGCGGCAACCTAACGTTGCTCCCACTGCGCTGCGCTGCACACACCATGGAACAACCGTCTTTCGTAGCCGACAAGCCGGACCCACGGTTAAGGCATGCTAAGGTGGACAAAGTTGGCGTGCTCGGGCAGCCTCGAGGAAGGCTTTCTTTTCGTTTTCCCCTCGGTGCGCGCGTTCGCACCATGGGTTTGGTGAGCGTTTGTTCCTTCTTTTTTTTCCCACCGTCCTGTTTGGTCTTTAATTAAAATTATACCCATCTACGGCACACACGTATGATCAGCGTCCATTCCAGGCGGATGGACGCGATCGTGGCGATCGTGGATCACGACGACGAACGAAGCAGCGCTCAGCGAGAACCAATTTCTTGGCCGCCGCTGCCACCAACAAGCCAAAGGGCACCGGGTCTTCGCGAGCGGGAAGATGTTTGCCATCTTCGGCGAGCGGTCTGGTCTGCCGTGGAGGCAAACGCGAGCCCAGAAACGATCCGTTAGATCTCGGGAATCGACATCGAACCTTTTATGGGGAGTTTAGGTCTTCTCCCGGGTCTTCCAGCTCAGCCCTGGGAGGAAGGTTCGCCGCAAAAAACGACGATGAAACGAGATGTCCATCTTGGTGGGCAGCCCCCAATGATCTTCGCTGGTCGGAGCATTGGATGGGGCTTACGGTGAAGAAGAGAATTGGGAATGTTACATAATTCTAAGCTCTCTGCCATTTTCCTATCCTCCTGCCGGGCCTGGAAGTCCGGGAAAGAAGTTCTTTGTTTTGGGACGGGTTCGTCGCACCGTTGGCGAACATTTGCCAGCGAGACCGGGCCAGGAGTGGCAGTGGGGAGGAAGCTTGGAATAAATCATTAGCCGCAAACTCTAGGCGAACGCGATCTGTTAGCTCTCTTCCATTTCCTTCGAACACGGAAACGTACACAGACACACGGGCGGAACACTCGCCCGGTTTATTCCCGATTCCCGAGTTCGTCGCGAAATTGCTGCATCCAGAGCGTTGTTGTCTCTGTTTAAGGGATGCCGTTTTTTTGTGTGTGTGTATCTTCGCCTTCAAGAAGGGCATCGGCTGGCCTACTTCGAATCGCTGCAACAGAGCTCCCACGGGTTACGAACCAGTTCTACGTTGCTTCGAGCTGGAAAACGCGGGTGGCAAGCACGAGCGAGGGAAGAAAAAGTAACGTTATTTCCACCCGCTGTTCACTCGGGGCAACACTGCGCTCGCGCACTAAATCACAAGATTTATGTCCCTTGGGTGCCCTTTGGGCTGGTCGGACCTGCAGACTCCGCGTTGATGGGCGGGATGGCGGGGGGGATCAACAACCTCAATCCGGTGTGGCCAAGCCCACACGAACAATGCGGAAATGCACGCGAAAGCACGGTAAAGAAGCGGGTTTTCTCTTCCGCTTCATCTCGCCATCCACCCCCCCCCCCCCTCCCGGCCAGCACCGTTCGCGTGCGGCGGGTTCGTAGCCGGTTGAGCGTTGAACTCTTTCGTATCGCCAACGCCGGGCCGAACGCGCGGGGTCACACGGATTGATGATGACAACGCCAAAGTGACGGTAACGGCTGGACGGGACGGACGGGTGACCGCGTGCGCATTAGAAAGCGCTTCGTTACGGACGTTCCGCCCACACGGTTAGCTAGCGGATCTGGAGGCAAATGTCAATGCACTCGCGGCGGTGCTCCTCGGCGGCTCGGAGGCTGGCAGCGGTGGACGATGCAAACGACGTACGTAATAGTCAGCGGGCACAATCGGGTTTGGGATAATGGTTTTATTCATCAGCAGCGCGACATGCAAACCCCCGTTAACACTGAAACCCTGCGGATTACCTTCGAATCGCTCCGGAGCTAACCTTTGAACCGGGCGAGTGAGAGGTGGGTGAAAGATGTACCCAAACGTCGGGGTTCCGGTTCGTGCCATTGAAAAAATACTCGTGCAATATAAAATTAACATAAGCGAGCAGAGAACAGGCAAATAACAGTATCCCGAAACGCAATGAGAACCAAGCCGCCACCAACCACCAACCCAAAAGGAGTAATGCGCTTCGGACATTGCAAAAGGCACTTAAGGAAACGCACACATTAAGCACAGTTTTATTTTCATCCCGTACCCCCATCGGCCGCGGCATTGCGTACAGCTGGTTTTCATCATTCGCGGGACCACGATTTCCGCGTTCAATGAACCTTTCGTAGCGGGGATGTTGCAGCAGCACTTTCACCAGCGCAGTGATCGGCAGCGGCAGCAGCAGCAGCCCGGCGAAAGGCAACCGAGCGAGAGCGAACAGATTGTTTTCTGGCGAGTGCGATTTCGGTTTCCCCTATCGGGTCCCGACTATTACCCACCCGGGGGATGTTCCGCCGATACTCGACCCAAACTCTTTTGGCTGGTTAAGCTTTTGGTAGGCGCGAACCTCATGTCACCGCGCTCAAATTGTGGTCGCGTAAGATTGCTTTTTGGTGTGTTACTCCCACGAGAAACTGAAGCGAGTATATAATTGCATTGTCAGCTGTTGCTGGTAAGAGTTCAAGCTTTTCTTAAGTTCAGATTGAGAACGGAAAACCAAGGTACAACCAACGATAGCGATGTGCAGATAAATAGTAACAAAGCCGCACCGGATATTTTATGTGAAATAATCCATCACCATAGTAAATGCTTACTTTTATTTGATAACCGTTAAAGAAATTCAATGCAGATCGGTTCCCGCAGCGTCACTCTAGCAGGTGAGGTGAGCCTTCGCCAGCGCAAGGATAGGCGATCCGGTCGGCGTGTCCGGAACGTCACCGGCACTGCCCGCGATGTCGAGATGAGAATACTTGATCGGATGCGAAGAGTTCAGGCCGCACTTGTCTAGCCCACTGGCAAGCATCAAAAATGCCGCTGGTCCCTGTGTTTGGAGATAACGAAAAGGAATAAACGGTCAATCGCCTTCCGAAATGCACATCGTCCAATGTATGTACCTGATGTCCACGTGGCGTCCGGCTGGACGGAAGATTGTTCGCCTGCAGGACGTCCTCACCGTAACATTTGCCCTTGTGGAAATCAAAGTCTTCCCGTCGCAGCACCGATATCTCGAACGGATCGCCCACCGTTTCGCCGGCCTGTTGAAGCTTCAGCCCATGATCGGCCGCCCGGGCCGGACCATTGTCCATGACGATGGCACTGTTACCGACGGCCAGCACTGCGTGCCCGGTAAGGGTGGCGATCGTGTACAGGTGAGGATCGGGCAGCCCTTCCTTCAGCACGCGTTCCTTCATCTGACACAGTGCATCCGCCATAGCCATGCGGCCCTCGGCATCGGTGTTGCCGACGCGGACGCGCACTCCCGCACGCGAGGTCAACATTTCGTCCGACACGTAGCACTCCTCACCGACCGAATTACGCACCATGCAGAGCACCCCGATGGCATGCACGTCGGCCGGTTTCTGTTGCTCGACCACCTTCATGAAGCCGGCCACAGCGGCTGCACCGCACTTGTCACGGCTCATACCCGCCATCACGCCGCCCGCCTTGATGTCAGCGCCACCGGTGTCGTACGTCACACCCTTACCCACCAGCACGACGGTTTTGCGAGCCGGATTCGGGGGCTTGTACTCGAGGAAGATAATCCGGCCCCGGTGCCGTTCGACCGTACCGGCCGCACGGTTCACCGCCTGGAACAGTGGATAATCGCGCTCGAACACACGCGGATCGTCGAGCACGGTTACCTTCACCGGGCTGCCCGACTGCCCGAACGCTTGCAGCACATACTCGGCCACACGTGGCGGTGCCATACGCTCCGGATCGCCACCACCGATGTCCCGCGCCACAAACCGACCAGCTTCCAGCGACTGCACTAAGCGCAGCAAATCGAGTCCTTGCTGCGCGTTGGCCGGATGGTACACACCAATTTTGCGGAAACGATGACTTCTGGTTGGCACATCTTCGCGAAGCTGTAGCGGAACGTATAGCTCGTGCAGAGCGCCAAGCAGAGCTACGAGCGGCGCATTGGGGAAGCGTGCGGTCGAGGCGGGCAGCACCAGCACGGGATACTTGGCGCCCGCTTTCAGTGCCCGGCGCAATGCACAACCGGCAGCTTCCGCGTACCGACGCACATCGTCAAAATCGGACAACTCTCCGACGCAGCTGTACACAACGCGAACCGGGGTGGAATCGAGCTGGCAGCGGAAACAGCTCGCCTCCGACGCGACACCCGCATCGAACTGTTTCTGACTTTCGATGTCACGCGCCAAGGCCGCCGGTAGCCCGTTATCGTCGATTACGCACAGCGTGTCATAACGGTCGGTTTGGTTTAGCGACGCATTTAAATCCTCCACCGGAACAAGGTCACAGGGAAGATAGCTGCAAAGGAAGCGAATTGATGCGCGATGAGTGATGCTGTGGTGATCGATCCCGAAGCTAACCACCAACGGGCCGTGTAGTGTTGCGTTTAATTTTCTTTCTGACTCGAAAAGTCCCGTTGACCGTGGGTACTTGTAAAGCTGTCCGGTACCACCTACCAACCCAAAACAATCACTTACGACGATCCGCCTGTAACCGGCCGCGATCGACAATGGAGACAGCGGCTTGAGAAAACTAGGTCAGCGGCAGCGCTGAAGTTCAAGGAGTCCGGCGCGAAAGAGAAGGAAAGAAAAAGGCATGCACGCGAGAAACACGTTAAAAGCCACCGAAAGGGAAGCAGCACTAGGATGGGGCACGGTGGTACGAGCCGCAAACTACACAAGAACAAATCGAGCCAACCCTCCGCTCGATCTCTCTTTCCCATCCGCGGCGCCCGCGATCACGTACCCTCGAGACGTGGATCTGCGCGCGGCTTGTGTGTGAGTGTGTGTGTGCATTACGAAGCACCCCGAAGCACCTGAGCCCGTGTGCGCGGGCTCTTCACAGATTAACCGAGGGGATCATGAAGAACACGAAGCCCGCGAAGCGCGAACGAGCGAACGAGCGACCGATCTTGGGGACCGTAGCAATAACGGCAGCGAGGGAACAACAACGAAAAAAAAAGGCACAAAAATCCCCATCGCCCCGCCAGCTCGTCGTCGTTCGCTTCCCAAAACAACCGCCGAGCGCAACCACACCCCATCAGCAACCCGATTCGCTTCCGCATCTTATTCTGGTCCCACCACGATCGTCCTGCCATTCGTGTGGTCCCCCCTTCTTCTGTTCTGTTGGCTATAAAAAACACACACACACACACCGCACTGCAGTGCGTCCCTTCTTTTCAACTACGGCTTTGCAGTACACACTACACCGTGTGCCAAAGCCTACCCGGTACCCGGTCCGTTTTCTTTTTGTCCGTTCAGAACCGCGCGCGACCCGCCGACACCCGAACGAACCGAAAACGAACCGAAGAATCGGGAGAAACGGAAAACTAGGTTAGGAAGATCTTCTTCTGCCCCTGTTCTGCCCCTGGCTTCGCTGGCGCGGCGTTCTTCGTTGGCGTTGGCCCGCAGCAAACGCTAATAAAAATAATAATAAAAGCTCATCATACACCAACCGTGCCCGTGGACTCGCAGACCCGGGGCTGCGGACACAGATGCACAGCATTTAACACGCCACGCGCAGGATGAAGCATTCCTATTCCAGAACCGTTCCTGCACGCCTCGGGGGAAAATGTGGGAAGATGGGTTGGCAGGGGTAGGGGAGGCCAACTTAACGGTAAATGTGATGATTTCATTTTACGCTGCACGGTGGACTGCTCCAACACGGGTTGGGGTCGTACCCGCGAGACACGTGGACGCTCTTGATCGTTGGTAAGAACGTAATCCTTTTAAAAATCTTTCCCCAAGGAAAATTAAAAAAAAAACCCTATCGATTGGAAAGATTCTTCAATTCCGATTCTAGAGTGCCTTCTGCACATTGGGCAGAACATCTCTAATAAGGAACAAATAATTGTGTGCCACACAGAAAAGGGGGTTGGACGCACGCGCAGCCCAATTAACCCCAATTCCCGGGCTGATGCTTCACTCTGCATTTTATTTTATTTCGTTGTTTTCGGGAAAGTTCTGTTCCAGCTTCAAGTGCAACCGGACACACCGGAAAGTGGGTCAACGACGAACCAATTTTTTACTTCTTCTTCTTGTTTCACCTTACCACAGGGTTCGGGGAGTTCGCGTCGCCTTCGGTCGTCACGCAACAATAACGAAGCAATGCGGAGCGTTGGCTGCTGGATATCCAGAAACTTGCCGAGTGGTAAGAATCAACGTAATGGCTACGGGCTTGAAAACGTGCATCAAACGCAGTACAAAGACCTGTGTGAATCATAGCAAATCTCGCCATGATTCAGTTGGGGAAAGTAAATGCTAATGGGAACAAAGGCAAGCATGCACGATGGTATACGGAACGTTATTAGCATGGATCAAAGCACATGATGGCCACCCTTAGTGTCGATTTAAAATTCCTACTCAAGCTCAACACGTTTGGCACAAAAAAAGGGTATCACATGATTTACATGATTAATTGCCAGAACGTATCTCATTCACACGGATGACCCGTAACAATACGCTTTTCGCTCTATCTAACACTATCAATCATGTCCACTATTACAGTACGGCGGGTTATCGTGGACATCAATCATCCATCCTCTGGCACAAGGATGCGACGCCGATACGGCCAAAAGAATCCGTTCAGTTCGTGGCCAAAAACGTTACAGGTCGTTGACCGTCGCCAGCCAGCCAGCTGTACATGCCGATCCGCAAGATTGGGGAGGAGGCCAACAGTCTAGCGGGCCTCCTTTCCAGCACAATAAAATTGCGATCTACCAGCTGTGGGGTGGCGGCCCGTGCCTCCCATCATCCCGGTCCCGGTGTGTACACGGGGGAGTGAATGAGCACGCCACAATCTAGAATATATTCTTCTTTTGTCTGGTACATTTCGACTAGCCGACCTGGCACGACTGGTACGCATCTCACGTACGGAGCTGTTGCGTGTGAATATCCCCGTTAATGACTACATTTCGTCTAACGGCGTTCTTTCACCGAAATTGCCCGCGAGCTGGACGCGTCTGGGCGGGGGAGCTGGAGTGCGTTTGTTCCCGGGCAAGATTAAGAACCTAAGGGGGGAGGCGATAAAACGCGTGGAATTCGCATGGCAACAGGCAAACATGCTTCTTGCTGCGATCTTCAGAAAAATGGATTTGTACTGCTATCGTTACAACTGGCTTATCTTACCTCTCGACGCCCATCGTTTGGCCGTGTTGGCTGAAGTTCGCCAACGATTCCTCCTGCTGTTGCTACTGCTAAGGCTGATGTTGCCCAACTGCCCTCGCTGTCCAGTGCGCGGATGTTGTACCACTTGAAGCGTTGTGCGTAATCTGTGAATGGAAGTCCAACCGACAGAGATAATGCAACGAGCTTGTATGAAACCGTCGGATGACTTGATTGATAGCAACACAGCACCCGAACTGTTGTGTGTGCGTTGATATCGCTAAGTAAATGATTGTTCTCCACCACAGATGCTTCTTATAGCGCACGGTGGCACATTTTATATGAGCCACGATCAACGAATGTTTGTACGGAAAGATATATTCCTAGTCCATGAACTTTTCCGATGCACCTTGGGGCATTCAACACGTTCACGGTAAGAAGCTAGGTCGCTTCCAGCGCACGGCATCGAATCCCTTTGCATGCACTAAATTTGACACGATCCGATGATTCAATGGACCGGTGCGACGCACAAGAATGAATCAATTTGCTTCTTATTCTACGTACTGATAAAGCTTTTATACAGCACACGATCGACAACACGATCGAGTCCATTACACTTGCGGGCTTAGTCATTCAATCGCCTGCGGCAGCGACCCTCGTTGCTGCCTTGCCGCACGTTTGCGCACGTAAAGCGAGAGTATGTTTTGTCCACGCAATTGCAAACAAATCGAAACGTTTGTAAATAAAAGAACAAATTATAAGCTGCAAACATACGGCCATGGAACGATCGTCGGATGGCTTTTTCCCTTAGAAGCATGCACGCCATCCAAGGGTTAACGAATATCGCGTAGTCCAGCGTGAACATAAATTTGAGGTTAAAATTGCACTGAGAGCAAGCGAATTCATTATCCTGAAATGCATTTGAACTACCACTGCTACAGGTATACTTACACTATTGTTTTGTTTATAAAACGCCGGTAACTGTTGGTACGGACACTTTTCGGCTATTCCGGTCTGGATAACACTTCGCTCACGGGAAAAAAGTACGGAAACAACTGCTGATGCTGAGTTGCGTTTTTCTCAAGTGTCAAATAACCAAAACAAACCGCTTGTGGATGAATCATCGTCGAGAGGAGTGCAGCAGAAGTGGGAGGGGCAAGCGTCACTTTGAAACGCTTCGCTACTCGTCCATGAAAAACGCTTCATTTTACCGAATCGCCGGTACGATGCAATCGTACACCACAGACGGTGCGAGGAACTTTCGTTTATTGTTTGTTTCATTTAGCACAAAGTTACAGCAACATTAGACACACACACACACGCGCAATGTGGAAAAGAAAAGAGATAATATTTCAATCATATGCACCCAGCGCATTATTTGTTAGTGACCGACGAAACGAGACTCTTGATGGACGACACGATGGATGGCAATTTGCTCGCTTCGATCAGCAGCACCTTACGGAATGGTTGCAGCTCTGCGTCCTTTTTCTGCCACTGGCCAGCGAGCGCCGTTGTGGTTTCCTTCTGCACGGAATAATCGAAGCTAGCACACGAATCCTTAATGAAATATTCTTCCTCATCGTTGCTGTACAGTATCTCGGCCGGTTTGTCCCCGTCGGCCGCTTGCTGATAGTACTTCACGATCATCAGGTAGTAGTCGAACGTGAACGGCATACCCTTCGAGCGAGCTCGCTCCATTTCCGAGAGGAGATTTTCACACATCGGCACGCAAACCGCGGCCGGAATGTTGATGAACCGTTCGTTCAGCAGCAGTCCCGTCGTTTTGGAACCACCCTCAAGTGCTTCACGGAACTGCTGTAGAACTAGCTCGGTCGCATACTTTTCTGCCTTTTCGAAGATCATTTTCTTCAGCTGACGAACGCAGGCCAGCTCCTGCTTGTTGGCTAGGTTGATTACCGTCGTTACGCCAAACACCACCTGGCACGGATCACCCATGTCGGTGTCCTCGTCCTCCTCGTCATCGTCGGCATCATTGTACGCTTGCTTCAGCACACTACCGACATAGTTTTGAGCTAAAATGCATACAATGGACTGTAGTAGCATACAAAACCAAACCATGCCACATTGATACTAACCCACAACAACTCCAGCCAGCTCGGTCAGATCGATGTGTGCTTTCACAAACAGCTGGCCTAGAAGCTGTTTGATGCCGTCCAGATCCGGATCAATCGGATTGCGCCCTTCGAAATCAACGGTGATGCCCTGATATTGAGAAAACAAATCAAAACATTCAATTGCTGCTGAAGCGGACACTACCACGCGCTTGCTGGTCCCACTCACTTCATCACCCTCGTATGCTTCCTCATTTTCCTCGTCGCTCGAGCCATCGCTATCGCTTTTCGCTTCCATACGATGTTCCTCATCGTCATCGGCTTCCACTTTCAACTTTTTGCTGGTCATTTTCACGGATTCGGGATGTTTAATGCACAAAAATACACTTTATTTACAATTGTTGCACGGAACGCGTACGAGCGCTGATTTGCCGGAGAAAAAATGTTTCTCGTAAACAAGGGTGGGTTCAATACTCGAACGATTTGTCGCATGTCGTGGGGGAATTTGTCTGAAGATTTATTTTTTTATTTTTGTCGTAAATTGATTGCTGTTTTTTAAAAAAAAGATAAACATTATATTCAACATTTATACTTTAAGATTTTAATGCTTACTAATTAATTTATCTATAATATTTTATTTGTTTTTATTTGAGTTTAAATTTTCAGCATTCCTACCCCTTATGTCATTCTCAATTGACAGCAGCAGTCAGCAAGAAGCGGAGAAGAAGCAATTTGGTTTAGCTTCGAAACACCGACGGAGCCTCCGCAGTGCAGCTGAATTTCTTCTCGATAAAATAGTGCCGAAAGTCGTTCAGTGAAAAGATGGCCTCTATTAGTCTGCTAAACCCGAAGGCCGAATTTGCCCGTGCTGCTCAGGCATTGGCAATTAACATCACCGCTGCGAAAGGCATCCAGGATGTGATGAAGACAAATCTCGGCCCGAAGGGAACAATGAAAATGTGAGTAGGATGTACCGCACAACTGTTGTAAAGAAATCGCTTAAAGTTAAAAGAAGAGCGGTAAATCATTTCCGATTGCTTGTTAATGATTCCTACTTGAGGAAAAACAAATGATTTCAGTGAAAACAAGCACCGAAAATTCGCATACGCCTTTTTCCGTGACTCACCTGACCATTTCTAACCTCACTTTTACGGCAGGCTGGTTTCGGGTGCCGGTGACATCAAAATAACCAAGGACGGTAATGTGTTGCTGCACGAGATGCAGATCAAGCACCCGACCGCATCTTTGATTGCCCGTGCCAGTACGGCCCAGGACGACGTTACCGGAGACGGAACCACCTCGATCGTGCTGATCATTGGCGAGCTGCTGAAGCAGGCCGACCTGTACATTGGGGATGGTCTGCATCCGCGCATCGTTGCCGAAGGTTTCGATCAGGCCCGGCTGCAGGCGTTGGAGATTCTCGAGCAGATCGCGCACCCGATCGAGATTAATCGCGAAAACCTGCTGAACGTTGCTCGCACATCGCTGCGCACCAAGGTGCACCCGGATCTGGCCGACCTGTTGACGGACGTGTGCGTCGACGCGGTGCTGGCTATTCGCAGCGAAGGCAAACCGGTCGACTTGCACATGGTGGAGCTGATGGAGATGCAGCACAAATCGGCCACCGACACACAGCTGGTGAAGGGTATCGTGATGGATCACGGCGCACGTCATCCGGACATGCCGAAGCGCGTTACCAACGCGTACATTCTCACGTGCAACGTATCGATGGAGTACGAAAAGTCGGAGGTTAACTCGGGCTTCTTCTACAAGACTGCCGAGGAGCGCGAAAAGTTTGTGCTGGCCGAGCGGGAGTTCATCGAGGAGCGCGTCAAGAAGGTGATCGAGCTGAAGCGCAAGGTGTGCGAAGGTACGGACAAATCGTTCGTCGTCATCAACCAGAAGGGTATCGATCCGATGTCGCTGGATTTGCTGGCCAAGGAGGGCATTGTGGCGTTGCGCCGTGCCAAGCGCCGTAACATGGAGCGGCTGGCGCTGGCCTGCGGCGGTATGGCCATGAATTCGTTCGACAACATGGACGAATCGTGCCTTGGGTATGCGGGGCTCGTGTACGAGCACGTGCTTGGCGAGAACAAGTACACGTTCGTGGAGGACTGCAAGAATCCGCTGTCGGTTACGATTCTCATGAAGGGCCCGAACAAGCACACGCTCGCCCAGATCAAGGATGCGATCCGCGATGGATTGCGCTCGATCAACAATGCGGTGGAGGACAAGAAGCTGGTACCGGGGGCCGGTGCTTTCGAGGTGCGAGTGCACAATAAGCTGCGCGAGTACGCCAAGACTGTGAAGGGCAAGACGCGCCTTGCTATTCACGCGTACGCTGACGCCATGCTCGTGATTCCGAAGATTTTGGCCGTCAACAGCGGGTACGATGCGCAGGACACGATCGTGCGGCTGCAGGAGGAAGGTCTGCTGAACGAAGACCCGATCGGGCTGGATCTGTCCACCGGCGAACCAATGAAACCGGTCGATCTGGGCATTTTCGACAACTACATCGTGAAGAAGCAAATCCTCAACTCCTCCACCATCATCGCCGTAAACATTTTGCTGGTGGACGAGATCATGCGTGCCGGTATGAGTAGCCTGAAGGGTTAAGCGTGAATGTCCTTTTCCCGGCTGTGTGGTGTTCGAGGATAAATCCTCCAGCGCACACGTTCGTCGTATTGCTTCGTTTAAGCCTTCGATATGTATTGTGTCCTTAACGTTTCATTTACCTCCTTTCCATTCTACACCGCTCCTAACACGCATCCGCGATGCTTCGTATTCACCGAACAATGACATGAATCACACGAGTAATAAACGCACCAGCTTAATTGTTTCTACTATCCGCTGATTTTGCGCTTCCGTTTTCTTTTCGTATCACCGTTAACATGATACCCGTCGTCGTATGCACAGATACAGAGAAAGGCTATTTATTGTTAGACACATTTGGGGGTTGCAAGTCACATCGATGAAATGGTTCCGTGTTCCCTACTCTAAACAGATTGACACGATTACTTGATATATACTTGGGGCGATTGTAAGTTGTACACCGCTACTCTACTACGCCGGGATGCGATAGGAGATGCGACAACACGCACGTACCTGGGCGAGTCGCTTAAATACTACTCTTTAAGCAAACGCTAAATAATCCTATCCTCGGTCGACCACGTGCGGGAGAGAAACTACAACGGGAGGGATAAATCGTACTTCCTTGAAGCTACCATGTTGTACCACACGTGTAGGGTGTAATGTAGATATATCTTTCTGATAGCAAAATATCGATTGACCTCATCTAAATTTGTCCAGTAAAGTTAGATATCTGTGGATGCGTCTCAGTGGAATGTGCAATGGCTATTTTCGGTTCCTGCTGCCCTTTATCGATCCATTCTCAGATGCGTAGGTGTTTTGTATCTCCCTTCACACTCATCTTTTTGTTTGTATCGTGCCCTCACCGAACCGGGGTATACATTTCTGGCTACATTAGTTAACAACACTTAAATACACGTTTTAAAACACATCAATAGATAGTTGCCCTGTCCATCTGTTTGTTGTCCTTTGGCATGATTTTGTTTCTGTGGAGAGCTTAAAAAGTGTCCCCTGTCTCGGTCGTCTGAATGTCAGCAGCCGCAGCAGCGCGAGACCGGACCGATCGGAAGCTTGCGTCCATCCATCGTGAAGTGGAGGAACGTTCTCGAAAGAAGGGTGTAATCCCTGGTGGCGGGAAAACGGAGGAAAACAACATTTCCCTATTTCGTCGTCGATTTACGCCGGGGCGGGGAAGAGGCCGCAAGATTTATTGTGGCTTTTTGTTTGCTTCCCGTTCCCGCTGGGCCGCCCGTTCCGCGACGTCAATCACACCGATGTTGCAGCTGGCCACAAAGCCGTGAATTACCGAAATGCCCGTCTTAACGACGGCCACCGGGAAGGAAACGATGGCGAGCAGCTTGAAGGTGGAGAAGCCCAGCAGCAGTGGGCCGGGTGTGAAGTGCAGCAGGTACAGTGCCGCATAGAACAGCTCGTTGAACAGACACATGAAGCCAAGCACGAGGCGATTGGTGTAGTAGACGCGCATAATCGGATTACCGGACATGTCGATAAACTTGTGCGACGTCTTGCCCTGCAGGACGGTCCTGTTTGAGGCGGAAGGTAACCATCATTAGTCACACCCTCTGGCGTGAAGATTGCATTTTCGCTTACGTATGCAGATAGAACCAGTGGCACGCCACATCGATGGCCATCGATAGCTGGAACCAGAACATGTACTTCGGGTAGAAGTAGCTCAGCGTTACCAGCAGCCCGCATGTACCGCACCGGTCAGTAAGCTGGTCCAGCATGGCGCCGAACTTTGTGGCTAAAATGATTGAACCAGACAGTAAGGCCTCATTACTATCTTCCGCGTTATCGAACACAGCGTACGGTATTATCAAATCAATCCTCAATAGAGATAATTCGTGCGCTCGATTCGCGCTCGTTATGCAACAGCACTTTAATCCGCACGCACACTCCGTGGCAAACAGGGAAACGGTGGGTTGGAAAACGACCCCATCCATCCATCGATTTTCCGCCTGCCCCGTGGAGCGCCTCGAATACTTACACTGGTTGAAATGCCGTGCCGCATGGCCATCGAGTGCATCGAGCAGTACGCTGATGATGTAGCACCAGCTGGCAATCACATAGTCCGTGGGCATGTAGTAGAAGGAAACGATTGCCAACACGATCCGGGCGTACCCTGTGCCAACAAACAAACAAACAAACAAACAGATCGTACAACGGTGACGCAAAAAGCTGGATGTAACAATAGGCGTTTGGATGCCAATGCACTTACCAATGATGTTGGGCACGAAGAGATAGATATTTTCCTGCTCTTGCTTCACTTCCATCACTGTAGCGTACTGGCAAGACTAACTCTCCAAGAAGAATACACACAGTTAAATTGATTTGCTTTTCTTCGCTCGGAACTGTACGTGCGTACACGTAGGAAAAACTGCGCGATAGAATTCTGCCCTCCACCCACGGCGCGGTCGAGATCAACAGTGATGCAAAAGTTTTGCACTGTTTATGTTTGTGACTTTCACACTGACAGTCAGGAATGCGGTCAGCTGTCAGTTTAGGTGCAATTGTGACCAAATAGCCGGGGTAAAATCCCTCAGTGAGTTTTGTCCTATGTTGGGAAGTGAAATGAAAAGTGACCAAATTTGGCATGAAAATTGAAAATATATTCTTTATGTTCGGAAGCTTCAGGTAAGAATTCTTGAAATGATTTTGTTTTTTTTTTTCTAAAGAATTATCAAGTTTTTTTAGAGACTTTAGTTTGGCAATGTTGGTGGAATGAGTTTACTATAATGATGCTTTGTGTAAACAGTAAAATGATTTGATATAAATTAAAAGGCGGTTCGGAGTCCGATGCTGTAGCGGAGCCGGTCTCCAAGAGGCACAACCAGGTATCAATAATGATGGATCAAGTTCCTTGCAGGGCCCCCCAAGCAGAATGAAAACTGGAGGTCCCTAGCACGTCCCATCTGCTGACTGGACCAGATCCAGACGGCCAAGTTGAGATAGTATACGAGGTCTCCTCTTTATGGAGTTTGGGACCATATACATAATCGAATCTCCCATGTCCTCACAGCCTGGGTACTGGAAGATAGCCCTTGGACCCCCGTGGAAGCATCTGCTTTAGTTTGCTTCAACTATAATTCATCCCTTGGTATAAAATCTCGTCGTCTCCTTGCAGGAAGCTAGAAATAGCAGACACCAGAACGTCTTGAAATTGTAGTGTCAAAGCAGCAGAAGGAAAGTCAGTCTTGAGTATGAGAAAATGGTCTTATTTCGAAGATATCGGGCTCGGTTTTGTGAAAGACCTCTTTGCTTACCATCGATAAGGGGTCTATAATTGATTTTATCTGTTGTCGATTTCATGCGATCCGGACGGGATTCTATCCTCCGTCCTGCTGTGTGGAGACCGGCTCTGCAACTAAATATTCCTTCGGGTCACCACAACATTGGTGATCGGGTAGAAAATACATGGATATTGTTCTAAAAAAACCCCTTAGTTTTAAGAAGTTTTAGCTAAATATAATTGAGGGATTAAAAATAATTTCATAAGGGACCCGCGTCCACTGGGTACCGAGCATAACGAAAAAGCTAACAATTAACAAGCTTAAGAATAAATTTATAGTATCAAACTAAAGTTTTTTTTTCAATCAATCAAACATTGCCTAAAGTCTCAGATTAACCATCAAACACACCCGCTGAAATCGTTAATTATTTCTCCCGAAAATCATATACCAATTTCTTCACCATTACTACTTCCAAGAATGCATACGAACTTTAATGTAATGAGTCCGCCTTCACCCGTTCTCCGGCAGGGTGAACCATTAAACTTTCAATTAGTGTATTACAAGCCGAGGAGGATACGGTTGGACGGACGCATCGCAAGCAGCAAGGCGTGCGTAGCCAATCGTAACCATTACGAGCAGCATTGATTAATGGTCCGGGAAACGGGGAGTCGGTCCTTCGATTCCGCTCCCCGTCCAAGCCCGACCTGACTGGCAAACGGAAAGCCATCCGTACCGGTTTTTTGCTCGTGTAAACCGAAGCCCGACGCCGAGAGTTCCCCCTTGCTAGATTACTGGGGACCGGTAGCACCTGCCAGCGCTCATCGTAGAATCATGTAGAATCAATTATCGCAATCAATGCACACGGAAGGATCGAACGGATTCGTGGTTCGATGGATTCAGGAGCGCTTGTTTACATTTCATTAACCGCAGCAGCCAGGCATCCCACCGAAACCGGGCGTCGAACCAAAATGGCGCGCAATCTTTACAGAGCACAGAAGCATTTCCAATATTTTTTTGCCAGTAGGGATGGCAGAATTGCTGGTTGTTTGCTATGTTAAATGATGTGAAAATTCCACCAAAACATAAACGTTCCCTTGAGACAGAAATAAGGTGCAGGGTTAATAGATGATAGAACTGAGCCACCACCGCAAGCCTTCCGAGTCCGTTCCAATGCCAGGGTGGCGTTCGGAAGGAATAAAAAAAACTTAGGACTTCGAAATAATCCTACATTATTTATCACTTTACCATACCACCAGCACACCACAAAACTTTTCTTACGCATCGCCACCGATAATCGGGATACACATTTGATTTCTATTTTCGCAACTTTTCCTACACGTCCCTAGCGGTCGTCCCCACAACAAGCCATTGATCGGCGAAGGAAAACAAAATCTTGCAACGTGTGTGCGTGATCGTTATGGGGAAAAATAGATAGATGTAAAAAAGTACGATTTATCGACGCTGGGACCATCCATCGATTCCGGGCCACGCTGGTGACCGGAATGGATCCCAGACGCATCACGGACGCGTGGGGCGCCGTGACGGAAGATTGTTTGGCCCCATCAGCCGCTCACATGTATCAAATAAAAATATCACAATTCATCCTTCAGCGCGTGGAGTGTGTGTCTGTTTGGAGTATCATCATCATCCTACGAGGACCTCACGCAACGTTCCACCGAAGAATGGTTTTTGTTTTGCATAAATCGTGGAAAAGAACAAGCGAACCCACACACACACACGCGCACGTGTGCTTTCACTCCCCCCGAAAAAAAGGGAGACGAAAGTAATCCCAACAAATAAGTCGCGGGAAGAGAGCGCTGAACGTTGGAGGAGAAGCTCGGTGAAGCCATCATTGAGTTTCCCTGACCTGGCGCAACGATTTCCGGTTGCCTGAGCTCCCTCTGCAAGAAGAGCACTTCTGGCTAAACGCAGCACTAGCCACGATGCTGCCAGCCAAAAGGACAGTCGCTTCGCATACACAGGGGAACGGTGAAGCTGAAGGAGTTCATCCTGTTTTGCGCCGACGCCATGGATGAGTGCAACCCGGTGCCCAAGTAATACGGCGTGGGGAAGTTGAAACGGTGTTCGTCGATTCTTGTTGGTCGACGGCACAGCACGGTAGCACGGGCCTATTCGGACGATCTGTGTCGCAGCGGCAGGTCCACCATGCACGACACCGTTCGTGCTGGGTGATGATGAATATATATATAAACCTTGTCCTGTTTGGTGTTCTGAACCACAATAAAAAAAAAGTCGAGGGACAGATTAGCACGACAAACACGTTGCACCTGACTGGCATGCCGAGCAGGCTGATGTCACGGACATATCAGACCACGGCTCTCAAGGTTCGAAAGGTCGGACGAAAGTGCGGTTAGAGCGGAGAGCTTTGGGTGTGAGCATATCATCCCTGCTTGGCCCAGGCCCGGCCGGGATGATTGTCACCGTGAAGACCGGGACGGATTTCAGCTTTGCGTGTACCGCTCACAGTCCGATTGTTGCAATAACTAAAAAGCAACAAAATCTAGTCACGAAAATTGTCTCACCCCAAAACCTCGCCTCACTCGGTATATTACATCGATAAACAGCGCTCTAGGCTGTGGACGAGTATGCGGTGGGCCAAAGGGATGGTGGTTCCCGGTTAGGGTTGCGGGAAGAGAATTTTAAAATCCGCAATGCAGCACAATGGCGGTCGTTTCTGTCCCGGTTAAACCCGTCGGTCCCGGAGAGGGAGGCTGGTGTACGGGCAACCCATGGCAACCCAAGCCGCAAGATGTCGGTCAGGCGAGAAATCTAGCCCTCATTTACATCGAGCCGATGATCAATCTAGCGCACACAGAGAGCAGCCTGGCAGCCAAGATGTCCGGTAAGGTAAGAGCCACATCGCACCGGTGCTCGGTCATCCGGCTGGACATCGGCCTCGATGGGTCCCGGGAGAGAACGAATTAGGAGTCCTCACAGTCCCCCCTTTTCCTGTTTGCCACCGTTTTCCGCCTATCCAAGACACAGTCTCCGATGGCGATTCGGGGCAAACCACTACGGGGATGAGGTTTTCATAAATTTGAAAATGCAATTTTCATACATAGTGCAACGAAAAAGTGGATCCCGGTGAGACGCGGGATTTATGGATGGATGGGCCGATGTTTGGTTTGGATGTTATTTTAAAAGCAGCATGCTGCTTTTCGGCCAAGATGAACGTTTGGAGCGCAATCGATACAGACACGTGAGTGGGGGCGACCTCGTGTGCTCGTTCGGTTAGGATAAATAAAAGAAGCGTTTCCCAAAAGCGCGAGCAAGCGATGGTTGAATTTTGCACACAGTTTTGTACTATTAATGCTATCAGTCTTCCCCATCTGTATGCTAGCACTCCATCATTTAGTGACTCGTTTCGTAGAAAACATATTAGTATCCGTCGTCGCTCAGTAGAAAGGTTTGATGAACGGTGCTGCCCATCTGAACGGTTGTTGGATTCCTAAATAGGTTAGGGTAGGCGCCTAAAGTTAGGCTCAACGCACCCATCGCTCTTATCAGAGTCCTACACCCCAAATGTCAAACATTGTGACGTCCGAGGAGAAGGAGGAAAAGAAGAATAAAATAAAACGGTTAGTTCTGATCGGTCGGTCCTCGCGTCACCACGCACATAATCAGTGTTTCATTTAGAATACAATTTTACGGCGTCATTTCTGCGCGCCACCAACGGTGTTTAACGGAAAATTGTTCAACAGTAACTGCAAACCGTTTCACCTCTAGGGATTCTGATTTTTCCTGTGTGTGTGTGTGTTTTTTCTGTTGCAACAGAAACCCTGTGAAGCTGTGTTCGGCTGAACGAGTTTAATAGAGGCTTTCAGTGGAATTAAAAGTAGTGTACGTCGGCGAAGTGGATGCTTGTGGATTTAATCATTGCTGGCCCGCTTTGCTCATTAACCTTTAAATGATTGTGTAATACAAATAGTAGAAATAGTAGGTTTTTTTTATTATTCATAAGGAACGGCCTGGCCGTATTGCTTAGAAATAGTAGGTTCTATTAATGGAATTTCAACAACTTTTTGTTATCGAGAATATGAACCCTTTTATTTATTGACTATTACATGGAACCACTCTGGGTCGTTCGGTGCCATTCTCATGAACTGACCAGCCCTTCGGAGCCTGATGACTCTAATTTTCCTGGTATCTCTGAACCTTGTGTGCCTATTGTACCGGGAAGCTACGTACGGCCGAGATCAAATCATATGCTTCAAGAAAATTATCTCAGACACAGAATTCTTCCAAAGGATGTTTTCTCCCTTGATCTTAGTCTCGTAAAATGAACATGATTTGCCTGAATTGGGTGGACTTATCATGTCATTAGAATGGTAATAGACGATCCAGCTTTGGATAATTGGATTAACAGACACCGGCAGTAAGTAAGTCTACAAAGAATTCTATATTCTATTCTATATTCTATTCTATATTCTATTCTATATTCTATTCTATATTCTATTCTATATTCTATTCTATATTCTATTCTATATTCTATTCTATATTCTATTCTATATTCTATTCTATATTCTATTCTATATTCTATTCTATATTCTATTCTATATTCTATTCTATATTCTATTCTATATTCTATTCTATATTCTATTCTATATTCTATTCTATATTCTATTCTATATTCTATTCTATAATATTTTATATATTCTTTTTATATACTATTCTATTTTATATTCTATCTTCTTCTGTGGCACTACAACCTCGAGAGGTCTCGGCCTGCCATTTCTGGCTTTCTGTGACTTAATTTTACCCGTAGAAAAGTAGTCAGCCTTTCGTATATATTCTATACTATATTCTATTCTATATTCGATTTTATATTCTTTTATATATTTTATTATATATTCTATTATATATTCTATTCTTTATTTTATTCTTTTATCTTTTCTTTATTCTTATCTATATTCAATTCTTTATTTTATTTTATATCTTTGCACCTAGCATAAATCCAGTTTTGTCTGAAAATTTAAATTTGTTTCATGAATCCAATAAGTTATAAATTTACGTGACATATTAAAATTTCGCTACATTGTAGGCCTTCCACAACTAAGTTTCAAAATGTTTCATCACAAGCCGCAATCCACAAGAGTTGACTGTGGAATCATGATCTGTTTTCATTCAAACTCAAGAAACAAATCATATCGATTTCTTATCATTGATGTACCGTTCACCAGCGCACCAGAAAAACCGCTTTGCCACCGAGATTTGCAACGATTCTTCCATCGTACCGCAGCCTAAGCTTGCTCCCGAAGCACCAGAACCATCGGAAATGTCACGCTCATGTACACGAACCTTGGGTATTTCACCCCAAAACACATCATCACATCGCTGCTGCACAACCTGTGCGGTGCACAAAACTTGTGCGAATTAAACTTTTCCCCGTGTTCGATGCACCGTGCAGCAGCACCGTGAACATTAATTATGTATACCGTGGGTTTTGCATACATACGGGAAGATTATCCACGGTGTTGCCGTACCGAGGCCACCGTTCCTTTCCGTCGAACCCGTGGGTACGCCCGAAGGGTTGCTTTGACTTTTGGTTCGCTCGCTGGATGCAGTCTTAGATGGTCGTCTCTACAGGGAGTCGAGGGTCACAACTATTCAAGGACAGTGTGCAGCGTCGTCGTCAATGTGCATGCAGGGTAAACATTTGCACAGTGAACCAACGGTTGCAGCAGCAGCGACAACATGCAAAGCAATGCAGTTACCAATTTTAATTTCTTCCGTTGGTGCATTGAGTTGGAAATTTGCTGCCCGGGAAGGCTCAACCGTAACGATTTCCGTGCAGGAGCCCGACCGACGGGATTCTGTCTCATCCGTAGCGTACCGGCGAAGGTGCAAACATCGCTTACGGTTTTCGGTTGGAGTGATTCGCCGTATTCACCATTTTTCATTAGCGCAATGAAAGGCAGTCGGTTGAAAGAAAGAAAAAAAACGGGTTCACTGAGAAGAGGAACAATCTTTTCAATCTGGTAAGCGCACTCATCTAAAACAGTCAGCCAAGACTTTATTGAAAAAAAAGGTAAATCATTTTAAATTGTTTTCCATTCCCGGTTCCGGGCCCGATCTAGAGCACCCTCAGTCGGGCTTAGCTTGAAGGGAGATAGCATCACCGATTCAAGCTACCCGTGATTTGATTAACTCATCTCTGGAGTAGCTCAGATTGCAATTCCAAACGGTTCTAAATTCAACTCAATTAATTTAAGACTTTGAAACAGTTTAATAAGAAATTTCTTTCTGAACTATCTCAGTACCACTTTGCTGATAACATAGTCCTTACAGAGGTCCTGAGATCTTAAAAAACAATCAGGATGTTCTCGGGAAGTGATTCTATTTCTTTCACTCTCTTTAGAACTCTCTTGATGTTGGTCGTAAATTTATATTCCTGCTTCCTTTCGCTTGCACGCCTTGTGTCCCGACCGTATCCTTTCAACCCTTAGTGGCACTTGAGATGACCTTCAAAGGCGGGGAAAAAAGCGAGTGCAGCGTGCAGTTCGGTTTTGTGTGTGTGTTGCACAACCCGATTTAAAGGATTACAAGGATGGTAGTGCTGCCGATGAGTGGAAAGGACCGAGGAAGAAAACCGAAGAAAGTCCACAGCAATGTCGATGGGTGAATTATTATCCAGCATAGTCAGCGAACGAGCGGGCGAAAACCTTCATTGCCACCGTTAATGGCACTTTATGGTTTTAGACCCATAACTAACCATAAACCCGAGTGTTTCCCATTTCCGTCCCGTGTGCCCGCATGTGTGTGTGTATTACACAAAATGATGTAGCCGATAGGGCGGCACGGCACGGCCAACCCATCAACCAATGGGTTGCGATGTAATGGTTCCGGTTTTATAGCCCCGTATGATTATAACTCGATTAAGATGGCATTATGGCAGTGCTGATGCTCTTGTTTTCAGTGTCCATTTAAGTGTGTGTGTGCGCGTTTTTTTTCTTCGTTCGGCTTCGTTCATTCGCCAACTTCCAATCCACAACTTTAGACCCAACCATTGTGCACCGGTCAGCAGCGGAAATCGGACGATCGTTTGCAATTTGATTACGAAACGGATTGGCGAGCTTAATCCATTTTCAAGCACAGCATTTATGGATAATTTAATGAGCGTTTCTTGCTGCTTCAAACGCGGCAGAAATGCCCGTGCGGAAGTCGCGGCTCGGGGTGGTCGGGCATTTAATGGGAAATCGCTTTGAAGAAAACTGGATCTGGTATTCAGAAAAGTTGCACAACTGGAGTGCAATCAGTTTGCGTTAAGCACTCCCAGTTCTCACGGCGATCGAGAGGCGAAAGAAGAAGTTCAGAAACGGTTTTTTTTGCATCCTTCAAACAAATAATGGAGAGTGCATTAAGATTTGTTGTCTTCCACCCTGAGCGGCAATTAAACCCGATTCTGGCTTCCCAGACGGCACAGTGGCTCGGTGATGAAGGCAACGACTTCCAGCTTCCGATGAGATGCACTTTTGCGTGCGCCACAAATAAATTCATTTCACGTTAAGCCACGGTAGAATCAAGCCGGGTTTCGATTACAAATCCTAAGCACATCCTGCACGCTTTGCGGCTTACCCAACCTGGCAGTCAGCTGGCAGACCCTTACCCTTGCCGCTTTCTACAAATTGAAAAGTAATTTTACCGAAAGAAATTGTACCGTAATTCCCGCCTGATTGGATTACCGTCCTGTCATGGCTGATTTTGCGACGTCGTAAAGCTGGCTGGCCCTGGCTAGCGAGAAGTGCAGTGCGCTCCGTTGTGCATCGGGTTGCCGAACGTCTGGTGGTCTTCGGAGTGTTGTACGGGCGTGTGTTCGAGGCGTTTACATACATTGGACACACGCGAGCGACTCGCGAAGATGGTAGCACAGGGATGTCCATAACTTTAGCTTGAAGTGATTTCCATCGCTTTCGGTACAGGGAGAGCCTAAGAAATATGGCTCAAAATCAAAAGTTGAAGATGTGATAAAATATTATAAAATCTAAACATTTTTTAAGCTTTATTACTTTGTACGTATTTTTGTTTCAAAATTACTAGCTAAAATTGGTACATATATTAACAACTTGACATCTCGATTCAGTTTCTTCTTAGTTGCTTACTTGTTTCCTTAGGTTCTATAGCTTCCAGAGGTCATTTTGTTGAGTAGTTGAGGTCCATGATGAGCTAAGCCAGCTTTCGGGAGCGAGGCCGGATTCGCGTGCTACTGGGTCTAGTTTAAGCCGTCTCCGGAGCAGATTTTTCCATCACTATCGGCAACTCAGTCCATCGTTTGGGGAGATAGTTCAGATGGTATTTGATGTCGATCTCACCGTGTTAAATTTAAATAAGTGCTGTGTGTTGCATTGTTCCATGAGAATTAAAATCACATTTTTTATGAAAAAGGGGTCTGGAGGAAAAATAAGTCAGTACTTGCCTAACCGCATTTTACGAATAATTGAACAACTGACTATGCTACTTGTTTAACCTTTAAATTCGACTTCACAAACAACGGCAATTTGGACTAACATTCTCTACTAAACATCCGATGAACGTCTCAGCACAGCACTGTATCCGATTGCAACCGTGTATCGGTTGCAGCATGCAGCCGAGCTTATTCTTTACCGTGACGATGTACTGTACCTTCCCAAGGGACCGTCCGAGGGAAAACGCACCCACTCAGGCATCAAACAATGCACGGCCGATGGCGGTGCATCGGCGACCATGGCCAGGGAAGCTGTGCGACGGATGGTTTACCGAAAGCGATTGAAACATTTTGTATTCTAAGCCATGTTTCAAGCTTAGCTAAGTCGCTTCGGTCGGAAGGTTCCGGAGTTTCCGACTGAAGGTTTCTCCCGTACACTTTGATACCACCGTCACCAAACGGTGTGTGTGTGTGTGTGAAGAAAGACGAACGACACGGGAACACAACGGTTATGCCCCGGGACGCTGGCTCAGCAAAGAACACGGCGAGAGTGAGAGCGAGCGGTTCGTGTTGCTGTAGGTTATTTTTGGAATGCTTTTACTGCTGAAACTGATGCAGTCACCAAGTTCGTCGTTCGGTTGTGGTAAAAGGATGCGGTAAGAAAAAATCGATATCCTCACCGAGAGACAGGCTCATCCATCTGAGCAGGCAAAGCAGCGTGCAGGCAGCTCCGGAGTTTCTGGGCCGGTGATACTAAACACCGAAAGCAGCAGCGGGGGCTAAGGTGGATGGAATCGATAGGAACCGTAATTTGTGCGATGCTCCACGTCGACCGGTTGTCCAAAGTGACCCGGCCTTAATGCCAAGAAAGAAAGAACGAGAGTTTGTTGTTGTGAAAATGAATCTTCACTCGAGCGATAGAAAAAGGGTGTCTGATGCCTTGTTCGTGTGCAGTTTCGACCGTTTGGGCAATTATATCCATCCGCAGCCTATGTCGTGCCGGATTCCCGATCCTGAAACAGTTCGTATACTTTTGTACCCCTGTTGTCGTGCTGGGAGTTGCAAAATTATTGGCCAGTGGTGCATGAAGCACCACCAGGATTGTCTCTCAGCGGTTGGCTTCATTAGCTGAAGCAAAGGATGGGACATGAAGGGTTTTTGGTGTGTTGTGTTCGTCCCTTTGTTTTGCTTCAGATGTTCGCCGTTGAAGGAAAGCTCTGTGGCGTCTAGAAGCATTACGATTGTCCTGTTTTGTTCCTCTTTGCTTGTTTGTGACCAAAGTAAGTAAGCATCGGTGTGAGTAGTGTCTGTCACCAAATTAAGGGGTTTTTTCCTTTCGAACTTGTGATTCTTCTCACAGACATAGGGAAAGTTCGCTGGTTTCAGTCCGTGATGTAATATGGTCTGATGAACTTCACACGCACGCATGGACACACACACACACCATTAGGATGGGGTGGTCTTTTCAAAACCGATGCTGTGTGTCGACGCCACACCGAGTTAATTGTGGATCTTTTCACCTCCGGATCGGACTGAATAAGCTTTCAATCTCGCTCATGCGATGCGCGATGTAAAGCAAAGGATACACCCCCAATGGATAGACTGTTCACTCCACCCAGCGCGACTGTACATTTAATGTGTGCGTAGCTAAAAAGTAGCTGCGAAGCCTTTTTATTTTGCTTTTCACCAGCAAGCGTACCAGAGTTAGCTAAGCGGATGTTGCTTAAGTGTTTTTTTAGCAAACGCATTCAGCTCCTTCATTCAGTTGGGGAGCCGGCATTATCAGGCAGCCCCTGTGTTATCGTTGAGTGGCGCATCGTTGCGAAAAGTGAATCGAATGGCAATGAGCCAGTTCCATGTAGGGTGGGAAAGGTTGCTCGTCGGTCGGTCGGCAGCTTTAACGAACCGTGCACACGGTCCACACGAACCATGGCTGATGTGGTTGGGGTTTTCGGGGGGCAAGAAAAAAAGCAGATGCAAATTGACGGATGTATCATTTCGCCGGGTGATGGGAGTATTATGTAATTTAATTCCACCACCGGTATCGATGGCGTTCGCCAGCGAGGATGATCGGAAGATGAGATGAAAGCAATGGATGCTCTCAGACGCTTTGGAGCGTCACACACACACACGCACCCGGGTGTTGCCGGGCGAGTCAAAAGCGACCAGACCAGCTTCAGAGTCTTGTGGAATTGAATTGAAATTTACGAACGACCAGCCCTCGTTGAATACTAATGTAAAAGGGCGGGCACGGAAAGAAAAAGGCTGTCAGCCGGCACGATTCGGCAAAAGGGTGGTCGAGTAAAGATATTATTGAATCATTTGTACGACGGATGCCGAACCAGTGGAACGTATTTGTCACCGAGCTAACTTCATAAAATGGAGTGAAAACTGCTCGGCGATAAGTGATATAAGTGTGATGTTCTTTCAAATCTTGTGAAGTTCTGAAGAGTATGAAGATATGTTGCTGGATCTTCAAGATTCTTTACAACATGAATATCTCTCTATCTTCTTGGTCGAACGTCCTCTTGGTCATGTCTGCCATTTTTGGCTTTCTAGAATTGTTGATACCACATAGTTAGAGAGTCAGTCTTCTCTTTCGGGGATCCGGATGAAATTTGAACCCAGGTCGTCCCATTTGAAGACTGTCGCCTCGACTACCGGCAAACCTGATGAATGTATATTGTCTGCCCTTCTAGTGGACCTCAATTAAGATCTCTCATGGCACGTTTGTCCCAATGGAGTACAAAAAACGCTTGAATAACAGGGTTGTCTGGTAGCATTCTTATGACATAATCACCTTGAAACGGATGGCTGTTTTTGGACTGTAGACAGTCCTACTTTGAAAGTTTTAGTCTTAGGAATTTCAAATTCATTAGCAATACGGCCAGGCCGTTCTTTATGAATAAAAAAAAAAAATCAAATTCATTGGGCAATCATTCATTCATTCGTCGGCGGTCATTCATAGCTCGAGGAGTTTGTCGCCAAGCTCTTCATATACCAGGGGAAAAATCTTTCTTTTCTAGAATTGTTCTGGAAGTTTTTTAACAGCTTCAGACAGAGGTCCATGTAAGAGAGACGAATGTGAGTACTGTGAGAATATAAATGTTCTGTTAAACCTAAACTTCGGACATCAGAAGCTTCCTCAGTTGATAGAATGTCCGGTAAGGCTAGCAGACTCTTAATAGATATTTTAACCACTTTTTTATCCAAATCCGCTTAGGGGGCGGCCGAGGCGATAGCAGCGGCGATCTTCCCATGGCAGGACGTAGGGAGCCAGAAATGAAACGAACCTTACGAGGTTGTAGTGCCAAGGAAGTAGAAGATAACCTCTGATCGATATGCCTGGATATGAATTTACTTAACGAAGCTTAGCCTAGCAGCAGATATAATGCTGTTGAAGACATCTTTGTTCCCTTTCATTCTGATGAAAGGGCTTAGCATCTAGATTAGAATCTTTTCCAGTACTGCCTTTAATTCGTACCAAACTAAACTAGAAATAAATCAAATCAAACAAATTATTGATTCATCTGTTCAGCATCTCACCTTACTTTTAGTTTTATCAGTATTTCATCCACCCTTAACCAAGAGCTCCATTTTATATCTTCTTTAGTTTTTGTCTGTTACCCAAACCAGTCATGTGTGTCAACAGTTTGGTAAAACAAACATAAACAATGTGCATGTCTCGTGGTTCGTGACCCAACCCTTCAAACGCTACTGCCGTCTTACAACTACCACTGGCAGCCCAGCGAAGGCACAAAGTTTCGGATGTTCCGGGCAAAAGTTTGCATAAAATCACAAACGAAAAGAAAAGCAACCGTACGAAAACAATGGGTCTCGAAGCAACTGTGACAATGTTCAAAGTATGTTTCCTATTCTATTCCGGTGCTGAAAAGGTGCACTTTTGCACTGAAAGTCTTACACCAAACGGTGGTCGGTACTGGGGATAGGTGTCGGCGGTTGGGTTGGGTTGTTGCTTCGCATAAAATTGTATAGTTATCACATCGGGCTGGAGTACGGGTCCACTTTATCTTGCAGCTTCTAACGCTTTGCTTGGTCCAATGTTGCGTTACCCGCATTATTCACCCTCGCCAAGATCGGTGCGGTAGAAAGAAATGTACCAAAAATTTATTGTCACACTGGATTGCTGGCGTCGCCGTCTACCGGGCTCGTGTTGGCCGTCGCCAAGGCGATGCCGCTAACGTTCATTTACATATGGCAAGTTATCAGTATGCTAGGGATGCAGTGAAACAGTTTAGTGGCCGAGCGAATCGGGAACGAGCGGCTCCGTGAAGAAAAGAAACACACCAGCAACCATAGAACTACGGGAGTGATTGTAATAAATCTCTGAGAGCATCCTCGAAGATGCAGAAGCTGGACTGGCGGCGTCGGTGGTCGGGTCGGATGGTTCGTTCACCGGGCTACACCGGCTACGTCGTTCGTAGCGTGCAGAGTTTAGTGTCTACGCTGAAGGCCACACTTGAGCGAGGAAACGGTAAGGATCATCAACATTAAAAAGCATGAGCATCCGCACCGTACTTGTCACGCGTGTGGCCCTTTCGCCGGCTTCCACCGGCTTGTCCCAACGTGGTCCGTGTTGATGGTGGTAAGGCACGTTCACTTATGCTTTTTAAGGGCCATCACCGCCATTTGCTGGGACGTTTGGGTTTTTTATTTCGCTTTTCGCTCTCTCTGCATCTTCTTGCCTGACTTCGTGCTGGCGGCAATGTGTGAGAGCGGTCGGAAAATGGTTTAAATATTTAATGATTATATTTAACTCTCGAGTGCTACGCTTATGTCGCAGCCGGACCGGAAACCGGGGGATAAACGGATCGCAGAAAGCTGGCGGTCAGTGGCCGGGTAGCTTTAAATGATAGCAAGCAGTCGACATTCGGAACCGGGCAAAGCGGTGCTTCAGGCGTTGCTGCGTCTTGACTGGGAGTGTGTGTGTGTGTGTGTGTAAGCAGTGAAGTCTTTTGTCGCTTCGCCACTCGCCCGCCCTGAGCTAAATGGTGTCCTAGATAATCCTGTACGCGCACATGGTGACTCAGTAGTCAATCAAGGCGAAACATGGCGTTAGTATGTAGTTTTGCAGAAAAAGCGGGCACGCTGTGGGGTAGTATGAATGAGTTCAGATGTCATGTTTTGCGAACAATGCATTCTTTCTGTATGCGCGGGATGCACGTTGCATTGAGGCAATAGCTGTATAATGATTGGAGAACAAAGGGCTTTGCAGTGGAAGTTAATAACCTCGGTAGGGATGGAATGAGATGTGTGTGTGTGTGTGAGTTGCAATCACAAGGTGACGTCCTACGACCAATATGCTGTCAAAAACCAAGCCAGTATGCATGAAAGATAATTTTTGAGAATGTTGGTAGATCGCGTTACGATCGATAGACGTATACGAGCTCAATGACATTATGAACCGAAATTTGTACTACTGCGGAATGGCTAGAGTGTCGTTCACTTAAGGAGATCCCTTTAATAATCAAAAGGGTACCTCGGGGTGCATTTAAAATTTGTGCTCTGACAAACACATTTTAAATATTTCTGTACTAAGTCTGCTTTCAGCGCTAATTTTGTAATCACCGTGCCATGTTTACTAACTTTGTGTACTTGGTATTCTCGCGTATGAGATGTTTGAGACTTGTTTGCAGAGAGATGCTTTATTGAGGCTTAGGTCTCAGAATTGAAGCCAAAATACACAAATAAAACGCTTAACAGCTAGTGTTGACAAAATACAACGTCAACGTCAAGTGCGGTGACAGCCGTCCGTGGAAGTACGCAGCCACTTAAGGATGAGCCACGAGCGCAGCCGAAGAGAAAAAACCTAGCCAGAGAGAGCCGGAGAAAGAGAGCGAAGGGAAAGGGCGAATGACCGCGTTACACACGGCAGTAACAGCCATAAAGCGAGAGAAGGAAGACGTAAAGTTTTTTAGCCAAAAAAAGCCTGCCTGTTTTAGCCTGCTTTTAGCCAAAAATGTAACTAAAAATTACAAAAAAAAAAATTCACTTATTCACGGATGTAGAAAAGGCGTCTAATTCATTTATTCTCGCGGATTGTTGCCTGTTGCATTTGCAACAGCTAGTTAGACGAACGATTCTTACACAGCTCAAACACGACGGCCCGCACCTTGTTGGCTACAACGTCGTACTCGCGGTACATACATAAAAAGGGATCAGTGGCGCTGAATCAAGTCCGGCAATCCTCTACGTTGACCATCGATCTAGGGCGAAACAATCTCGGTGGGACGTACATGTTGAGGCCAGAGAGCAGCGTTGAGCAGTCGATCCGGTTGTCCAAAAGTCTCGGAACAAATTGTCTCTGGGCGTTGCAGTTATACTGGTTCAGCTATTCGTTTGCGTTGGATAGATTCCATGCAGCCCGTATAGACAAACTGAAAACAGGTGCTAGGTGTTTAGATCTGAGATTAATGGCATTAGAACATAGACTTGAAGTAGCTCAACGTACATTCTGGGAAACAAATCTAAAGGAGAAATCGACGCTATCATTCTGTTTGAGAAAATTAATGAACCCGAAAGGATTTTTCGTTCCGATTAATTCATTCGGCTATCTCGCTGATCATGAACCAATAAGAGACATGATTAGGGCTTTCTTCAAACCTTATCAATATTTTGTTTTTCACTCTAGTATGAGCAGTTTGAAAAGATTATTCGGGTCAAGGGTGATAGAATCTGATTAGGTAAGCGTTAAGCTAGTTATAAAGAGGCAGAGCATGTTCTTTTGGGTGGTTTGGAATCCGTAAGCTTAGACCAAATGACTTTTACCCTACTAAACTACTATCAAATCCAATCCTAGCCGTTCTTCCGAATCGTCATTAGTCGTTGGGCTAGAAAGAAAAATAAAGATATTTCCTCCAAAAATTGTTAATATTCAGGGAAGAAAGGCCAGCCCGTATAACTTTATTTGAAATTTGTTTGAAATAGTTTACTGGTTTGAGGTCGTAGGCTTCTTTTTCAGAGAGACTTTTCACTTAAAATTCATCTCCACTTTTTAATGGTCGCTAAAATAAATCTACAACACGGGGGGTTAGCTTTTTTAGTAGAACTCTAAACATCGTCCCATACAAAACCAAACACACAATAAGCTTTTTTTAACTGGAAGCAAGACGACCAGATATGAGATAGGCCAACGCAACGGCTAGGTTATAAAACATCTCCCACGTAAGAGTGTAACACTGATCAAACAACTTTATGAGATCGATTTCATAGCATCTACCTTCGGCCCGCACTGCCTACACCGTTACGGATGATACAACTTTTTTACCGCCCCGGCGTTAATCTCCCCAACGTTCTCCCCGAGCACCATCCCGCGAGCTACTTAGCAAGAAGTCTAAAACAAAAAAAAAAAAAACTCAGCCATATTCGTACAGTGCAATGCCGGGCAGCCAAGCATAATAAAGCACAGCTATTAAATATCTCCCACGGGGACATTTATTCACTAACGGTTGCATCAGATAGCTGGCTCCGTTTAAACTCCTCCGGAAGTGGAGCATTTCCTCACTCACACACTCACTCAATCTGCAACTCGCGCTCGCGGGCTGAACTTTCCTTCTGCTAATGGGCTGAAAGCGTTAAAAAAAAAGCGACAGTAATTGAAACGAAATAAAATTACGCCGAAATTATTGATAAACAACAGTGCACGTGGTAGAAGAACGAAGTTTCTTCTCGGGGAACGAGTTTTTGGAAGTCGGATAAGTTGTTTTCTTCCTATTATGTTCTTACCAGTCGTCGAAAGATACATTGTGTATCTGGTGAAACTGGTTTTTCACGACGAAGGACACCACTGGCAGCAGCCGGTTCTACGTGCCATTCTCGCGCGTGGGAAAAGATAATGTTTTTCTTACGGTGCGCCCGAAAACCATCGTTGCGCCTCGTTCGCGTGGACGGGACCGTTTCCGGATGTGGGCTGGGTTAGATTACCGGGGCTCGTGATTGTTTCCCGGATAATTATCCGGCTTGTTATTATTCTACCGGCATCAAAAGACGATGCCGATCTTCACGGTATAAGCACATTCGCTCGCGCTTCCCCATTCCCGTTGATAAGCGGGCCCTGTTTTGCCGTGTATGTTGTGTTTGCTTAGCACCGAATCTCGTTCCCAACACCGAGGTCACTAACTCGCTGTGCGGTGTATTCTTGCTGGTTGTTTTTTTCCTCGGCCCTTTTTTTAACACAATCCCATCCCAGTTGAATGGAGGCATTGAAGCATTTCTTCGCCGACGAGAAAGTTGTGTACCGAATGGAGCGCCCGTTTCGGAAGTTTAGTTTCGATTTCGATGCGGGATGGCGCGCCCGGAGTAGATTACCTTCTAAAGTGGCGGAAAAACTAGCGGTGGACTGGCGAACGTGTGATCACGTTGCCGTCTTAGCCACTTCACAACTGGAGCCGTTGGAAAAGGAAAATTGAAGCGAAAAAGAAAGCAAAAAGAGGAGGCAATTCAGCGCGAGCGAGGAAATGCTATGCCCCATTCATCGAGCACGGCCAATAACAATGCTCCAATAATGTTATCATTTGAAGGCATTTCGAACTGGCCGCTGTTCGGTACGTGTTCCCGTGCGCCGTATCCCGGAAGGTGCAATTTGGACGATTGCTTATGGGCCCGCTAGTGGAAGCGATTTAACCGTACGGTTGTTTGCAATAATCCAATACAATAATATCCAATCAGTCGCGCCTGGTACGGAGTGGGTGGGATGGTAACCCCCCCGGTAACGAAGCGACGCAAATGCAGCTTCACATGAAATCATATTTAATGGGGAGTCGCTTGCTTTCCCTCTTGGCCAACCTTCTTTCCAACTGGTGCTCCTCAAGAAGCATGTCACTCCGCAATGCGGCGCCGTACACTTCTTTAGCACCCGGGACGTGGCATCGCGTGTTAGACCCGAGGGCGCACGTTGTGACATCTTTTTTCCCGGACAGAAAAGGTAAACAAAGTGTCGAAGGAAATAAAACAAAAAACGACGATCGTTAATGGATTGTGACGAAGAAACGAGGGCTGAATGGGTGAGCAAGGCGCGGGGCTGTGCCATATTTTGGTGAATCCTTCGCACAATCAAACCCACGCCCAGTAGGATTCTGGCGTCGGTAATCCGGTGCGCTTGGGCCGCTTAGGAAACGGTCCGGTACCGTTCCATGCCGAGCGAGCGAGCGAGCGAGTGAGAGAAATGTGTGTTTCCTACCCATTCGCGCACTGTTCCGTTCCGCTTGAAGTAGTTTGGTTAATCTGTTTGCGTTCGGTTATTAAATCATCCTTCAAGCGGTGCGAGCCACACGAAAGCACGAAAACGCATACACACAGAGATTCACACAGAAAATAAGGTGGGAGGAACGCAGAAAGATACACACCGGACCGGAGCAAACAAGGGTAGCCCAAACGGTAGGCGTACAATGTTTTAGCCCGGGGTTGGTATGGGGCGATCGGATTGGAGGAGAAACATCAGATTTGTGTTGAAACAGGACAACAGACACCGGGTAAACCGAGCGGCATTGGGAGGACGTTGGCGTCGCTTAGCGCTTTTAGTGGCCAAACTCGAAACGCTTGCCAAACGGTGGTAAATCATGCACACGGAATGAGCGAACGGATTTTTCCGAATTTTCCCCCTTGCTCCGCAGCACTAACCCGTGATTGATGAGCGGTGATTTGTGCTGCCGTGTCGACGGACGGACGACCCCCGTTGGCTTTGGCTCTATTTATTTAGCCTCACCGGTTGCCCACCGGGCCCAATCCTCCTCCTCCTATGTTGGGAGTGCCGCAGTTCGGCCAGCTGGGCTTCGCTCTGTCACTGACGTGCTGTTACGGGATTTGAGAAGCGGCATGTGAAGCGACCATTCACCATTATGGCACGTTTTCACTTGTGGGGGTAGGGAGTCGATCTGATGATAGACATCAGCCGGGATCGAAACGGGAGGGAGGGGGTTGAGTTCTGGGCGGATTAGGGAGTGTTAAAACACGATTTGCTTTTACATCGGTCGGTTTGGGACGAATCGAAACAAATCAATTGACGGTTTGTTTGTGTGCACTGGGTACCGTTGGGACGTTTGATAATTTTGAAGGGTTTTGCGCCTCAAATCCCTCACCTCACCCCTTATACCCATAAATTGCCCTCAACACAATGTGTGCAGATTGACTTCGACGATGCGCTGCGGTGTGTGCTAGGATTGGGTAGGAAATTTAAATAACGATTACAATTACAGTACATTCATTACGTGGTTGTGGTGAACATTCGGTGCGTATACCACGCAGGGTTATATTGGAATTGCTGATCGTTGGTTAATTGAAAGGTTGATGAATGTTGATGTAATTGAGAAAAGAAATTTATGACGCCGTTCTATAGATAATCGTAGCAATTATGGTAGTGTCATGGCATTATCATATTTTATCAGCAAAGTAATAAATTACATTTGTTAAACAATCTGCTTTAGCTTTCAGCTATCGCTTACAGAAACATAACGATCATTATATTTTTAGATATTGGTTTATTAGATTTTTTAAGAAGAGCTAAGTGATAGGAAGATGTAAGAGATTTTTTTTTGAAAAAAACATTCAGAAAAACAGCGCTAGAAGAGAGTATATTTTGAGAAAGATCCAAAACATAAATGTACGGCCAGAATGTTTATGCTAACCAAGGGTTCAGCCGTACTGTAGCTTTCGTTACAAGCTGTACTAAAAATACTGTTCTAAAAATACACTCCGACGGGACGCATGGTTCAATATTATGTTATCGATTCAACGAAAACCAATTAGCAAATCGTTCAACCATGTACAATTGTACAAACTATGACACCGTCGGCTGGAAAATATTGAACCCAACAAAGCTCCATCCCTCAGTTCCACGCACCCTACTGCTGCACTGATATGTAGCTCTCAACACCTCACTTAGCATACGGATCGTGTTGTACGCCAGGAATGTAGAGGTCAAATTTGAGTGGACTCCCTTCACGGACACAATTTCAAACTCGATGGAGACGCATGGTGGTTGAGCAGAGTGACGGTTCACCGAGATGGAGGCGCCTGGTGCTTTACTCGCTTTGGTATAGGTCAGTGCTGTTGGGTGCTGGTATGGATGGGGTGGATGTGGGATAGTGCTCGGTGGTTGTTTTCGTAGAAAATAGTGCTTGGTGAGATGTGTAAATGGTGGATCGTTTCCTCGTTTCGCTCGTCCCTCACATGGTCATCGATATTACCTCACTTTCGAAAACATATTTTCATGCTATCTTGATACAGTTATCGATCCTACGGTTATTTGGACGAAAAAGGGACTGCAGTGAGCGGTGCAAACATTTACCAATTTCATAGCATGTTGAATATTTTGGCGAAAACGGTGAACACTTCAAGTGAGAAATTGAAGGGTTTGATTCTTCTTGACCTTAAAGTATAAGATTCTTCTTAGAATAATAGGCACTAGAAACATGTTACTAGGTTTCTCAAACGTTGAACTCCTATTTTCAAACATATCGAACATGTTTAACACACACACACCTCTTGTATTGCGCAATTCACAAACGGAAATCTGTTGCACTACCTTCCATCAATTCTTCAGCTCCGTTTTGAATAACATCTCACACATTCGTACATATGTCAAGCTAATGCACCCACTCAACACGCTCGCCTACGATATTCAAATGACGTTTTCAACATCGATTTCAAGAATGCTGCCGACGCTGTACACCTTTATTGAACTTTCGTGCAGCGGGAAAATGTGTCACACTTGAAGGAGTAGCTGGCCGTACAATCCGGCCCGGCTACTGGTCTTTTCCAATCTTTCGAACAGCAATCGAAGGCCATCCGTCCATCACATTCGATGAACTTGGATTGCCCGTAGCAACTTTTTCAATTTAACTTCCAAACGATTTCGTCATCTTCTTGTGTCACACGCTCCAAGGTTCGCTCCGGTCGGTCGTCTATCGCCGACGTCTAGCGGCCAAAGTTTTGTGAAGCAAAATCGAAGAATTCAATAATCATCTCGAAAAGTCATGCATGACGAAGGGGGCAAAACCGACGACACTGAGAGCGACTACACGCTGCCGGCACAAATATTGTCTTGGCTGCCCGAGTAGGGCATTGCCATTGGTTGGGCGTTTGTTGAAAATAAAAGTTTTTCATCACGTTCTGGCCGGCGAGAGTGAAAGCTGATTATTAGGAGAGTGTAGGCAGCCGTCCTCATTGCCGTTCAAAAATAAGCTTTTATCTAATTTCCTCCGATAAATTTTTCATTGCCGGCGGACGTGGATTCCGGGGGGGGGGGGGGGGGGCTTCCGGGAGGCTGGTAGGAAAATGGTTTGCCTGCCTTAGTAGCTTAGCAACTTACTCTTCCAGAAGTCTGACCGGAACGAGCGAACGACGCATGACCGTACGACGAAGCAAAGATTACGTTCCCGCACATTCTGCCAGTAACGAGTTTGGCTCGAAATTTATATCCAATCAATCAAAATCAATCAGTCAGAAGCAAAATCATAACTAGCAGCATTACGCCATTTCGCCCATTTCAGCAAAAGGGGCTGGGGTGCAAAACGGTTGAGGAAGCAAAGTTATGTATGCAGTCGGTGTAACGAGGGTAACATAAGACAGCGGTTCAAGATCATAAAACTTGGCTAAAGTTGAGTAAAAGTTTCAGTAAAGATTGACTGCTCGTTGCTTAGGAGATGCTGTAAAGAAAGTACTAGCTAAGTTCCTAAACCATTAAAGCGTATCGCTATCGTTAGGGGAATTGTGAGATAAGGACTTCAGATGGTAAAGAAGGTAATTGATGTTTCTTAGCTCCCAAGTTTAATTTTTAAATTTCTGCAAACATGCTCCTGGTTAATTTTCATCTAACAAGATTAAAATAAGATACGGGTCAGTAATACAAGTCGACATCCAGACCTTACTTAACATAAGCGTTTTTCTTCTTCTTGAGAGACCACTGTGCTGCTTCTAGTATTGACTTTGTAATCAGCTGCGATATAGTTAAGAATGCAGCAGCACGCGGTTATCCATACCAGCCCGCATCCAAGCTAAAAATGCACAAGAAACAAATGCTTCAGATTTGCAGAACACTCCGAATGCATAATCAGAGCACAAGCTGAAAACGGTGATTAAGATGCGGTTTCTTTTTGGTTTACAGCTTCAGTGAAACTGAAATCCATTCGACAGAGGGAGGGAGAAAGAGAGAAAGACCACTTATTAGGGCAGGTCCTCTTCCTTGACCTCGTTCTGTAGTCAAAGCGGTTCTGCTCGAAATGCTCAAAACTGTAATATTTTGTTTATCCTCGTAACCCGGTTTCGTTGCATCCGAGGCAGCTTCTTATGCTGTCGCAAATTCATTTCTACTGCAGTGTCTTTGCAGATAAAATTTGAAACAGTGATCGTACTGCTAGTACGGTGTGCAATGTGCAACTCCAGGTTTTTTTGTGTGAGTGTGTGTCTGTACAAAAGTGCTGAAATGCAGCCGTAAATGGAAGAGAAAAGAGAATAATAAATACAATCAGAAGCATGCATACTGTATCAAGTGCACTAATCGAATTGCAATGATACGTAGTCAGATCGAAATTGGTTTTAAAAAGAAAAAAAAAATGCTCAGAACGAACTGAGAACAAGAAAAGCTCTTTGATATTTTGGTTAAAAAAAGTGATCAAATAAAGTCAACAACAAGGTTAACAAACTATCATGTCTTTTTAAAAGTTTGAGTTGACCCTAAGGTAAGAGAACTGAACATGGCATATCATGCTAAAAAAATTCCAACATCAAATCCCATCCGGTTCGTCCCCCACTAGTGAGGACTGAGTATCCAACTGGGACGCATGAATAAGTCTAGTAAACCAGAGACGGCAGGCATGACTTGAGGGCCATTAAGACAAGAATGAGGGCAAAAACTGAGGGCATTTAGTTTGCTGGGAGTATATCAAATAGGTAAGACTCAAAATATAACTCACTCTTAACAGCATTAGGCAACATAAATCCTTCAAATCACGATATAAATTTTCTAAAAAAATATTTGTTTCTGTCAATTATTTCGTACTTCCACTTGAGTATTTTAAAGCTACGATAACAACTTCCTTTTAAATTGGAAAAATGTCACGCGAATACCACACAGAAAACTCTTCTAAAAAATCCCTGCCATGCAATTTTCCCACAATCGCACCCGAGAAAATGCGTACGGTCAAGAATGTACCTCACGCAAACGTATGGTACGTGTGTACACGAGTAATTTCGTGTCCGTCAAACCCCTTGAACCTTGAACTCGTAATCCTTATCACCTGCAGAACCTACCGGCCTCAGCTTCCTGTACGATGTGCATAACTTTTACCACTTTATGAGGATGGTTTCGTTTTTTCTCGCGTAAAATGCTTCCGAGGGCTTCTTTTTACGCGCGACGTTCTAAGCCACCGGTCGGTCTTCTTTATGATCGCTCGCGTAACAGCTCTGCTCGTAAAGGTGCCACACGCAATGTTCACCACACACATACCCGTAGAATCTGTTGATACAGGTGCATATACCCACAAACATGGGAAAGTATTCCGAATGAGTGCGAAACGCACTTCAGTTCAAATCTTCCACCATTATTTGATCCCATCGCCAGATCCAGCGTTCGGGAAAAGTCAAAATGTCAAGCACCGACGGGGAGAATAAGCGATGATCGTAGCAGGAGGAGGGATGGGGGTAAATTGGTTCTGCGTAACGGGTCGGCGGAACGATGGAGACGGTATCAGTTCGAGTTGGAGTTCATTTTTCACGTACACTCTCCGGACTGCGGTCTCCGGTCGGGTTCAAGTCAATATCGGTTGCGAAGAAGATTTTTCTGCTCCCCAACGACCACCTCCCCTCCCCCTTCCTTCTACAGCTTGTTTGGTTTGGTAAAGTTCTGGCCCTCGGTCGGTCAGAGTAGATCGGTTCGGATGGTCTTTGGAAAAGCTTCCGTATGAATAAAAAACTAGGCACTGTAAATTGCCCTCATCTAAAATTCATGCAGTTCGTTCAGGCCCGCCGCACGCTCAGAGCAGCGTACGGAGCGTGTGTTTGTCTGGCGTGGCTTCAGGTTGTGGAAGCTCCCAGCCGGTGGATGAGAGGCAGAAAGAGCGAGATGCCCTTGTTAGAGAAGTTTCAGAGGTCGAGGAGGGGCGTTTTTCAAAAAAAAAAAAAAAAAGAGGGCTCGAACGAAATCGCGTTGGACCGACTGCGAGTTCACTGGAAACTGGAAATCCTCCCCAAAAACCCTGGCCGAATTGTCAGCCACAGCAAATGGTCACCAGGTAACCAACGACACAGGGAGTCACGGGAACGATACAATTTTGGAAATCAAATTGTATCTGCACGCTCGAAACCGGTCCCGGCCAGGTGGGTTTTACGGGTTCCCAAAGTTGAGAGGTTATTTGCTAGCTTCGGTAGGTGTTGGTTATGGTTAGGAGCCGCGGCTGCCCGAGAGCTACTATTGTGGTTGCCTTAAGAACTTTACGCGGAAAAGGGCTTTTTGTGTGAAATGTAGATGCGATGCATGGAGGCGTTGGGTGCTAGCATTAAATAAGTAACTTGTTATTCGAATAAACAATGCCACTCGAGGACACAAGGCTGTGGTAAGTTAGTGGCTTAGAAGCATATGATTTAAGCCTTTAGTTTACTCGGCCACTCGTTTCAAACCCTTTACACGTTGAATTACTTCCTGAGCCTTTTGTTAAGAAAATTATTATCTGAAAAATAGGAGTATATAGAATTCACATGAGAAGGCTCTTTCAATAAATAAAAATCTTAACTATCGGTATGCTAGTTCCCAGGCTTGTACACCACATAAAGCCCCTTTTTCTACGCACCAAGCAATACAAAGCAAGAATAGTTTATAAAAACTGATGTATGCGAGCCTTTTTCAGCGGGAAATCTCACTAACTACGAAGCATTTTATGTAACACGCACAACACGCCACGGTGTGCCACAATGCATTCTGATTGCGTCGAGCGCTGGAAAAGCTCTCAGGTGTTGGCCGGTTGATGGTGATGGCGATAAAAAAACCCCACACGAACTACATGCAACGCACACACACACACGCATCATCTCGCTCACCGTTTTCCAATCTTTCGGTTTCAATAGGTACGGTGCGTCGAAAAAAAAAAAATCGCACCTTTGGCCGTTGTGCAAGACGGTTTTGTCCGTCCGGTTTTGGCTGGGCCTGAATTGAACTGGGCGATTTTGGCCGGACCTTGTAATAAAGTGAAATTTATGACTTGTGGGCAGCCACGCCGTGCCCAGCGGGAGCCGAATGAACCTCGGCCGGCGCGTGATTTATCGATACCGGAATGCGATGTGAGAGGAACATCGAAAACGCGCCAGAATAGGAGCAGATTGTTCGGACCGGTCGGTCTGGTAAGTGGTCAGCAGCTTTTAGCCGAAACGAGAGTTTTCATAAATATCTTACGCAATTTGCGGGGGTCCTTGGTATTGCTTATCGGTGCAAGCGGAAACCGTACACCGACCGGAAGAGACCATCGACCGTCTGAGTACGGAGTCGGTTGTCGCTTTCACAAACTCAACGTCTGAAGAGGGTACGAAGGATCGATTTGCGAAGCTAGGACTCAAGGTTTTGGCGTGGACGTAAAACAAAACACACGAACCTAACCGACCGATGTTTACGAGTCAGCAGATTTGAATGGAGATGAGAATCATTCGATTACAGCCGATGTCAATAAAAGACTATCCCGTGCCGATTTAAGATATGTTTGAGAGGATGTGCTGTTTGAGCAGCCCCAGTACGATACACCGGTTTGCGTAATTAATCCGAGTGCATTCCTAGTGCTTGTTGAGCGTAAACAGTGCAAAGAAGAAACTTTCAAAGGTACGCACTATTTGTTCCGATAAAGACAATGTTTAGCATCGATGAGTAGTAAGATGCTACATTGGCGGCCTCTGATTCAGTTAGCTTTATGGCTTTATTAATGTTCTTTCAAGCAGCAAAACATTGATCCGCAACTGCCTTCGACTCCCACCGTAGGTCTATCACAAACATTCCTGAGCTGAGGGTCCATAATCAACTCGGCTTGCACCGTAGCAATCGTCGTTGCTTGGGCTTCTGTGCAAACGACTGTGCTGTGAGATTTATCATCGTTCGATGGAGGTTGGGTCGTAGCTTTTCAGCAAACCTTAATTGTGCTTCCCATCGACTTTCGGTTCTCTTTATACTCCTTATGCTCCATGATGCAATGCTCAATGGGACAGGTTATTCAAATGGAATATTTCGTTTAAGCTGCTCTCTTGACAATCAAGTGAACTATTGTTCGAATGAAAAGATCTTAAAGCATGGGACAACAATATGAAGGGACAACACAAGACCGAGAGCTAATCATGCCGAGAGCTTCCTTTTGTGCAAACATTGCTTGTTTGGTAGCTAGGTGGTGGGAATAACCACTCAGTAACGTGAAGTAAATCAAACTGAATGAGTTAGAATAGCGAGTTAAATCTTTTAGTAACTCTTTAAGAGATTAATTTCGCTTAATAATTCACTTACGTTTTAATTTTTACACTGATGATTAAACTCTCTGTGCCGACTAGCTCACTCACTTCGTTTGATCTCGCTCACTTACTTTTGATTCACTCACCTCACCACTCACCTACTTTTTAACTCACTCATTCATTTTTTACTCACTCATTCATTTTTTACTCACTTATGAGTTAAATATCCCATTGATTAATTAATTCACTATGACAAGATTACTGCAGTAAGCTGTAATCTGTTTAACTCATTAGTGATTTAAAAATAAATGAGTGATTTACAGTGAGAGGTTAGTCGAAACGGGGAGTTAAATCATAAGTAAATTGAAAGCACTGTTCGTGATGATTTAAATCGTCTCATTATTTGCTTAGATTTAACTCGTCTTTTCATTCTGACTCAGTTTGCACATCACCAGTTGCTTCAAAGGAGTAGCCTCATATTTGATTTAGTTGCGCTTGAAGTAAAGGCACGTAATAAAATAAGAGCGAAATGAATTGAATATTATTTGAAATCAAAATTAAAATTCAAGAGATAAAAAGGACTCACTTTGCAATCACAATCTCAGTTTATTTATTTAATTTTTCAAAGCCATGATCTAATATTTGGAGTATTTATTCTCGTTTTCGTGTTGCTGGTTGGCCCTCTTGGTTTATGATTTATTGGGATAAGTATAAACGTTACAATTGTATCCACTCAGCGCCAAGTGTACACGACAAGCTTAATAACATACTTTATGACGTTTCTGTTGGGCAATCGATTTAAGTGCTTTCCAGAGCAGCATAACAAACTATCGCTTGTTAATAAAGCGTGTGTGTGTGTGTGCTGCGCTCGTTTGCGCTTGTAAATCAGTTGGTAACCTGTAACTATTAAATGTGTGTGTTTGGTACCTTTCATGAGCTGCGATGCTTTGCATATTATTGCTTGTTTCCCGGTGAGTTGTACCAACCGGAACGAGTTTACTACATACTGTGTGTGTGCGTGTGTGTCTGTGTTTGGCATAAATTTACCACGCTGTTGTTGTTCAGTTTTCCTGGTGCACCGGGCGCAGTTGCTGTGGGTGGTATTTTTGTTTCGCTCATTAACACAGAGAACAACAATGGACAACAAAAAAACGATGGAAAACTTTTGTGAAACGTGATACGCCTTAAAGTCACCGCAGCTGGGTAGGAAGCTCGTAACGCTCTATCAAGATTCAATTAAGCGCTCGTTTACCGCGACAACAATATCATATTTGTTCTATCGATTTTATCATATTTTTGCTGGTAAATTACCTCCATTACGAGGTACAGAATCGGCCCCGAGTGCTACTCCGGCGACCCTAAGTACGGCACCACTGCTGTGGAAGTGGATTCTGCAGAAAGCAGATGCACCGCCAAACAATGTACGTAAATTGGATTCGGTTTCGCATCCAAAAGCATTCCATCCTACCGCGGACCGGCGGCAGCTTGCCAGGCATCTCGGAATGGGATGTTATATTTTTATCTGACCTGCTTTTGAGCTACCCCGTTAGACTAGCGGAGCTATTTGTGATCTATTATTTGTCGTTTTGTGCTGTGCCACCGTTTGCAGGATGGACGGCCCTCGTGCAAGCAAACAATAATTGCAACTCTCGGGACAACCGGGCACTGAATAATTGAGTGACCGAGGACTTACTCAATGGGTAGGCTTTCCGGACGAGGGAGTGAGCCATGACCGTGAGTAGGGCAATTTCTTTTTATTTTATTTCATTCGACTTTTCTCCGACCGACCGGTGCGGCCAAACTAGCAGGCCCAATCAAGTTAATAGCTCTACGGTGAGTGTTTTGGGTCACTTGGTGCTTTCCGTTTGCTTGGATCGACCTTTATTTGTGTTGCTGTTTTTCCTGTTGAGTCTTATGCCGCGTACCATCGGTTATGCATAGTTAATACGGCAAGTTCCATCGAGTAAATTGAGTGGACAATTTGTTTCAAATTTTCAGCTCACGAAGAAGACATTTTCGGGCGCGACATGTCGCTGTACGGCGATACGGTCTATTATTGAGCGATTGAAATAATTCAACAGTGCTGCCGTGAAATCGAGCCGTGGAACTGGAAAGTTTCTCTATTTTTATTTTCCTGTAGCCCGCTCCCTCTCCCCTTTAAAACATCCGGGATTTAAGTTTAGTGAAAAACAGAACAATAACAGCACGGAAGCAACCCCAAATCTGGGTAGATAAAGTTTTTTCCAACCTTCATTCGGTTTGAAGTTTTTCGCTACAGGGTGGTGCCAATCGGCTGGCAAGTCTTGGAATATGTTCTTGTCGAGCATCAAACGTAACTTTTGCGGGGAAACTTTTCTGAACAAAAAGGGAAGAATGACAAAGTTTTTCCAGTGCCATCCGAGCTTTGGTTTGTTTGCTTTTCCAGGTGCGGGTTTCGTGCAGAAGCGGACGCATCGGATTCAATGAGTCCGAGGAAGTGCTTTGCTTACTTGTTGTACTTGTACCGGGCACTTGTATTGATTTTGCTTCCTTGCAAGTATGTAAACCACGTAAATGTAGTATGTTTTATGCTCGTTTGTTTTTTCCCCTGCTGATCTGTGTGAGGCGGGGATGTAGTTTCCACTGTGGATGAATTATTAAATTGTATCGTTGTTTGGTTTAACCGGCGTAACTGCATGTGATTGATAGAGCTCTGAGTTTTTTTAGGATAGATTTTACAGAAATTTTAACCTAAACTTGAAGTAAAAATCCCCATTCGTGCATTTAAACTACATGCAATGCTACGTCAAACCGGTCGAGCGGCATTGTTCAAAAGTCCGGCACAGGCACAGGACAAATACTCGGTAAAACGGCTTGTTGGATCGCCAGCACAACACCAAAACCAAGGGTAATTGATTGAATTTGATCAGGGGATTATTCAATTTAGCGTTTCCCCGTAAACTTATGAAAAGGGTTCAGCGAAAGTTACCTTCAGCCCGGCTTAGGGGTGCCCGGGCAGTGCGAAGGAATCTACCGGGCCGAGCACACGCCGAGGAATTTCAGCAATTTCAATCGAATTATATTAGTTCGCTTCCAGGATATCGAACTTCCTGCCCATACAAGATGTCCGTTTCAGTGCAAGAGCTTAGATCCCGGATTGGACTAAATTTATTCATCGAAACATTCCAACGAACCGTTGGTGTCTGCTCCAATCTACTGGGAAAGCTGAAGTTGATGGAAAATCAATGGTTTTCCTTTTTTAACGAGAATATCCAGCAGGAATTCAGGAGAGTAGATTCAGCTAAAAAAATTTGAACCTTTTCTAAGTTTACATACAGTTGATTTAACATATTTCAATCGTGCGTTTCTAACACTTCCGATAATTTACAGCCCAAAGTGGCGCATTTTAAATGGTGCCACCAAAATAAATCACCAATAAGCGCGATTCGCTTCGTGCCGCTGCACTCAACCCAATAGCTGCGGTTCGAATGCAAATATTTTATTCATCACTTCCCCTCTTCCTTGGTCAAACGGCCTTCATTGTTGCGCACCGATAGCCGACCGCCAGAAAATGTATGTTAAGAGTTGGTCACGTTTGGTTCGTAGCTGTTTGTGCGCTCCAGTGCGCTTATCTGCATTGCAGAAGGCCACCGTACGCTTCTAACGACAGTGATGTTTGAGAAGCTTACGAGGGTTTTTTTTTTGTCATATAAATGTCGAATAAAGAATAATTTTTACGTCTGTAAAAATCGAACGTAAACCGAGGATTGCGCCAGTGCTGTTAAGTTTAATAAGAAAGCATTCAATCACGCAGCATTCGAGCCGAGACGGTTGTTAGTTTTCGGCGGTTGGATTATTTATTCTTTCCCGAATGTCGTTTCGAGGCACCGCTTCGTTTGCAATGGCGGTGAGAAATGAACCAACTGAAAAGTAATTAAGCAATTAATAAATTATGATAATTATACAATGATCATCATCCGCAGCGATTCCTCTACTCTTGCTGGCTGTAAGCCGTACCGGGGATCATCCTGCCCCACTCGCAAGCAACGAGCTGGTGTAAGCAGATACGGCGAAGGAAAAGTTTTGCCCGGTACAAAAAGTGAGACGGGGGCTTTTCGGTTCGGATGGCTTGCTTGTCGGGTGGATCAGGATTAAGCGTGCACTCGGCTATAATTATGGCAATCGATCTTTGAGCTTACGTTTCGGTTTCAGATTACTTCGGCTAGTTCGATGCTGTTTGCCGTTCGGACTAGCGCGGGACAGAGAGAGAGAGAGAGAGAGAGAGAGAGAGAGAGAGAGCTTTTAATTAATGCTTATAATGAAAATGCATACAGGGAGAGTGAGGTTGATGGGGATGTATATTTTTAATGAGGTGCGACAAAGGTAAGTAATTTGAAGTTACATCTCTCTTACCGTGCTGAAGACTCTCATCTTTAAATAGTTTAAGCGAGGATTTACTGCAGCAGTAAGATGGAAACTGATTACTTTAATTGTACTTTACTAATGACTATTTAAGTTAGGGCTATCTCATAGGAAAATGAGCGATTATCGAAAAATTGATCTCGCTTTTCTACGGGTATGGACTGGAATTACTATAAAGATATTAAACTCAAACTTTAGGCTGAACATCAGATGCGTTCAAGCCTATTTGTCCTGCTGTAGAATTCCTCGATTCTGCTCACGGACAAGCATTGTCGTCAGCTCTTTCAATATCCCTCCTTTTTTGGTGGCTTCAACATCATCATTCCTTCTCAGGATAGCCAAATTGAATTCAAGGACTGGATCGTCTAGTGTCATTCTCATGATCAGATGGTTAGAGCACCTTATAGATTGTAGAACTTTAAATTCTAACGGCTCATCCATTGCCGTTCCACACAATAGGGGCCAAATTGCAATAAGGGGTTCTTATTGTCGAACGCGGCTTAGAGGGCTGCACCAGATTTAGACAGACTTTGAGGTATATGTGAGCACTGGGACTATAGAAATTCTACACAGTTAAAGTTTTATCTATAATTACAGGCTTTTTGTGATCAGCAACATCAATGTGTTGCTTATTTAAAACGGATCAAAATTTGAGGAAGAATCTCCTAATAGCAACTTACTTACTATTGCTTGTAGTATATCGCCGTTCTATCCAGACCATCCTGGGGGTCGCATCAACGCTATCATTTCATCTCAATTTGGGCCCACCATGCCTTCTCTTTTCATGTGGGCTGCCTAAAAGGACTTTAAGGGCTAGGTTGTCCGGAGTCATTCTCATGACATGATTTGCCTACTGGAGCCTGGTGAGTAAAATCCACTACACAATGTTGAGGTTGTCGTACAGCTCACAGCCAGATTTTTTTTCTGTACACCACAAGGTACAGAAATCCACGCTTTATAACAAAATCGCATGCATGTCCCAATCCTATGTCTCATGAACCCCAACCAGGATTTGAGAATATTTCCCGCATCTTGCTCTTACATCGTTACTTCATCTTTGACAGAACCCGGCATTCGATTTTAATGGAATACATTTTATACAAACAGCAATAAATTGTACTGATTCTATTTTTAATGCGTTCGTCCTTTCCGTGTTCCGTGTTCTGTGTTCAAATACGCACAGTTCATCCGCATCCCACCCAATCGACATAACAAAACATGTTTTGTTCAGCTGCGCGGTAAACGAACGACACTCGCTACATTGTTCGATGTTCGAAGTCTCGTGCATTGGCATTTACATCAACCGCTTCTCGCTTGCTTGATGTAACCAATTTCGGGACCGACCCTGCGTACGTTTTCCCATGTGTAGCTTCTCGATCTCATGGACCATGTGAACCAGAGTAGGTGGGGGGGAAGGCCAGTTGCCGGGGACACTTTTGGCAGAGGACATGAAGTTGACAACTTCATTATTCATGTGTCATTCACACGGTGAGCGATCACGGTGACTACATGCGTACCGGCCGTTGCTGGCGAACGAGCGCCGTGCACCCGGGACAATGCCCGTACCGTGCTCGCCCGAGCCGCGTGTACTGTTTCGGGATTGGTTTTGGAGTGGCGGTTGGATGACTGTCGACCGCACGTTTGCCAAAAGTACGCAATGTGGATGTCGTTGAGGTTTTCGGTGATGTTCCCGTCGTACCTGAAACCCATCGAAAGCCTGCTTGATGGACGAAGTGGTACGCAACGGGATGGTCACCTTTTTCCCGAAGACATACGAGGACAAATAAAATACGCTCGAGAGAAAGAAAGAGAGAGAGAGAGAGAGTGAAAAAAACATGCAAAATAGCACCCTTAGCTGGGCGCTTTGGAGCCTCGTCACAAAGCGACACGACATGACCAACCGGCACAGGGAAATAAAAAGATGGCAGCAAAATAACATGCGATACGCGATACCAAACAGCTACCGCACGAGAAGACGCATGCCGGCTCGGCTCCTGTGATGTTGGCATGGGAAAATTGTCTGCAATGCAGTAATTGCTTGCGCGAGGCGGCCGGATGGATTAGAGGAGCCGGCAAAGCCACGGGACGACAACAACCATACGGAGCGGACATGACGGTAAAGCATCAAATTTTCCTTTGCCTTGTCTGCCATTTTTTGTTTTGTTCTACAAGAGGCCTGTTCCTTTGGTTGTGTCTAGTTTTTTGCTGCACGACTTTGAATTTGTGTTTCCTTATCGTTTGCTCAGGATAGCCGGGAGCTCAGGGATAGCTGGTTGAAGTGGAAGAACAACAAAATCATCATCCTGTGCCAGTACCGTCCTGGAAGGCACTAGTAAACCGGGAACGAATGTTGGCGGTTGGTCACTTCTGGCGCTTTCTGATCCCGAGAACACGGGAACACAGGAACTCGACCTATACTTCCGATGATAGTACTTAGCGGGGCGGGAAGAGGGAGGGGCTGTTCCGGATGAAGGGTGGGGAAATAGGTAAACAGTCGTTAGAGACAGATTCACGCAAGCCTCAATCAACGTGCAACGAGGTCAGGCTGGTACGGTGAGTTCGTATGGCGTGTCTGGACGAACCGAACCCCTTAGCTATGGCGTCCCACACTATACTATGGTAGCCGTATGGCCCCGCAGCGTAACTGAAAAACTCGGGCATAACGAATTCAGCAAAAAAGCTGCATGGCTGGAAGTGTTTGCAGTCGGGAAAATATGGCTAAGGGAAAAGCTCGAAAGCCCTTTCACCCTCGATTGTTACAAGCTGTTGGCTGATGAGTTCGTACGTATGAGTACAAGAGATTGTAATGGAATTGAAAGATGCATACAAATGGACAGGTTTTCTTTTTGCGGGATTTACTTTCGTATGTTAGATTCAATGTAAGGTAAGGTACTATGTGGAATGAATTATTTTTTATGTAAGCGAGAGAGTTGAGCTTAAGTGAAAATTTATTTTTACTTAATAGTAGGAACAGAAGAATGGTTTAAACTGTTAAAAAAAAGCTTAACTCCATTCGAAGAACAGTTACTAAAAACCCCATTCCCAACCCCTACGTCCCATGTTTGTAAAGACTTCCTTATGCTTAAGGTTAAATGAGAAAAATATACTAAACGATCTATTCCAAGATCGACTTCTCAGAACTTTGAATATTTTTATAGGTTCTGCTGAACGATGGCAGATTTGACAGGGATACCGGTCTTCACTCGGCAGGACCGAACATCAAACCCTATCGAGACTGCCTTTAAGTAGATAAGAAATGACAGGCCGAAACCTCTCGAGGTTATAGAGCCAAAGAAGAAGAAACTGTGTATTTGTATATGATATTTCAACAATCGGATCAATGATCATTCAGCAGCTACCTTTAAATTAATTGACTCTATGATATTGCATGTTTAGTTGATAATCTCTCTTCTATTTTCTATCTATTTCCTCTTTTAACACTTCGACCTGTTCAAAGAGTTTTGCGCGAATTCAATACAAATATCTGTAGTGGAGCTAATTTATCCAGTACATTGAGATCTGGTTTGATAATTAAATTTTGAAGTTATAGGGTCGTCCCTCTGCAGTACCGGGGTTCAAATCTCATCCCGACTATCTAGCTACGGATACAATCAAGTTAGAAATAGCTGGCCGTTTGAGGTTGCAGTACCAAGATCTTAAACAAATAACCTTTGAGCCATGTAGAAGGCTGGTAAATTTCCTGATCTATCCTGCATAGGTGCATGCCTATGTATAAGCATCCAATTTTAATGTCACCGAAGCAAATCAGAGAGCAAACGACGGTGAGTTATTAAAACAAAAATTCATACCAATCAAGCCGTCATAAAAGAACAAAATATAGTGTATTCCTGCAAGAATAGTTGAACGAAAAAAAAATCATTTCATTTCAATGTGCTTGAAATCGCGTGAATATGAGCACCACATCCCGTGGGGCTTAAGTTTTGTGCCTTTCACCCGTCCATACATAGAAGCTTAACATGCATAGGGCAGCAAAAAGCCTAAAATGGTAAATCCGACATTCGTTTCTTTTCCTTGCTTCCCGAGGGAAACTAAAAGTGCAGCATAATTTTCTTCACCCCGATGCAGACACTGCTGCAGGACACAGTAACGGGCAATGGCAACGTGCTCTTTACGGCCCCATTCCCGGGTTTCAAGTTATCCTCTTCACACGGGCTCACATGCTTACGATTTGACGTAGAATGGAAAAAGAGGGAGAGAGAGAGAGAAAAGCCCGACTAGAAAAACATCATAGTTGCGCTCTAGCTGCCCTCCCGTGGGTACCATATTTTGTTCCGCTCAGTCCCTGCAGGGTTCAGGGCCGTTTTTCTTGGCCATTGCGATTGTTGCAGCAAATTTCTTCCTTTGTGACGTATCTTTTATCGGAAGCAGCAGAGCAGCAGCAGCAAAAAAAAAGTGGAAGTGTGCCACTAAGAGGAAGAACCCGGTTTGGCGTGGTTTGCTTTCCCCTACAGACACGGCATAAATCGACCAGGGATTTTCGTTGCATTCTCGTGCTGCAACTTTCGTGCAAGTGCTAGACCGCAGTGTAAAGGAAATGTGTGTATGTGAGAGTGTTTTTTTTATTACTTTCTTCCAGTTTTAACCGTATCTCGGAACTGGTATGAATATTTTCACCACGATTTCGAGACCCGATGTTCGCGAGTCAGGCGATAGAATGTGGGAAGACACTCGACGGGAAGCTGCTGAGTAATGGACACTTAGTAATGCAGCTGAGACTGTGGGTAGAGGATGGCGTCAGAGGCCGGGCCGAGTGAAACGGCTGACAGCTTCATCTGGCCGAACGTTTTCGGGATTTACTGGAGCTGCCGGTTAACCCGGTAAATCTTTCCATCCGGATGCCATGGATGCAACGGTCGTATCCGTCTAGCGTGACCTGATCGCACGTACAATACGATCGGGCGGGTAAGTGTTTTTACACGATGTGCAAAACGTTAAACGGTTTCAATGACACATTCATGGAGGATAGCGTGGCGTTTAAAGAGATAGAGGGAGAGAGAGACAGATAGAGCAAGTGCTGAAGCCCAGAAAGTAGAGCCTGTAAGAGCATTATGCTCGTTTCGCTCTTCCCGCTAGGTTGACCAGGCCACCGAACGGCAGATGGTGGCTCGAACTCGAGCTAAATTAGCCGTAAAAAGCGTCTTGAACAGCTCATATTTCAGGCTATCACCGCCGGTGAGATGGTCTGGTGTCGGTGTTGCTGGGCGAACCAAAATGGCAGGCCGTAAGTGCTCGAAACGTAAAGTCATTTGCAGTTATTAAGCTTATCTTGTTTTCCGTGCTGTGCGCCAAGGAGGAACAGAGCAAGGGGTGAGGTGACAGTTTTCTAAGACTAGCAAAAGAAGGAAGGAGTTTGCCTAGAACCTGGGCCCTAGGTTACTTAGCATCACGGGGCACAGCTTGCCATGCTTGCACAGCAAATGTTAGCTTTCAAGAATCGACCTCAAACACACATACAAACATAAACAGACACATAGACACCGAGCAAGAAGGACAGGACGGGGGGTGGGGGGGGTGGGTTGGAAACCCCATGCAAATAATTCAGATTATTAGTGATGAATATTCATGGATGTTTTATCCTTCCGCGAACGGGTACCGCGTATTACGGCTAGTGTTGGTGGTGTGTACGCGAGTGAAAGTGAGTGAATATAGAGCCAAATGATGCGCGGAACGTGTGGCGATGGGAAGCCAGCCGGGATGTGCATCGCCCGCCAAACGGAGTCCGGAATCCGTCGACTGTGCGCGATACTTTTCCGATGGAAAGCCGGGTCCTTTTTGGTGGGGGAAACCGAGAGGGAGAAAGGTCGGGCCCGAGACTTGAAAATTGCAAGCTCGAAAGCAAACACTTTATCCGTCATGGCTTCACGTTTTGTTTGATGTGGAGGTTCTGGTCTGGTTTTTTTTGGTGGTGGGCTTAAAGGAAGACTGAGGACCCGGTTGAGGCATGTACTTGGGAAAAGGAAAGCTAGTCTTTTGATCCAGGTGCTCCATACCTCCGAATGCTTCGCTCGATTGAGCGCCGTGGAATGGAATGGTAACATCTTATAAATAAATCTTATTTCGGTTCAATTTGCATAAATTTGCTTGATGCTTTCTCGAGCTTCTCGCGTGAGGAGCGCACACACACCCACTAGGACGTTGTGTCGTTTGTTTAGCATCGGAAACTTGGTTCCACCGCGGTAGGTTATCTGTTGAGAGCCTCCACAGACCTGCTAATGATTCGTGGGGAGCTCTATTTTTGCCGTGTGTTTTCTATTTCACTTCTCATTCCACACTGGAGGCGTATCATGCCAGTTCGTCTGTTTGGTGTGCGTTTGAAGCGGTGTGTAAACAACGCTCTCTGTGTACGGAACCATAGTCGCATGAATCTCGCAAGTGCTAGTGGGAACCGAGCCGTACTGTACCATGTGAGCGGCCCAATAGGTGGCGATAGGTGAGTTGAAAGTGGTTTCCATTACCGCAAAAAATATCGCCAAGACACAGCAATGATACGGCGTACCGTGGCGAACACTTAAGATAAACATGATCACACGACGATGATTGCACAACATCCAGGAATGGCGGAGTGTCGGGGTCGGAATACTGCCAACACGGGCAAGCTTACAACACGGTGACAACGACGTAATCCGGAAAGAACACAAATGTGCCAACTGCGCGGACGTCGATCGTGGGACGTGCATAATATGTTAAACAGTTTTTAACTTTTTCAATTTAAGTTAACCGCCACGTCCGCGGATGACGTCGACAACGTAACCACCCGCGTCACCGGCAAACCACGATGGTACGGGGAGGGGGGGATAATGAAGCCCAACAACGGTGTAACGGTTTGGTGGAAAAATTGAAACATGGATCAAAGGTGTGAAACCGTGTTAAGCCGTCCGACTTGAGCACCGACGACACGGCTTTTTACGGGGGCCTCGCGGATTATGGCTCAGCATTGTTTCACTGGTCGGTTTTGCGTTGGACCCGCACAAAACAAGGATGACGTTACGTATTTGGCGGTATTTCGCACTCTGATGCGGTTTCCGTAGAAGTTCTAAAGCGCGTTGCTTAGTGAACGGTTGCGAGCAGTTAGGGTGCGAGATGTAAATGTAAAGTGGCGTTGAGCTAAACGGAACAGAACAGTGACAGGTTAGCAGAACATGACCATGCGAACGAGGTATGTTGTGTGTTGTTCTAGAATTGATTCGTAGAAGTGACAGATTTAGCTAGAAATAGAATGTACGAGCAGATTTGGTGTTTGATGCTGGAAAATGAAAATTTTACAGTGCGTTTTACAATACTAGTCTAGCGAGCACAGATTGAAGAATGAAGCAAATAACGTTGGTGAACCATTTTTTATTTATTTTCCGAAAATCCGTATCCGTTCGGACGCAACAGTTGACAATTTTTACAGTAATTTATATTTGTATTATTGAAAAAAAAATCTTAAATGATCGTAAAGATCGTTTAGATTATCGTTTTTTCCTAGTGATCTTTAAGCAGATCTTTTGAGGATCTTTATCTCAGCAAAGTGTTGAGCCTAGCTTCTGACCCTTGACATAAATTAACCGTAGTCACTCCGCTGTTGGTCAAGATGAAATTTGATAAGAGACCGTGCGTGTAAACAACGAGTCCACAGTAACAAAAAAGAATAGACAGATTAGTGACCATTCAAAGATAGTTTGAACAAGCTCTGTTCTATCGTTTACTGTGAGTTAATCATACTACTAACCCTTCTTATCGATTGAGATGTTTCCTATTATTCCCATAGACAGTACAACGCAAAAAAAAAATGATGACACAGTGCTTATTCCTTCACTTCCTTATAAGTGGGGCCATTGATGCGCCTTCCATTCTAAATTCTTTAAAAATCTTAGTTCCTAGTAGATCGTTAAGAGGCAACCAACTGCAAAGACCAGGCGTCGGATTTAGAACATGTTGTACGAGTACTTCATTTGTGCAAATAGCGGACACGTATAACGGATTCGAAGCTGATTTCCATTTGACTACTAATCAACTTAAAAATAGTTTAATACGGCTCGTTTGACGATTCTTTACTGTACCTCGAAGTTTATTTATTTATTGTAATCTTTTTTTTATTTCGCGTGTCCAGGTTCAGGTCTCCTAGTCTTAATGTTTGTAATGTTATGTTGGATTTTTTTGCCAGACGACTAATTTATTATTAACAATACAAATTTCCTCCCTCTTTATGCTAATCGAACAACTGCTCTGAGCCCTTGGAAGCGACCCGAGTTCCGATTTTACTCTTCAATTCATGTTAACGGATGTTTATTGCAAAATAAGCCTGGCAGCTTCCTCAAAATTTCCTGAAAATGTGGCTGATTTTTTTTTTGCCAAAGCTATCTCAAAATAAAGTGAAAACGTGGGCAGAATGAAACGAGATTAATAAAAAAGAATCACTGTTCAGCTTGCTAATGATGAAAATCATTCCCATTACTTTTAATACTCGCACCCCTCAATGTTTCGGCGTAATGTATTTATGCGTAATGTGGTAACTGCTATCTGCTGCGAAAAGTAATTAAACATCTCCGATTAACATCGAAAGCCACATTAAAGAACCGTTGATTTCCATAGAAGCATTACGGGTTTAGGGATTAAGTACCGTTTCTGGGAAACTGAAGGGAAGCGATATTTATTACACTATCTGCACTGTATGGCTGCATGGCGGTTCTATTGGAATAACATGACTTTCATCGAGATAGCTTTATAAAAAAGGAAAAAAAAAAGCCGGTACTCGCCTAGAGTGATGCGTGTGAATGGAGGATTTATTTCATCTCGTGATCTCGGGTTTTTTTCTTCCACAGGGACATTCAATACGACGCGTTTGGGGTGCGTTGAATCTTTTCACGTCGAATGCAGGCCGCTGACGATGATTTTGTGCGCTGTGCAAGCTTTGCGTGTTGTTGTGCTCACATAAACCCGGTGTCCTATCGGAACCGCGTCCGAATCGGGACGGGATCCTAGTAAATCAAACACTGATAGCATTCAAACGGAGCAGCAAACAATACACAGCTCACCTGATATGTTGTTGCGGTGCGTATTATGTCCATTTTTAAATCCAATGCTTTTCGCACGGACTTTTGCCACAGGCTAAAGGCGGATAACAATGGAATGTGGCGTGCTCATGCACGAGAAAATAAAAAAACTACTTTTGGAATAGGATTTCGTTTCGATCTATACAGGAATTTCGATCATTTTGTCCTCAAATAAATATTGTTAATAACAAAAACCTGAGAAGGAATTTATTCATGAAAAGAATTCGATTGTCATCTTTAAAGTAATATGTGTGTACAATCATTCTATGGATAGTTCGCTACTACTATTTAAGTAAAATAATACAGCCGGAGTCTAAGAAGCTTTTTCACAGCTTCACCGTACTACCGTACACTAAACAGACTTTAAAGCTGGTTAGTGCTTACATTAAGCAAATTTCGTCTCCAGCTCCTGGGCTGCGCTTTTGATGGCATCTCTACACAACCATTAAAGTACATTATGCATTTGCGGCATACTTCAGGCTGTCTTTTACCCATTTTTCTTCCTCTATTCCACACTCCCTACACCAT